>NW_022103968.1:2087547-2090794 GCF_000313985.2 Echinops telfairi | reverse complement strand
TTTTGAGAATGATGAGGGCAATGAATGTACAAATGCGCTTTACACAACTGATGTGTGTATGGGTTGTGATAAGAGTTGTATGAGCCCCTAATAAATTGATTAAAAAAAAAAGAATGATGAGGGCAATGAATGTACAAATGCGCTTTACACAATTGATGTATGTCTGGATTGTGATAAGAGTTGTATGAACCCCTAATAAAATGATTAAAAAAAAACTCTTGATATTATAAAAAAACCCACAACTAAGGAGAAGCAACTCTCATTTTCTTTTATTATTTTTTTTTTGCAACTCCCACTTTCAAGGAATCCTCAACAAGGCTACTGAAGTCAGGGGCAGCGAGATGGCAGATCAAAGTGCGGAAAGAGCGTCAACCAGGAATTCTGTGAGTGGCCAAGCGAGCCTCCACAACAGAGGGCAGAATTAAGACCTTCTCGTAAACACAGAGAACCCGTAACTGGTAGACCTGTCCTGCAAGTAATGCATCAGGTGGCATGCGGGAATATTAGACAGTCACTCGGACCCACATGAAGAAATGTGAGTGGAATTTCTTTTTCTCACAACAGCTATTATCAATAAATTAATAAGAAAACAAACCCTCACCGCCATCGAGTCCCTTCTGATCCACACGACCTTACAGGGCAGAGCCGGGCAGCCCCTGCGGGTTCCGGAGCCTGGACATCGGCACACAAGCACGAAGCCGCATCTTTCTCCCGCAGAGCAGCCTGTCCGCCTCTATCCCACCAGGGCCCTCTGCGCACAGTCTACTGTTCTGCACACTCCCTGGCCGAATTCTCTTTAGCGCCAATAGTGCATCTGCAGATTTTCTATAGAAATAATGATGTTACGTAGACACGATTCATTTTCTTATTCTGTGACACCGCTCAGAACCAAGACTTCTTCTCCCTCGTCTCCGCGTGCTACCCCAGAACCTGGTGAGCCACACAGAAATGCGGCAAGCCAGCCCTTGCCTCCTCCTCCCCAGGAGGGATGCTTCCACTGAGTGTGGGGCTCCTCCTCTTTCCTGGGATGAACCCCTCAATTCCAGCTTGCCGAGGTTTTACCACGAACGGGACTTGGAATTCATTGCACACTGCTTCTCCACCAGCTCAGAGGACCAATATCAGGACAAATATGCAGAAAACCTGACAAACAGGGACTTTGCCAAGTGTGACCTGACAGCAACTCAGTCACCCACGAGACGATAAAGACCAGACATCAAAGAACAACGAATCCTATCATTGTGAGTGAGGGGGAGTGTGGAGCGGGGACCCAAAGCCCATCTGTAGGCAACTGGACATCCCCTTACAGAAGGGTCGCAGGGAGACGAGCCAGTCAGGGTGCTGTGTAGCAACAATGAAACATACAACTTTCCTCTAGTTCTTAAATGCTTCTCCCCCACCCCCATATCATGATCCCAATTCTACCTTACAAATCCAGCTAGACCAGAGGATGTGCACTGGTACCGATAGGAACTGGAAACACAGGGAATCCAAGGCAGATGATCCCTTCAGGACTAGTGGTGTGAGTGGCGATACCGGGAGGGTAGAGTGGAAAAGGGGGAACTGATTACAAGGATCTACATATAACCTCCTCCCTGGGGGATGGACAACAGAAGAGTGGGTGAGGGGAGACGTCGGACAGTGTAAGATATGACAAAATAATAATTTATAAATTATCAAGGGCTCATGGTGGGGGGCGGGCACAGAGAGGGAGGGGGAAAAATGAGGAGCAGATGCCAGGGGCTTAAGTGGAGAGCAAATGTTTTGAGAATGATGAGGTAATAAATGTACAAATGTGCTTTACACAATGGATGTATTTAAGGATTGTGTTAAGAATTGTGTGAGGCCCCAATAAAATGATTTAAAAAAATTGATTACCGTATACACTCGCATATAAACCGATCTGAATATCAGCCAAGGCATCTAATTTTACCATAAAAACTGCATTAAAAATGTGCTGAAAAACTTGGCTTATACACGAGTATATACTGTATCTGCTCTGTAAACTACCCATTTCAATTTTAAAAATTTGAAATAAAAAAATAAGGGGGGGGGGGAAGGACGCTGTCCCACAATCTCGCCCAAGGTCAAAGTGCCGCTCCTCTCGGACCAGAGAAAGCTGCTCCTCACCCCTCCTGCAGTCACTCAATGGAGGCGTCTCCCAAGGCTCGACTGTCCTCCGGTCCCTTCACGGAGAGGCGGCTGAAGCTGAAGCCTCCAGGAGAGGGTGGCTTTTGGGCGAATCCCGTTTCCCTCCATTGACTGTCAAGTCTCTGTGGTCTCTCTTTATTTTGAAAACAAAAATTCCTGCAGGGGTACCCGCACCCCCTCGTTGTGCCTACTAGTGGCCAGAGAACAGGCTGGACAGGCATTGTCCCTTCAGCGTCTCAAAGGCGGTTCCAGTCTCCTGGCATCCACTGTGACGACAGGTCTGTTGTCGGTCACACTACTGTTCCTCTGTGGATAAGCTGTCACTTCTACCAGCTCTCCGTGCCCACGGGCCTCCGTGAACCATCATGCACACAAAACCGACCGGGAAACAAGGTAACACTCATGAATCATCACGTAGCTTAAGAGATAAGACATTACAGATACAACGGAAACTCCTGCATGCTCAGCCCTCAACTCGTCAGGAGACGGAACCTCAGCCCAAACCGGGCGTGTAGCATTCTCAGGAATATTTTGATTCTTTACATGTGTGTCAGTGTGTAAACGTCTTTGCAATTGTGCCCTAACAGTGCGCTCTCTATGGGATGCTCTGTAATAGGCTGCCTACGTACTCTGCTTCGGGGGTGCAGGCCTCTCACTGAATAGAATGCATCCCATGCTATGGATCCCCCTCCCGCTCAGGGGGCTTGGGGTTGTTCCCAGCAGCTAACAGGCAGGGCTTCCACAAGTGTCTCCTATGCATCTGCCGGAGTACAGACAGACCAGCCGACCTCAGAGCCACCGGTGGGTGTGGTTCACGGTCAACACTCGCAGGGAAGGCTGTGATGCAACACGACGAGGCACATAAGGTGTTGTTTCCCTTGGAGCCTGAATGTTTACGCTACGCTGAATGTGTAAGTGTGAAAGAGTATCATTCAGCGTTTGAACTACTGTGAGCATTACCGACATGTGACAGACACACCAAATGAGTACCACGGCGCCAGCACACTTGCTCCTCACAGGGTGGCCATGAGTTCTCCCTTGGTGAACAGACCAGACAACAGAGGGTCATCACATGCCAGCCCCCAGGAACTGGGCA
>NW_022103968.1:2073626-2086913 GCF_000313985.2 Echinops telfairi | reverse complement strand
TTTTATTTTGTATATGCAACTTTTCCTCCAGCTCTAAAAACGGATTTTTGCATGATAGCATGTTACACAGTATATATTCTGAATGAGCTGCACTAACTAAATTACACACACACACACACACACACACACACACACACACACGAACTTTAGTGATTTGGGTGATATTTCATGGGTTTTGTCTATCCCTGGGGCAGTAAAAGTTTAAACTGGCCTCGCTTTGTAATGGATCTTGACAGCTGGTGATTTCCCTCACTTGAAAGAGGTGTACCTTCAACTTGCCTTTGAACAACTCAGGAAGCCTCTCAGCCATTACTTGCTCAGGTGTTCCTCTGCCCCTCCCTCAATTCCTTCTCTCCCCGCCCGACACTGGTTACACACTCCCCGTCGTTCTCTCCTGCTGTTTCGAATGATTTCTCCAGTCGTCTTCTGATTCGCCGAGTCTGTCTCCCACGGTGTCTGGCTGGGATCTATGTTAGCCTTCATGACCATGTGAGCCACTCTGAGAGGAGGTTTCTTTTTTTTAACCTTCCCATGTTTTCAATGTCCTCTGGGCTGCGATCTGCAAAGCTTTCAGTTTAAACCCCAGCCGACCTGCGGGGGAAAGATGAGGCACTCCGCTTCCAGAGCCTCGATCTGGGGAAGTCGCACCAGATGGCAGTGGAGTCGGTGCCTCTCTGGGTTCTGCTTCCTCGGGGGTGAGTTTCATGATGTTGAACAAACTTGACAATGCCCTTCACGTCTTCCCCTGGCTTCAGATCCTTAGTTCACACTCTACTGGTCACTCACGTCCACCTGCTCATGGGGTTCACGTGTGTTTCACATGTTTAGGCTGTGACCTTAGCGCTAGTGGGAGGTTCTTCGAGCTCTGGGTCCTGCATGCTCGGGTTGGTGGAAGCTTGCCCACACGGTCATTCTGCATTTGCCACTATCCAGGCTGTCAGAATCTTGACGGCAATGAGTCGGCTTTTGGGTCCTGTAACGTACAGACAGGAACGTGAGGGCCACACCTGTGCATCTCCTGGGGGTCTACTTTTCCACCCTCTTTGAATAAGATCGTTCAGACCCTGGGAGGAGCCCTGGTGACACAGTGGGCTCGAGTTGGGCTGCCAACCACAAGGTCAGCAGTTCGAAAGTACCAGCCGCTCCCCGAGAGAAAGAGGAAGAGTTCTACTTGTGCAATGATTCAGTTTTCGGTTTTTCAGTCTAAATCTCATGGGGTCAAGGCCACTTCTCTTCTCTCTGTGGACGCTCTGGTTCGACCCTCCAACCCCTGGGCCCGTTCTCCGGCCACAACAGATTGCACCGATTGCTCTGGTTGTGCTTCCCCTGCACTTGGTGTCTGGCTCAACAATCTTTTTACCTTTTCATCTAGGACCCCTGATGGTGTAGTGGGTCACACAGCAGGCTGACAACCACAAGGTCAACAGTTCTAAAGCACCAACCGCTCTGTGGAAGAAAGATGAGGCTTTCTACTCCTATAACTATGCATAGTCTTGGAAACCCACGGGGCAGACCTCCTGTCCTGTCGGGCTGCCAGGGGCCAGCGTGGACTCGCTGAAATGAGTCTGGTTAGGGTCTGGACATCTGTTTGGGCCAGTCAGGGACGCGACTCCATTCGCTTGTTGTCACACGTTTGCAGGACGTCTCCACTGCACTTTTCTTTAGAGTGCGTACTTCTGTGAAATCCATCTCGCCACCTCCTCGCAGCCTAACGGTTTCACCCTGTGGGAGGAAGTTTGCTTTTTGTTGTTCTGCCTACTCCCCAGAGCCCCCTGGCCCACCAGCGCCAGGCTGAGGCACCAGGCTCACTCCGTAACCCCGCCTTCTGGCACACACATCCATGCAAACACCGTGTGTTTGAGATGAGATGGCAGACACTGCCTGCGCATCTCTGCAGACCGCTGCCCATCAGTCTGGGCCCCACGGCCTGTTGACAGACGGTCCCCGCACACGGCTTTAAAGGCCACCCACTTGGAAGTGAGATGCAGCTTAAAGAACATGCTGCCCATTAAGGCTCTCACTCCTCCTGCAGGCTGTCCCTGAATTGGCAGCTGGTCTGGCCAACTTGTTCTGCCCCCACCACCCTCCCTGCTTCCCCACTGCTCACCTCCTGACCCTACCCCCAAGCAATGGTGGGTCAGACCACCTCAGCATGCAGACAAACAAAAACAAGAGTGACAACTCTACCGAGAACTTGGTGACCCTGGAGGTTGGGTTCCAGACGGCATTGCAGTGCCTGCGGCCTCACCAAGGGAGCCCTGTGGGCACGGAGTGGGTACCGACACTGTACCAAAGCCTGGGATGTGTGCACCAGCAGGGTGCACATCTGAAATACTGCGAGTGACCAAGTGGCATGGGGACACACAGGCTGTGGGGGAATGGCGCACAGGGCCTCGATGGCCAGTCCTCCAGCCTGTGAAAGACCCTTGGCTGCACCGTGCAGAAGGAAGCATATGAAGCGAGGCCTGTCCACAGGGTCTGGGGAGGGGAGCCCACAATACACACCAACGTTGTGCCTCGCAACTGGTATGCAAGGGGCAACTCACTACCAACGTGGGCCCTGGAGGCAACAACCCCAGGCATGGGGAGTGAGGGGACTGTGGCCGGCGCCACAGCAGGAGAGGTGTGGAGCACTGTTTCCGTAATGTCGGCCTAGGAAAGCCTGTGGGCGGGTCCCCTCGTCCCCGTCACGCGGGCATGGACCTGATGGCAATGCTTTGGTTCCCTGCAGGCCTGCAGCTGGGGTGCTGGAGGAAATGCCTGGGCCCTGGCGGTGGGGAACTGACCCAGAGGGCCACGTGTGGCAGCCATGCCCCCCCCCACCCCATGATGTTCCTTCATCCACCGCCCAGCCGAGGTCAGTAACCAGAGACCAGGCTAGGTCTTTCAAGTGGAGAACTGAAGACAGGCGTTAATGACACAGGCGGGAGAGGGGGCCGGCCTGCGCACCTCCAGGGTGGGGGGCAGAGGGGAGGCCACGGTGGGACTGCTCACAGGAGCTGGGACCTTGAGGGAGGGGCCAAGACGCACCCTCAGCAAAGGGGAGGTGACACCCCCCACACCCCTATTCTCTCTGCTCTCCTAGTGCTCCAGCTCTGGGCCCTTGTAAGGTCTCACGCTGGCTGTTACCCAGAAACAGAGCTGACAACCATGCAAAGCAGGGGTGTGGGGTGTGTAGAGATGTAGGAGGACAACCCTGAGAGCACAGGGCCACTATCATGCTGACCGCCACGCTGACCCACTGAAATCTGACTGGGATTTCCTCCCCACAAGAATCAGGCTGGGAGCATGTCCCAGCAGCGGGTGCTCAGTCCACGTCTGTGCTCCGCGCTGGGCAATCTCGCCACAGTCAGACTTCCAGGGTGCTCTCACCACACACCTCACACGCTGTACTCTAGCAGGCGGGCCGAGGGTCAGCCTACCCCGAAATCCTGGTGCCGAATTCACTGTGACCGTGGGGCCATCTGCACCCAGGTGTGCGGTATCAGCCCCCCAAACGAATGGGTCCGCGGGCGGTTGTGTAACTGAAGGGTAAAATGAGAGACGTCAGATCAGATGAAGCACGCAAATGCTCACCTCCGAGACCACGTGATCTCAGCCCAGAGAAGACAGATTTCCGTTCAGGGCTTGTGTACACTCAGGGGGCGTGCAAGCCCTCCAATTACAGGTAACCACGTGTAGCAGGAAGGGGCTGTACACTAGGCACACGTTCGACCGGAGGGGGACGCGTCAGGGGTGTACACGCACTAGGAAGGGGAGGCACTAGGGGCATGCAAGTGACAAGATGGCAGCGTAACCTGTCTTTGGGCTCTCCTTCAGGGGAACAGTCCGCTATCCTTATCAGAAGGGAGACTAGGGTCTGATTGCTCTAGATGGCCGAGAACCCTCAGGGAGACAACCTTCAAACAGACGGCCTCCAAGTGTATGCTCACTGGCCATGAGACAGCAAGCAGCACCTTAGGTTTGGCACATAATATGGGGGGTGTGCGTCCGTGGAACACCCCGGGGAATAACCTGTTTCCCACACCCGGGGAACACACCTTCGTGCCACAGCTGGCTACCACTCGACCACAGTGCCAGAGGAAGCCCACTCCCCGGCAGGGCCCAGCTGGGTCTCCAGCCATGTGTGCAGTGGAAGGCACAGCAGTTCCGGCAAGACAGTGAGCAGCAGAGGCTGGGAGGACGCCACACGGAGCCCACAAGGAACGTGGCAGCGACCATGGAACCTGAACGGCAGAGCTGTGAACGGAGGGCTCCTGGGGCCAGCTTATGAGAGCACAGAACAACGGAAACAAATGTGTGTAGGAAATGGCCGGGGTCTGGCCACAAGGGGGACTGCCCTGACAGGCAGGCCGTCCTACAGTGGGGCGTGTGGGGTGGTGCGGGACAACAGGGAAGTTCTGCGGACAGAGCAGCCTCACTGGTCTGAAGGAGACGGCCAGGCCACAGCTCCGAGTCGCCCTGGCTTCGCGCTTGAAGCCAGCGCTTGGCCCAATGGCCAGCACGGGGAGAGCAGTCTCCCCCGGGGAGACCGCGGGGCAGCACTCGCCCGGGACAGGAGGGGGAGAGGATGGACACAGAGGGAAGGGGTGCCTGGTGAGGACGGCCCTGGGAGTCAGCAGGAATGCGCAGGAGCTGTGGGAGGAGAATGCACCACTTGCCCAAGTCAATCCCGTGAGAGGCAGAGGGCAGGGAGGCAGAGGAGGGGCATGGGAAGGCCCCCCAGGCACTCGGGCGAGGCCCTGGCCCCTCTGAGGGCGGAGGGGGCCTACACGGTGGATGCTCCTCCTGTGTAATGAAGTCTTCGGGAATTCGGAAGGACTGCCTGTCGGCAATTCACCGCTAAATCTCTTCTCCCTGGGATCCTGCATTTTCTAAAAATACTATTTGCTTTTTATTTAACTCCGACCCTCTTGGTGTTTTAGCATACAAAAATAGTGAGCGCCTTATGACTTGGGCGGCTTAGGAGAAACGGTGCGCATTACGTAGGGGAATCTGTGCGGGGGAGTCCAATCAAACAGCAGAGGCAAGCCGTGCCGTGTTTGCACAGGACTAGCAGAAAGAGTGGGTGTCAATATTAAAACGCCCCAGCCGAGTGGAATCTTATCAAGGATAACGACAAATAAAGGGAAACTGGTTCTGAAAGTCAGTTTCTGAAATTTAGATGAAAAGAAGCTGAGGCACAAAGGTGCTACGTTTACATATCAATCTGGGATCTCCCCATCAAACAGAGATCAGCCCAAACGAGCCGATCAGCCACAGGCGCCAAACGCGCCAGATGGGAGCTCTGTGCCAGACTCAGTCTGACCTTCCACGGGTTTGCTGCAGACAGGTGTGTGCATGTGTGCACATGCGCGTGTGTGCAGGGAAGGGGTGGGGAGAGAGGGGCGGGGGACCAGGAGGGCATCTTACAGAGAAGGCCATCATCGTGGGGTGCTGGCGTTCAGACTAAATGTTACTGACTTGCATTCCAGGGTGGGTTTGACAACTGCCCAATTCTGTTCACCCTGCACCTGCCTGTGCCACCCAGCCTTCCCTGCCCAGCCTGAAACCAACTCACCACCACAACTGCTCCAGGCTGTTCCACGCCCCACCCCACCCCTGTCACCATCCTCTTTTCCTCTCACTGCCCCCCCATGCTGCCACACCTCTCACCGCTGCCACCCGGGTACAAGCAGCACCAGCACGGAGGGGCTCCACGCTGAGCTCTGTCGTCACACCTGCCTGAGGACTTCAGATAGCTGGTGGGTCGCCTGCGTCATCAGTTTGGGCCTGGGTGGAAACGGAAGCCAGCCCCACCACTGGACGCCAGACGTCTGGGCCAGCCAGACGGGCACCTGCCTAATCCATCGCCGTGTCTGCTGCCCATCCGAACCAGAACAAAACACTCTCAGAAATACTCACCTAGAAAAAGGGAGAGGAAAATGTCCAGTTTCTACATGACATTCAAGTGCAATTCCATATAACTGCAGTATTAAGATTCTGAGTTTGATACAAAGCCACCAACCTCCAAGAATGGTGGAGGCAAAGACACGTCAACCGGTCTGGGACTGCGGGGAGCGTTGCTGAGGAGGGAGTGATAACACTAGTGTGCTCCTGATCCCTGCCTGGCCCAGGGGACAATCGCTCAGGCAGGTTCCCAGTCCACTTCCCTGGGAAGATGGTGTGGCACTCCCTGCGGTTGACGGGAAGGAGGGAGCAGCGGGGGAGGGGCTCACAGGGGGAGAAAGCAGCATGCCCCCCAGGTGCCTTACTTAGTGAAGTCCTTGTTCCCTCCCACCCTGAGGGTGGCCTCTGCCCGTCACCTGGCCCCGCCTTGCGGAACGCAGTGCATGTACACCGACAGCTTCCATGCTGGTCTAGCTGAGACACTGGACGTGCACGGCCTGAATCAGGGGCCGTGCTTACTCACGGCCCTCGCCCTCGCTGCTCAGAAACGTCAGTGCAGCTTCCATGCTGGTCTAGCTGAGACACTGCGCGTGCACGGCCTGAATCAGGGGCTGTGCTTGCTCACGGCCCTCGCCCTCGCTGCTCAGAAACGTCAGTGCAGCTTCCATGGACTTTGCCTTAGGGATCTGATATTTAGGACCAGTCTGTCTGGAACGTCCCGAAGGAAGGCTGATGCACTTACAGACTCCCCGGCAATGCAGCGTGGGCAGGGCTGGGCCGGGCTCGGTCCTCGGCTCCGGGGGCTCTGCGTGACAAAGCAGAGCCACAGCATGTCAGACCCACAGGCCTTCCCTCAGCCGGGAGAAATCGCCGCGGGGTGGTGAGCGAGGACGTACCCACGGGGCCGCTCTCGCCTGGCCATTCTCAGGCTCTCGGGCAGGCAGGGGGCTGCTGGGTGGAGGGGCCACCTGGCCTGGATCCTGGGGCTCCCTGGTTCTCCCGCGTGGCGGGCCGCAGTCCCACCTGGGCACAGGAGCCTCTGCTCGCCGGCACGCCCGTTTCTGAAACACAAGGAAGCTCGCGTTAGTCGGCCTCATGACACTCACTTCTCCACTGGCTTATTCCAGCACCGTCCAGAAACGTTGGCTGCACATACGGAGACCTGTAGGGCTGGAAATCTTACAGTCCGGGGATGGGGTGGGGGTGGGGGCGGGGGGCAGACGCCTGTCAGCACCAGCACCACGGTTTCAGGAAGAGCCATGATCCATCACATTTAACCTCATTATTTCTGGCGCTGTCTGATATTTACTTATAGATTTAAAATTGTCATTTTAAGCAACTTTGGCTGAAACTCTCGCGGCTGGTTCATTGATATTGAAAGTGTACACAACCCACACATTCTGCTCCAGAGACTGGCTGCACACTTCCATTTACAGAGTTTGCTGAGATCAAGCTACGCCTGCTCTCCACGCGGCATGAATAATTCACACGTGAATAATTCCCTGTCTGGTGACGAGGAGGAACGAATGAGTGGCATTTATCTCAGAAGCTGCGTACTCGGGCCAGGCGGCTAACCTGTGGGAGGGGCAGCCCTTTTTGCTGCTTCCACTCGAACCAAGGAAGGCGGACTGCGAAAGCAACCCTCTGATAGGAAAGGGAGAGAGGACTCTCCCACGTGCCCAGGCGGGGGTGTCTCAGGGCGGCCAGTGTTCTCAGGGCCCGTTTCAGAGACGGAAGACCCCTGCAACCGGCGAGAGCACCCCGCATCAGCAGTCCCTCCCAGCACCCTGGGGGCCCACGACGACCGCCTTTGGAGCCGAAATCACTTCCCGTCACCCCAGTGTTCCCCAAACTGTCATGACTTCCGTGAACTGTTTACGTTGCAGGCACTGTTGAAGGGACCACACGGCTAACTTTTTTGTTCCCCAGGCTGCCAACCTCACGGCCGGCAGTTCTAAACCGCCAGCCAGCCTCTCCAAGGGAGAAAGGAGGCCTTCTGCTCCTGCCGTGACACCCACAGGGGTGGTTCCAACCCACCCGCCACAGGGTCCCCATGGGTCTGAGTCCACGCGACGGCAGCGAGCGTGGTTCTGGTTTACTTCATATATTCTAAATGGACTTTCCTTCACTTAACGGGTTTACATAAAGCCGATGGCTTTGTGTGCTGGGATCAGAAGGCGCCGGGGAATCTGTCCTGCACGTGGAGTGCAACACTGATGGCGGCCTGGGGCCAGACTCACCATGGTCACGTCTGAGGCCACTGCTGCAGCCCGTGGGTCAGCCCATCTCCCCGAGGGGCTTCCTCTTTGTCCTGGACCCTCTACCTCAGCAAGCACAAGGTGCTTCTTCAGGACTGGTCCCTCCTCATGGCACACCCTAAGCACATCAGTCTTAGCAGTACAGCGACGTTCCTCGGGCGAGGGTGGGAGACTTCCCCTCATGGACTTTGGATGCATTAGTGCCTTACAAGCTGCCTGCAGATTAAAACTGAACTCTGAACCAAGTCAGTAATGTCTGTCTTCCTTCCAGGTGCCCGAGGAAACTGTGGGCTCGCCCAGCTCCCTGTGTCCCTGCGGTTCTTTCGCAGAGGACAGGAGTCCATCTTACAGACAGCCCCGCCCGTGGCATAGGTGGGAGGCAGAGAATGCTGCAAGTCCGCAAATCCCAGGGTGGGATCGTGGCAGGGGACAGAGCAAGCAGAGGCTGGGGAAGATGATGGAGAGAAAGACAAGACGACCTCAGACATGAGAAATAAGATTGCTGACCCTCTACCAGGCACAGGGTCCTTCTCTAGGGGCTGGTCCTCCTGAAGACACGTCTGGAGCGCGTGATATGAGGTCTCGCTGGCCTCGCCCCAGGCGGGTCAGTTCGCCCCCCATCCTCAGGCCATTCGATGACGCCCTAACACAAAGGCATCGATTGCTCGTCAGCCGTCCTCATTCTTGCTCCGGCGTTCCTGTGCACCGGAGGGATTCACAACCAGGGCTGTGGGGCAGGTGCATCTCAGCCCTCGGAGTGACAGCTTTGCTCCAACACTTTAAAGAGGTCTGGGCAGCAGGCTCGCCCAGTGCAGCACGTCGTTGGATCGCCTCCCTGCTGCTGGTTGGGCACTGCTAGTGGACGCAAGGAAACTGAAACCCTTCAGGTCGATCTTTTCTCCGTGGGTCACGCTGCTGCATTTGGGGAGCGTCTGGTTTTCTTTGCATTGAGCTGCACCCACACTGAGGGCTGCAGTGTTTCAAGCCCTCCTCTCTTTCAGTAAACAAGGTTGTGTCATCTGCATCCCACAGCTTGTTACCACAGATAACCCGGCTAGTGGCCTAGAGGTCACATGAGAGCCTAGGGCAGTGGTTCTCAACCTTCCTAAGGCAGGGACCCTTTAATAGAGCTCCTCATGTTGTGGTGACCCCCAACCATAAAATTATTTTTGTTGCTACTTTTTAACTGTAATTTTACTACTGTTATGAATCGGGTGACCCCTGTGAAAGGGTCGTTTCACCCCCAAAGGGGTTGCGACCCACAGGTTGAGAGCCGCTGGTCTAAGGCGCCAAGGTCCAGGGGCTGGGTTCTCTCCTTAGAGCCCTGTTGCACAGCCATAGAAAGTGTCAGCAAGGTGATATGAAATTTCACCCCCAAATAAAACTTCAATCAAGAATAGCAAGGAAAACATGGGGGGGGGGGACGATACACATAAAGCTCAAACCCACTGCCATCGAGTGACACTGCCTCACGGTGACCCTGCAGAACGCAGCCGAACTGCACATGGAACGCTTCACGAGAGTAGGAAGCGTCATTTGTTTGTTTCCTCCTAAAACACACAGAAGCCACTAGAAATGATGTGATACCAACCAAAGCCACTGCCACGGATTCCATTCTGACTCCACGGGACCGAGTGCATCATGCGTGAGGCCAACTTGTGCCAATCGCAGGGCACCCCCGTGGGAGACTGAAGCCAGAACAGACAAATGGAGGGTCTTCAGAAAGCTCCTGGGAAATCCCCATGAGCTCCTCTCCTTTCCATACACAAATTTTTAATTGTGAATTAAGTGGGGTGGGGTTTTGTCAGATCAACTCTGCATTCAACAGTACAAATCACTCATCGGCGCCCCCCCCCTCTTTTCTATTCCTTCCTGATCTCTCTTCCCCCACTGTGAGCCTCCATCCTGCCCTTCACCTGAGTCAAGGCCTGTCAGCCTTCCAGCCCGTTGCTCCATCTCCCCACCCTCACTCGCCCTCCCTCTCCCATTACGTTTTATTTTTTTAAATTAAAAGATCATTTTATTGGGGACTCTTACAGCTCTTATAATAATCCATACATCAATTGTATCAAGCACATTTGTACACATTGCATCATTATTTTCTAAACATTTGCTTTTTATTGATTTTAAAGCTCCCCCCCCATGACCCCTGGATAAATTATAAATTACTCTAACGTTCCTATTTTACACCGCTGCTGTCTCACTTCCCCTCCCATTATCTTTTAATTCCCCTTTTTCCGTGAACCTTTTAGAAACCCCTCATACATAGGGTCCTAATAATAGGATGACAGTGGCTTCTCCAATCATGGGGCTACATAAAGATAGGTGTTAAATAAATGGTGCTGGCACAACGGTGAAGCACTTGGAAGAAGATAAAAAGCACCCTGTGGACAGAAGTAAACCCCAAGTGGATTAGGGTGAACATGCAGAAAGGAAAGTGCATCCCAGCAAATGCCTTGGGCAAATCACTCCTTTGTCCTGGATGTTTGGGAAAGACTTTGCAAACAAGACTCAAAATCCAGAAGCAATCAAGGAAACTGGATCTACTTGACTACATAAAAATTAGATAATAATTTTTATTATTATCTAATAATAAATTATTAGGGGGGAAAATGAGGAGCTGATGCCAGGGGCTTACATGAAGAGCAAATGTTTTGAGAATGATGAGGGTAACGAATGTACAAATATGCTTTATACAACTGATGTCTGTATGGATTATGATAAGAGTTATATGAACCCCCAATGATTATTTAAAAAACTGGGTAATAGATTCTCCAGGGCAGGAGAATTAAACACCTACACAAAGTGAAGAGACAACTGATAAACTAGAAGAATAAAATGGCAGCATATACCACAGAAAGAGTGCTTTAAACCCTACCGCATGAAATCCTCATGACGACCAGGGACCAAGGCCCAAACACCCTAAACTGGCCCCAGTGTATTATTCTGTCACCTACAGCAGCGGTCAAAGAGCCCTGGTGGTGTAGGGGTTTCTCAGTGGGCTGCTAACTGCAAGGTCGACAGTTTAAATCCACCAGCCGCTCCGAAGAGGCGGGCCGCTTTCTACTCCTGTGAAGAGTTAAGTCTCAGAAACTCAGAGGCTGATTTTCCGGAGCAGACTCGCCAGGCCTTTCTTCTGAGGCCCCCCTGGACTGACCTGAACAACGCCCACCCCCCTTACTCCAGGCGCTAACCACTGGGCCCCGGGGGCTCTCTGGTAGGCTGAGGGTGGGCTTAGGGAGCCTGTGGCTCGGGGAGCTGGTGGAAAGAAGGCAAACCTCTCTGCACGAACTGGAGATAAAACGAGGTCCGGGGAAAACTGCGGAGCCCTGGTGGCGCAGTGGCTGAAGCGCCGGGCTGCTAACCAAACGGCCAGTCCCGGGGACAAAGCAGTGACTGACATCTGCAGCCAGGGAAACCCTGTGGGCACGTCTACCCTGCGCTACAGTGTGCCCACGAATCGACTGGATGTTTTGCCGTGCCTTTCTGCCAGACGAGCTTCGGCTGCTAACGGAAAGGCGGGTGGGTGAACGACCCGCAGCTCATCGGGGGCCGACGGCATCTACAAAACCATGTGGGCAGTCCTACAGGGGCGCCAGGGGCGGGATTTGGGGAGAACCGGCCAGTTCGCAAACGGTGCGGAGGCTCTCAGAAGGCGGCTGTGGTCCCGGGCGCCCCGTTCCCAGGCCCGGAAGGCCAAGGCCGCTCGCTGGGCCGGGGCACTCGGGCCGGCTGGCCGCAGGCTGCAGAGCGACCGGTGCACGGAGCCCCGAGCGGCCAGGCGGCGCACACAGGACCCCACGTCGGCCACTCGAGAGGGCTCAGATACACGTTCTCGGAACCGGGGTTCGGCGACCGCAGCGCGAGCCTGACAGGTCCCGCCAGCGAGGCTCTGCGCAGGCGTGCGGCCAGGTAATGTCCGGCCCCGCCCCCGGGCACCACGCCCCCCGCGACCTCCCCGTCCGGCCCCGCGCCCGACCACTTAGTTGGTCTGCGCCAGCAGGCGGGCCCAGCGGAGCCGATCCACGGACGAACCCCTGCTCCCTCGTGAAGCCCAGGCCCCGGGGGCTCACCGCGTCCCCCGGATCCTGCAGCTCCTCCGGCTTCCGACGTCGCCAGCGGCACGGCGCCAGGAACTCCATGCGGCCTCAAGTCGGGCGGGCTGCTCCTTCCAATTCCGGAAGCGAGCGCGCCGGCCTCGGGGCTCGGCCCCGCCCCGCGTCCTGGGTGCCACGCCCCCTTCCAGCGCGTGCTCAGGGGGAGCCAATCAGGGACGGGGAAGGCGGGGCGCCTCGAGGCAAACGTGGGGTCCTCGGAGGCCAGAGAAGCAGGCAGGAGTAGCGGAGTCCAGAGTCTCCTTAGTAAACGGATGGCGCCTCCGGGTGTAATGCCCCGCGTCTTGGTCTTCGCAAGGTCTGGTTTGCCGCTTTCTTCCCAGACGGTGGTGTTTCCAAGAAGGCAATCCAGGTCCCTGCCGCGCTCAGACGGCAGAAACTGGGTCGTCGGGAGCAGCGCCCGCCCCCTCTCTACTGTGACTGGATGGCCTTGAGGCGTGCTGGCTGACGGACGGCGCCGCGCGCCAATCAGCGTGGCCGAGGGCGCCGGAGTCTCTGGGAATTGTAGTCCTGGTTCCACCTCACTCGGTGGTACCCCGTGCTCTGGGGAGACGCTGGAAGGGGCGCCAGAGCCTGGGGTCGCGTACAGCGTGCCTTGTAACTTTCGTGGCTTCTTCGGAGGCCCTGAAAGCACCCCAATTTCCCGAGGGCCGAGGGGCCCCGAGCGTTGTCAGATCCAGGTTGTGAGCGTAGAGCTGCTGCATACATGGGCTGTGCAGAAGGGGAAACAGGCCCAGGAGAGCATGGCGGCTCAGCCGGCTGGTTCCAGATCTCAGCTCAGGATGCGCAGCCCAGGGCAGTGTTCACTGCCGGGTCCTGTGCCATCCTCACAAGTGTGCTTAAGGTTAGCCCCTCCATAAGCCACTGTGTCCACCTGTCTCATGCAAGGTCTAACTGGTTTTCCCCGCCCTCTACCAAACATGGCCTCTGGGGACTGGTCTTTCCTGATAACATGTTTAAAGTAAGTGAGATCAAGTCTCTCCATCCTTGCTTCTAAAAAACATTCGGCTGTACTTCTTCAAAAC
>NW_022103968.1:2065737-2073125 GCF_000313985.2 Echinops telfairi | reverse complement strand
GTCACTGCCATGAGGTCAGTCCTGACTCACAGCGATGCTCTAGGGCAGAGTAGAACTGCCCCGTGCCTCTCCGCCCACCTGCTGACCTTGTGCTTAACAGCTCAAGGCGGAACCCACATACAGAGGAGAGCCAGCAACCTGCAGAGACCAAAGTCCACTAGTGGCTACTAGGCGGAACAGGGGAGAGGGTGGGCAGTGAGGTTCTGTCCACGTGATGGAAAAATCACCCTGGAGGGCTGCACAGTCGGTATCGTAATTGCTGATAAGTTCCACACTTGTAAGGAGGTGAATTGACAAAAACTGAATGGTAAGTAGATTTTCAATGGAAATGAGAGCAGGAAAAGAAGGGGGGAAAGAAAAAAAAGAGCAGCTGGTGGTGCAGCGGTCAAAGCACTTGGCTAGTCATCCAAAACTCAGCGGTTCAAGCCCAGCCGTTTGAACCTTTTCTGGTGGCTATCTGTTTCCGCACAGATTGACACTCTGGGGACCCCGTCCCTTAGTCACTGCAAGTCATAGCTGTCTTGACGGCTGGCGCTAGGATCCAGCGTGGTCTTTATGTGTGCTCCTATCAGAGGGTGAGTGTGCCCCGGGGGAGGGGCAGGCTTCCTGGGGGCGGCCCCATCCTCAGCCCCGCATTGCCTGGCAGTTTGCTCACCCCCCAAGGGCCAGGGCCCCAGGGAAGCTCCCGGTTCTGGTTCTGGCAGGTCTGCCCCTGTTTGCTGGGCACCTTCCTGGTTTGGCCCAGGCCCCTCAACTCGGAACAAGGGCCCCAGAGGCTTCACTGGGCGGCCGTTTTAGGTGGGTGGAGGTGCAAGTGCCGGAAGCCAGGTGCATTCCCATTGCCTGTGGTGCCAGGAACACGAAAGAGCGCCGAAGAATGGATGCATTTTATTTATGGTGCTGATGTAGAATAGTGACTATGCTATGGACTGCCCGTGTGCACGCGAGTGAGCATGCCTGTGTGCGTTCTCGGGCCTCCCTAGGCCTGTCCACTCTGGGTTCCCCGGGGAAGGGGGAAGGGACCTCTGTGCCTGTGCCCTGGTGCCCTGCTGGCCACTCATGGTGTCCACATTGCTGGTCCAGTGGAGGCAGTACAGCTTGCAGGGAGGTCGCTGTCGGGAAGGGCCGAGTGGATGTGGAGCTTAGAGCCCCACCGTCTCTGGCCCCTGGCCATCAGAACTGGTCACTCTGAAGAATTTCTACTGAGGGCACAAGTGACCTGGTGTGTGCCAACAAAGCAAGCCTGTCTCCTTCCTTAGACTGGAAACAAGCCCAGGAGGGTCCAAAAGGGGCTCCAGGACACACGCCTGCAAAGTGCACACTTGGCGCCGTTTACGCAGGCAGCATCTGACTGAGCACAGTGCCTCTGAGTACACACAGTGATTCCGAGGCCCCGGGGCCTGTGACTGGCAGCGTGTGCTGTGCACACAGAGACGGCGACAAGAAAGGCTCAAGCAGGGAACCCGTGGTGGTGATGGTGTGGGACGGGCGGTTTCCTCCTGTTGTCTGGAGGGTCCCTGTGGTCAGACGGGACTCAAAGACACCTGACAACAACCACAACCAGAGGACAAGCAAATCTGTCTTGGATGAGCGCTCTGAGCCCGGATGCTCGAGACACTGGGTCTCGTGTACTGTGGACGTGCCCTCCGGAAGGACCTGAGAGGGACCTCATGCTTGGTCAGTGGCAAAGAGGAAGGCCCTCAAGGAGTCCATGGACGCCGGCTCAAGTGTGACAATGGCTGGCTGTCGTCGCGTGGCTCGGGACTGGACAAGGTTTCTGTTCTGGAGAGCGGTTTCTGTTCTGGAGAGCTCCCCGTGGCAACAGGTTTGGCTTCCTTTTTCTTTTATCTGCTTGCTTCAACGGCCAATAATGGCTTCTCACTCTTGAAACGACCACCTGCCCCACAGGGTTTCCAAGGAAGCCGACTGCTACCTCTCTCTCCTGCAGAGCAGCCAAGCACCTAACCACACCACGATGCCACCAGGGCCAGGGAACGGCTCCTGCCAGGCAGACCTGTGGAGTACCAGCCCATAATCAAACGGGTCCAAGGGGTGGTGGTGTAATTGCAGGGTAAAATTAAAGAGACATCAGACAAGATAAGGTATGCAAGTGCTCACCTCCTGGACAACCAGGGTCTCAGCAGCCAGGTCCATGCAGAGAGGGTGAATATATTTCTAACCAAGGCTTGTATTCACTTAAGGGGTGTGCAAGACCCCCTAATTACAGGTAACCACATGTGTAACAGGAAGGGGTTATACAACAGGCATACGTGTGACAGGAAGGGGATGGGCTAGGGGTGTACACAATAGGAAGGGGAGGCACTAGGGGCATACATGTGACAAGATAGATGGAGTCTAGAGGCAAGATGGCAGCCTAACCTTGGTCGTCCCTGAGTTGCTTGGCCTTAATCTTCGGGCTTTCCTTCAGGGGGACAGTCCATTATCCGTATCAGAAGGGAGACCACAGGGTCTGATTGCTCCAGATGGCTGATAACCCTCAGGGAGACAACCTTTAAGCAGCTGACCTCCAAGTGTGTATGGTCATTGACCAGGTGTTAGCAAGCAGCACCTTAGGTTTGGCACGTCATATGGGGGGACAACCTGGGGAACAACCTTCCTGTTTCCCACCCAGACCCCCAGGAGTCCAGCAGACCCAGAGTCCGTTGGTGTTCAGTCTGCACTATGTTCTCAGGGTTGACTCAGGAAGCCACAAAGGCCACCTCTCCCCCTGCCTCCAGAGGCCCCTGGTGCCACCTGCAGCCTGGGAGCCAGCTGTCCATGCCACGCTGGTCTCCAGGTCTGGTCCAATACGGGAGAGGAGAGATGGGCATCCAGGCAGCGATGGCAAGCCGGCTGCCAGCTCCCCACAGGAGCCTGCAGCCGGAGAAATCGTAACCCTGCAAAGGCCCGGTACAATGACAGTCACCTGGTGGAGCTGGGCTTCAGGGTCACCTGGTGGAGCTGGGCTTCAGGCGGCTGGAGGCGTGTGATGTGTGCACGTTCCTTCTGCAGAGGGTCACGGCCGGGCGTCTTGTCTCCTAGGCAGCAACCCCGCAATGCAGGGCAGACGACGTGAGGGCCTTACTTCTCCAGCCAGTCTGAGCTGCTGCTGGAAACTGGATGACCTCAAAGCTGTCAGGTAGCACACACGTCCTGGGGACAGAAATGGAACGTGTGTTTATGGGCAGCGTCGAGGAGAAGTAGGCCTTGAAATCTGTTTTACAAATCAACCTGCACATACATTGTCCAAGTCACTGCTTGGAAACGCCGCTCTACGTTTGGGAGCTGTCAGGGGTCCCTAATCAACAGCAAGCCTTCTTTGGTTTACTGGATATATAATCCTTCTTTTCTTGGGAAATAATTATTTCTCAAGCAAGTGTGACAAAAATACTACCAATAAAAACCCAGCGATGGCAGCAGAAACAACCTTTATAGCCACATATATGGAGGGTTCTTCCGGGAAAAGAGGTTCTTTGCTAAGGAAGAGAACACAGAAAATTGGCTGACTTGCCTTCCAGATCAAGTCCCTCAGGGTCGGGGGAGGAAATATCTGCCCCCGCCCTTCTGAGTCCCAGACTGGTTAGCAGGGAAGGAAAGTGCAGGTGGGCAGATTGGCGCTACTGCCCCACACACTCCCTCAGCGTGGCCTGCTGGGAGATGGCCTCTCCACATCTGGCTGTCCGGGACGGATACGCTGAGGAGCAGTGAGACAGAAGTCCCTGGAGGACTCTGTTGGGGCCTGAAAAGTCTGCTTCTTGGGTTCCCCCGGACTCTCTACAGGCCAGGTGGGGTGTCCCTGGGACAGGGAGGTGCCAGGGAGGGTGATGGTGGGATTCAGACCTGAATCCACCCAGACCAAAGTAAAAAAACCAAACATTGCCATAGAGTGTATTCTGACCCAAAGTGGCCCTCGCTGGTGTAGTAGTTATACACGGGGCTGCTAACTACAAGGACGGCAGTTCAAACCCACCAGCTGCTCCAAGGGAGAAAGATGAGGCTGCCTGCTCCTGTAGAGTTAGTCTTGGAAATCCACAGGGGCGGTTCTACTGGGTTAGATCCCAGCAGGGGAATCAGACTGGTGGGGGCAGTACACGGCCTGTGCTCGGTGCCCGGTGCCCACGTCACTGTGCTCTCCTGACTGCCACTGGGCAAGCCCTTGTGCCCACGCAGAGGACACCCCAGCACCCCCATGGCCCTAAACCCTAAAGCCCTTCCGGAGGGTGGGGGTCTAGGCCATGGGCTCCTGGCAGGAAGCTCCATGCCAGCAAGTTCTCAGCTGAGATGCGGCTCATTTGTGCTTTTTATAGCAGATGGGGAAGATGTTATCTCAGCCTGAGAAATGTAAAACCGTGTCCTTCCGCACGACTCCGTGGTACTTAGAGTGGCACGGTTTCTTTGTGGGGCTCCCTTCATCTTGTAACTGTGAACTCTCCCAAGGAATTACGCCCCCTGCGGTGGGAATTACTCTCTACTGATGCTGGGGGCAGACTAATTGGAATCCAAGTCTCTCTCAAAGGAAGGCAAATGGCCATTTGGCAAGAGTGGCAGTGCACGGGATGCCCGGTGGGAGCTCTGGTAGGGTAGTGGTTATACATTGAGCTTCGAATTGCAAGGTCAGCTTTTCGAAACCACCACCTGCTCCAGGGAACCAAGATGAGGCTCTCTACTCCCCTACAGAGTCACAGTCTCAGGACAGGTCTACTCTGCCTGTCCTCCAGGGTCACTGTGGTATTACAGGATTCCATGTCAGCTGAATTGTAGGGGGTGGAGTCTAGACTGTCAATCAGGTCACAGCCTGATGGTGCCTCCTGGTGGGCATGACCTCCTCATAAGGAGGGTCCTGGGACCCTCCCCCTGTCTCTCTGCCTTCACCTACCTGTCAAGGCCACAGTGAGCCCTGGAGATGCATCCACCACCATTGGATCCATCATCATTGCATGTGGCTGCGTGCTTCGTGGGCTAGCGTGGGCCATATGGACTTGAGTTGGACGAGGCTGGGGTGTGTCACGGCTGCATTAGCACTTCTTGATGTAAAGCTCTCTTCTACACATCTGTGAGTGCCACTGAGTCTGTTTCTTTCTTCAATCCAGCCTAACGAGGTCACCAGGACTCAGAATTGATGTGATGACCTTGAGTTTGGGATGCCAGGAGCTGCCCCTGAAACGCAGCCTCCTCTAGGCTCCCCCGGATTCTCGAGGTAAGCACTTACAAAGGCTGGGTCACTGGGAGCCCCACTGCCAGCCTTCACGCAGGGCACCGGGTATCCCTCACAGTAAGTGATTGTGTCCCGGGGCGTGGGCCCTGGAATCCACCGTGAACCACTCAGAGTTCTTTGTTTTGGAGGGCAGCGCTCGGAACGTAGTAGACACTCAGCGAAGTTAGCTGTCATCATCCTGTACAATGATTACACCGCAGACAGACACCCCACACACCAGCTTTATCCCACAGCCAGTGGAGCACACGGGGAAGCTCCTGAAGCCCCTTTCCCCAGGCCAGACCAGAACTCCCACCCACGCCCCAGAGCCTGGTCCCCAGGCCCCAGTCCCTGGAAAATCCAATGGTCCCAGTCTTGTTCTGCAGCTCTGGATTGACAACGGCAGTCAGAATATATAATTTGCCGTGCTACCTGCTGATTTGTCCCCCCCCTCCCATGACTTTTTCCCAAGGAGCCCTGGTGGAGCAGTGGGTTATGTGTTGGGCTGCTAACCATGAGGTTAATAGTTCGAACCCACCAGTTACTTCAGGGGAGAACGTTGAGGCTGTGTGCATAAATCTAAAGATTTACAGTCTTGGAAACTGACAGGGGCAGTTCTACTCTGTCCTGGGCAGTCACTATGAGTCGCAATTGCCTTGTGAGTTTTGAGTTTTTATCACATTCTTCCACATCATAAACTTTTAGGACTTCTACTTCTGTTTTTGTTTTTTTTTTAATTAAAACTGTATTTGGAGCTCTTTGTAGACCTATGAGCAGTTGGGGGAGAGAGAAGCGAGGACATGAGTACACTCTTTGCAGTCGCCCCAGTGGTGGTTTGCAAGGTATTCCCATCCACTTCTTTTACTCAGATGTCCCTGGTTCTGCTGTGTGTGCCTGTGTGTGCACACGCATGTGCTGAGTTCACAGTCTTATCACTGTGTAGGCTAAGGAGGGCTCCACAGCCAGGATTCCTAATGTTTCTTTCCACTCTTCAGCTGCATTGTAAATCATGCCGTGGGCTCAGGTCGAGGCAAACCTGCGGTGGGTGCGGCCCCACAAGGCCCGTTTTCATCAGTTACAGCGCTCTTACATAGAAAACAGCGGGAGGGAGCCACCTCCGGTACTTGACATTTCCCGCTGGTGCACATCACAAAGGTGAAAGGAAGTAAATGTAACTTTATGGCTATTTTATAGCTTCCAGTACACCCTCCCCCCCATTAACATCTCAACATGTCATCAATATCCAAATCACCGATGCGTTAATTTGCACCCTTTGCACTAAATCTTTGAATCAGTTGGGTCAGTCGGGCACATAGCAACCCTACGGGAATCGCCATAGGGGGTTGCCGCGGCTGTACGCTGAACGGTTGGAGGGTTGGAGTGCTGACAGTGGTTAGCAGCCCAGCACGCAACCATCACGCCACCAACATCATATTCTGAAATTCGGGCTAGTTACAAGTCAAGCGCCCAGCAGACCCACGGCCACACTTGGACAGCGCAGCTGCATGGGCAGGTCAGTTTGATCCTGGAGGTCAGGATTCCCTGAGATAAGCCCGGTCCAAGACTGCAGGCTCCACCCGCCAGCTTCCGGTCTCCGCCGCTGCGGCGGGCGGGGGGCGGCGAGGCGAGTGTGGGACTTCGGTAGGCGGCGCTAGCCGGGCGGGCGGGCCTAGGGAAAGACGGGCAAGCCACCCGTCGAATCGGCGGACGCCGGGTCCAGGGGCGGGGCCTGAGGACGGGGCGTGTCCGTGGGAGGTGTGCACCCGTCTACGTGAGCGGACCCAGGGCGGGGCGAATCTGGAGAGCGCGTGCGCACGTCGGCCAGGGCAGGGCCCGGGGGCGGGGCGGGGTCCGAGGAGGCTGGCGCAGGCCGGGAGGGGTGGGGCCTGAGGGTCGTCTGGCAGTCTGTGATGTAGTTCATATCGAGAGGGGCGGGGCCTGAGGGCCGGGCGGGTCCTCAGGGGCGCGGCCACAGGCCGACAGGGGCGGGTTCTTGGGGTTGGGCGGCGCTCCGCCTCTCGCGCTCGATTACTCCGGTCTGGCGGCGGCAGCATGGCGGCGGGGGCGGTCGAGGCGGCGTCCGTGGTGGAGATCGGTTCCGCCGGTCAGTTTGAGGAGCTGCTGCGTCTCAAAGCCAAGTAAGTGGGGTGCTGGGGCGGAGGCTGTCCGGAATCCCGGCCCCACTGGGCGGCGC
>NW_022103968.1:2049212-2065331 GCF_000313985.2 Echinops telfairi | reverse complement strand
GGCGAGGCCTCCTGCTTGGGGCGCCCGTGTGCCCGAGTCGCTTTGGCCTTGGGGATGACAGCGGGCTGCAGCGCTGCTCGGTGTGCACGCTCGCGGGTGGACGTTGGCAAGGCCTCACCGCCCCGAGTCAAGGAGACCGCCCGGGCCCCAGCTGGTGTGAGAGGTTGACATGAAGCCCAGGGGTCAGCTTCCCAGCCGTGGACACGGGCCAGCCTCGGAGGATCCAGCGAGTGCGGCTCCT
Source organism: Echinops telfairi (assembly GCF_000313985.2). NCBI lineage: Eukaryota > Metazoa > Chordata > Mammalia > Afrosoricida > Tenrecidae > Echinops > Echinops telfairi. The sequence continues at coordinate 2,065,090 of NW_022103968.1, read as the reverse complement.
GAACGGTGTCCTGCTGAGGGGGCTCTGCCCTGCACAGAGCCTGGGTCCACCCGCCTGGGGGACACAGGCCATAAATGCGCATGGACCTGAAGTCAGCTAGGACTCGTGGCCGAATTTGAATTAGAAGCAGGTAACATTTGTCTTTTCCCCCTTCCCGGTGGAGGGTGCTCAGTAAAGGAGGGTGTGGCCGTTGATGAAAATGGGGTGGACAGAGGTACTACCCACAGGTTGGCTCTGCTTCAAGGAGGCAGTGAAGTTGAGTGTTGCCCAGAGCAGACACCTCAGGGGTACCTGGGAGATTGTTACATGAAGTTGAGTCTTGGAGGAGAGTGGACTCGCCCACATTCTCCACATTCACACAGCAGTTCTCTGCTTTTGTCAGGTCAGGTGGGGGTTCCAACTCAAGGTGACCCCAAGTAAAAGTGGTCCACCTCTCAATTGTGTTGAGCCCATTGCTGCAGCGGCTGTGTCTGCACACCTCCACCAGGGGCTTTCTGTGCTGCTGGCCCTCCAGTTGGCCAAGCATGGTGCTTTTCTCCGGGGACCTCCTCTGCAAAGCCTGTGGGAGGAAGTCTCACCATCCTGGCTCTGAGGAACATTGTTCTGGCAGTCTGTGATATATTTAATATTCTTTGCCAGTATCATAATTCAGAGGCATCATTTCCTCTTCAATCTTCCTTATTCGGTGTCTGACTCCGCGTGCATATGAGGCTCGGGCCAGGCCTGCTTTTGTCTTCAACATCTTTGCTCCGTAACACCGTGAAGCGCAGCAGTCTTGACAGCTGCTCTGAGGGTTGCTGGTGGAGCCAGCCACACTTGTACCCTTGACCCAGTCAGCCTTTGTGCTGGTACCACCAGGATGCCCTTTGGCCCACAGGTGGGGAGTTTGTGTCATGCTCAGTTGTAATCCTTATGGAAGGCTGTAGTCTCTGGCTGTCATTCGTGTGTCTCATCCCCACTGAGTAAGCAGGTGAAGGAAGAAGTCAGATCTAAGGACACAATCTGGGAGGACGTGAGGGAGGTGGCCTCTTCTCTTTTTTTTTTTTTTTGAGGTGGCCTCTTCTTGACAGTGTGGCCTTTGTGGGCCCTACAGACACCCTTCATGAACATTTCGAATCTACTATCACTTTAAAGTTGCCTTTGATGCTTCATGTTTTTGTTTCTGTGCATCGTTTTAAATGGCCATCACAAAGCATAAACTTTTATTTAGACCTATTTTTTTCTACTAGTCTGTACTTGAAATAATCCACAAAACCACACACTCTTCTCCACAGGAATTAGCCTAAGTGGGCACAGGGGATTTGGTGCCGGGACCCTCCTAGACCTGGGGCAGTCTGTGGTCCAGGCCCATGAGAACAGCAGGACACCCTGCTGGTCCTGCCCACCTCCCTGTGGTTAGGTGTGCGCCCACGGTGACCGCCACTGGGTCTGTCTATCTCATTCCTCTTTCTTGCCGACCACTGACTTACCAAATAAGATGTCCTGGCAACGTGTGCAAAGTGTACGAGACAAAGTCTTGCCACCCTTCTTTGTAAGGAGCTTGTTGGTTTTGTTGTTTCCGCAGTAGTGCGTGTCCCGGAGTCCACAGCAGTGTCAGTGCCGCTCACCAGGAGCAGCGTGCCCAGCATCGGCTTCTTCTGCCTTCTTTTCTTCCTCCAGCTTCCGTGTGCGAGTGTCTCCTGCTCACGCCCCCGGTCCATTCCAGCTCAGAGTGACCCTGAAGGACAGAGAGCCGAGGGAGCCTCTCTCTAGGGTTAGAAAGCCTCTCTGTCTCCTGGGGAGCAGCAGGTGGTTTTGAACTGCTCACCTTGTGTTTAGCAGCCCAATGTGTAAGTAACCACTATGCCATCAGGCCTTTTTTCAAGTAGCCTACTTAATTTTCTTAAATGTAGCAATATTGTGAGCATTTTCCCATTTTATGAAACAGTTCTTGAAAACATAGTTTTCAGTGGATGTATAATATTGTTATAGTTGAAAAAGGCATATTGTCCACTGTTAGTTTTTCTCGCCCCCATTACTTGCTGTGTGAAATAGTGGGGAGCTACCCATAAACTGGGAGACAGACGGGGCTTTCTACACCTGCAGCAGAGTCTGGGAAAGCCCCAGGGGTAGTTCTGCCCTGTCCCGCAGGGTCGCTATGGGTTGGGATCAGCCGGAGAGCGGTGAGTGTCCATACACATGTCTTTGTCTTGACTTGCTTCCCTCGGAGAGATGCTTGGAAATGTGCAGAAAACCTTCCTGCAAGGGCCCACCTTTGGGACTGGCTTTGAGGGGGGGGTGTCTCCAGTATCCTCAAGTGTTGGGGACTCTGCTGTCCTCTCTCATCCCTCCAGTCTGGGAGTTTCCATGGACCCACAGTCCTGAGAGGAAGTTGCGAGGAAGGCTGGGAAATGTAGTCTTGCTGCATGCCCCGAGGGGCCAGAAGCAGGGATTGATGAGCCACCACCATTGTCGGGGGCATGCCCTCACCCAGGAAAGAGGCCCACCTCAGCTGGATATAGAGTCTAACCCATGGGGTCCCCCCACATCTGTCCCCTCCTGCCAGGTATGCCCCCTTCCCCACTTTGTGTGCCCCAGGACGGCACTCTGTCTACATCCCTGTCTGTGACCTCTGTCTTCCAAGGCCCTTTGTCTCCCAAGGAATCCTACCTTCCATCTGAGAGCACCTGGGATGTCTTTGGTGTCCCCCCCACCCCCAGCACCTATTCGTTAGAGCCCCACCCCTCGGGGTCCCCTCCCTGGAAGGCTGCTGCCGCCTCCTTCCTTTACCCCCCCCCCCCACGCACACCTGTTTTTGCTGTTGCCACAGGTCAGCCTGTGGAGTGTCTGCACGGGAAACCTGGAGTTCCGTCCCTGGAGTCAGTCTTTCCTCGCTCGGCCGTGCTGCCCTCACGGCCAGCTCTTAAGGGCTGCTTTGCAGCCGCCTCCACGCTCCTCCACCACTTCCTCAGCTCTCCCTGAAACCCTGCCCTCTGACTGGTGCTAGCAGCCTGGACGTGGTCTCACTGATCTGCCTGATGGCCATCCCAGATGCTAACCGTGTGACCTGTGTTGACCTTCCCTGTGGCACCTGCTGATTGCCACGTCCTCATCCCAGGGGCAGGCAGTGACTGAATGTGGCTCCGCTAGCCGAGTCTCTAGCTCTACCAAATGACTCCTGGGCCTGGGTCTGGTGGAAGGTGGTGACACGGAGGGGACTGGGCCCTGGGTGCTTGTGAACAGGAACCCTTGCCGTGCCATCCTGTGGGGTGGAAAAGGAGCCTTCTGAGGAGCAGGTGGAGGGATCTCATGACCAGCAAGAGCCAGGAGTGGGGCACGTCCTGTGGACCCAAGAAGGCTGTGCAGTGAACCTCCTGGACCCAGAAGACACCTGTACCATGGTGCAGAACCAGGTGCAGCAGCAGAACCAGGAGCCAGAGTATGAGACGGAGGGATGGCCTTCCCAAAGCCCATGGAGCACGTGACAGGGAGAGCCTTTGTGCAGGAGGCGGGTTTGCAGTGGGGTACCTCTGGACACTCACTTGCTGACCCATGGAAGTGGAGCCGAGTGCCTTTGGGCTGAGGCTTACTGGCTTGGGGTGCCTCTGGGCATGGAATTCAGGAAGCTGGGTTTGCTTAAGCCGAATGCCTTCGGGTTGAGGTTTACAGCAGAGTGGTTTGCCCTTTGGACTATTTATTGGCAGATCTCTAATGACAAAGAGAGAAAGGCAGAAGTTGGCAAAGATTTCACTTTACTGGATCCACACTCAACGCCCATGGGATTAGCACTCAAGGAATTAAACCAGGTAGTGAGGGACACAGGATCTCTTTGGAATGATCAGAGATGCTGCTTTGAAGATGAAGGTGTGCCTCACTGAAGCCATGGCATTCCCAGTGCCTCATGCTAATTAATCTGGGCAGTGAATCAGGAAAATGGAAGCTGATGCCCCAGAGTGATGAGATTGGTGAAGAATGTTGGCTGTGTACCAGAAGGACAAAGCTGCCTCGGGAGAGGTACAGCCAGTGCTCCCTAGAAGCAGGGATGCTGAGACGGTGTCAGAAGGGGCCAGTCCTGGAGGACGCTGGGCTTGGTGAAGTAGAGGGTCGGTGAAACAGGAAGGCCTTCAGTGAGCGTGACGCAGCAGCGTCGACAGTGGGCTCAAATAAACAGCGAGGATCACCGGGACGGTGCAACGGGGTGGCTAGGAGTTGCAGCCGTCTCCCAGTAGCTAGTGGAACTCCACCTTGTCCTCACTCAGTGCTGGGGATTCCCAGGGTGCTCCTGCAGGTGTGTCCACTGTTGGCACTGTCGCTTGCTGATCCCTGCTCTAGTTGAGGCTCATGGCCCTTAGCCACCAGGCCAGACGTCACAATATTTGTGGATAAATGGAATTGACAGTGAATGGCATTTTTCCATGAACTTTTTGAAGCCCCCTCGTGTTCTGGGTATCTTGGCTGGTGTCACTGCTGGCCATCTGACACCACGCCTGACACACCTGGGACTCAGCTCTGGACTTGTGCCTCACCTGTCACAGCATCCTGTCCTTTCAAGGCCATCCTGTAGGCTAATAATGTGCCTGACACCTTGCCGTGTGTGCTTAGGAGTCACCGCCTGACTCTACAGACTAAACTGTTGGTAGCACAGCCGGCAAAGCACTGGCCTGTGAACTGAAAGGCTGCCAGGTTGAACCCAGCAGCTGCTCAGGAAGAACGAGGTGCAGTCTGCTCCCGTAATGAGCTCTAGCCTAGAAACCCTGTGGGGCAGCCCTGCTCCATCCTGCAGCGTCTCTGTGAGCGACAGTCAGTCTGGGTGCCTGGGGCTTGGCTATTTGCCCCCAGGTTGGTTGGTGCATTCTCTCTCTCTGCATGTTTTTTCCTGATTCCTCTCTCGGGGGAGGAGGATAGATTTGAACATGGAATGCCGTGAGACCAGGGTCTTTGGTTGCATGTGAGGACACACATGAAGAGCTCTGTGCCTTTAGACTTTTCTGAGAAAGTTGTCCTGGGTGGTACTCTCCATACCCCGGGGCGTCCTCCTGATGGCTTGGCCGCGGGCTGGGATTAGGCTCTCCTGTGTGGGCCTTCGGTTTTCAGGAAGCCTTATGTGTTAGGCAGAGTTCTCTATAGAGAAATTAAAACAGGGCACTTACGGTTTATTGTATATATTTACATACATAATATTTTATACACATACAATAACTATATGTAATATGTATTTACATGTAAATAATTTACATATATATATATAAATAAATACATATGGATAGATTTACACAGCATGAAGGAATGTAACAGTTAATTAGTCCACACAGCAGTACAGAGGGCTCAGTTCAAATCACTTCTGTGGAAGAGTTAACTAACGTACTAGAAGTCCTTCAACTCATGAGGGCTGCTGGGTCCAAGTTAAAGCAAACAGACAGCTGAGTCTTCCCTCAGGCAATCTAGGCAGTCTGCCCAGAGGCAGCAAACAGCAGGGCAGGTGCTTAGCAGAGCAAGCCTCTATGGGATATTGAACTCAAGCAATGCAAGACAAGAGGGACCGACAGCCCCAAGCTCAAGCAATGTCCGCACCAGCAGCGTGGCGAAGCAGGTCTCAAAGGAACTTCAAGCTCTAGTGACATCATCCATGGTAGTGTAGCTCACAAGTTGAGGCAGAGAACTAGCTAAAGCAGCCTCACAGTGGTCCAATCACCAGAGAGCAAGAGAGAGAGGGGCAGGCCTTGCTGAGTCATTTATCTCTTTGTCTTCCAATCAAACTGCGACCTTATTGATCCCATATGTTCCTTTTGGCTAGGTTGGCACAATAAACCTACCTATCACACCTTCTGAATCCCAGTATTAAACATCCAGGAAATGGGGCATCTCCCAAAGTAGCTCCTCCATTCCCCGTTTTCTGTGAAGCCATGTTAACTTCTGACCACTCCTCCAATGGCCTGATTTTGCTTCCTCACCCAAAGCCCCTTTTACAAGTAGATTCTAGACCCCATGTCTCATACACTGTGGATTTGGTTTCTGCCCGTTCTCAGATCCGAAGGTCAGAGTTGGTTCACCCAGTGGTTCGTTGTGATGTTGAAGATCATAAGCCACCATTTCTGGGTGATTTGCCTGAGGCTCCAAGGCCCTCCCATGGGTCCTCTGATTTCTCTCTGTGTTTAGATACAGGCATTGGGGGACAGTTACGTGTTCGTGGGATTCCACCTGTGTCAGGATTTGCTTGTTTCCAGAAGCCGTGCCACTTACAGCTGTGTCTTGTCAGTTGCAGGTCTCTCCTGGTGGTGCACTTCTGGGCACCATGGGCCCCACAGTGTGCCCAGATGAACGCGGTGATGGTGGAGCTGGCCCGAGAGCAGCCCCAGGTCTGCTTCGCGAAGGTACTGCTGCTGCTGTTCTGCTGTAGATTAGACTGATGTGTGCCTTGGACCCGGGCGCTCGAATGAGTGTGAGGAGCTCTGTAGATCATTTTGCAGTCGATCATTCTGAACAACCTGAAATAGTCCTGTGTGCAGTGTGAAAACCACCAGACTTCCCCAACACTTCCTCGGGTGGGAGCACGTCGAGTGAGCGGAGGTGGGGTGTGGCCACGGCATGCTGTGGTGGTTCCCCGTGGGTGGCGTGGTTGTGTGGGACTTGCTTCCTTGGAAAGCTGCACCTGGCACAGGTGGGCTGCTAAGGACCCGAGGCGGAGGGGAGGAGTGGGCCGTACCTGGGCCTGGTGAGTGCACACCTGTGCGGGACGCAGCAGGGTGGACTGATCACCTGGGCTCTAGATGTGCGGCCACCTGTGCTTCATATCCTTCTGGGGTCAGCAGCCGAGAGGGGAGAGAGTGTGGCCTTGGGCTGGCACAGCTCTTACAGCACAGGGTACAGGCAACCTGGTGTGACTGGGACCCTTGGGATGGGTTCCTGGAAGGTAGGCAGGCCCAGTGTCCCGAAGGCCCACCGAGCGAGGGCCTTCTGGTCCTGCAAACGAGACCTGGCAGGTGCTGGCAGGCTGACTAGATGAGTGGCACTGGCACGGTGTATGGGCCTGCTGTCGGTGCTCTAAGCAGGCCGGCGCCTTGGTGTCAGCCTCCTGCATTTAAAATCCTGGGGCCTGAGTAATGTGATTCTAACGTGCACCCCACGACGGCCGATGTAAATCATGGTCGGGAACTTCAAAGCTGCGAGTGCGGCTGGTGATAGAAGATCCCGATTACAATCGGAATGAATGATTCAGCGTGTCAAGCCCAAGGTCGATCCAGATCGTGGTGACTGCGGTAGCCCATCTCCTCGTCTAACGTTACCAGTGCAGGTGACAGACTTGTGTGCCTAGCTGCCAGCGGAATGATTTATTTAACAAGGTGATAGCGTTATGTCTCATGTTGGAGCATGCTTGACAGCGAGATTGTAAGTTGTTCAAGTGCTTAAGTGTCTCCGTGAGCCAAGGTGGGGTGTCCTCATCCTTGACTCGGTTACCAGAGGCTGGCAGCACCTGCTGTCCCCTCGGAAGTCCCTCAACAGTGTCGTTTTCCTCCCACGAGGTGTTGTCTAGGGCCAGGCGGTCTCCTTGCAGCCGTTCAGGGAGGTGATGTAAGCGGTCAGGGGCAGAGGGCACGCCTTGCTCCTCTCGTTGGCTGCTGAGAGCTGGTGGAAGTGCCGGGGGTGGCCATGTGATTACTCTGTGCGATGGCCTAGTGGTCAGCATTGTCCTGTGTTCTGGCAGACCTGACAGGGAAGTGGGACTAGTCCGTCTCCCTCTTTGGTTTGCCAAGTCCTTGCGATCGGTGCTGTGGGAGAGGGTGCCTGTGACACTGCATGGCGAGACCTCCCCGTGGCTGTCGACCGCGCCTCTTGCAGGGGACGCCGAGCGAGCGGAGACTTCAGGGAAGTTGGGGACACAGTGTCTGTGGGGGTGGCCTGTGCTCAGCGGGAAGACCACCAGGAAGTTGGGGACACAGTTTTTGTGGGTTGTGTGTGCCCACTAGAACAGGCCCTGAGAGAAGGCTTTCCCACCGCTGCCTCTGAGCCTGCTCCTCCTCTGGGTACTGGGGGCTCCTCTTAAACCTGACCAGCTGGCTGGGGGGATTCCAAGTGATGGGGATGCCCGGGGTAGGGTGAGTGAGCGTGGTGTAGTGACTTCCTGTAGCCACGGTCTCGGACTTCCACCCATCACCTGGACAGGAGCCTGCATATTGGGGGCGTGGGTAGAGTTTCCGTCTCCGAAGCAGAGCGGGACTCTCACGACCCTCCAGAGAGGAGAACCAGGAGCAGGGGTGTGCCTAAGAGCCAGGCAGGCAGTGAACCTCCCTGACCCAGGGACAGGATGCGGTGACCCCAGGGAGGGTCCACCAGCAGAACCCAGAGACAGAGATGAGAATGGTGGCCTTTGTCGGGTCTATAGTGCCATCCCACAGCTGCCTGGCCTTGGCGTGGGAGTGGGCCGCCTCCAGCCACTTAGTTGGGGAAGCTAGGCTTGCCAACCGCCGGGCGAGAACTGAGCAGCTTGAGGCTGAGGCCTGTGGTGGGTGGAGAGGACGTCCCTTGGCAACTTGTAACATTGCTTGCGCAGGGCAGAGGCTGAGGGGCCACTTGGTTGGAAGGCTCAGGACCAGAGAGAGGCCTGCCTGTGGGCATGACTGAGAAAAGGCTGCCGTGACTGAAGAAGCACGGAGTCCCGGGCACTTGTGTTCCTGAATTACAATCTGCGAACTTCTCCAGATAACCCCTGTCTGTGATGATGATCAGTTGGCTGTGTGTGGCCACAGCAATGGATCCTGGGAGAAGTGAGAGGAGGTGGAGGGGCCGTGTGTGCCCTTGGGAGCCAGAACTGGGCCCTGGGCTGACGTGAGCAGACGTGCCACGCGCCACTTTCACAGTGGGAAGAAGGAGTCCCCATCACGAGGTCCGGCAGGAGGGAGAAATCCCCGTGAAGGAGGCCTGGAGAACATCTGGACGCGAGGGGTCTTCCCCCTGTGGGCCAGGATGAGACACCGGGAGGAACCGAATCTGAGTCCCAGGCCAGGCGTGAGGCCATCCGGGAGGCAAGTGGAGCAGCCCTGGGCTTTGCCGGAATGTCGGCGGCGTGGAGAGGACCGTCTCACCCGCAGGCAGCCTGGAACCCCGCCTCGGGCCCTGGCTTCCTCAGGCGAGGTCCCACGGCCCTCCTTGTTGCGGTGGGCTGTGTCTGGCCTTGACGGGGGCTTGGCCCACGGACTCTCTCAGCACTCCCTGCCTCTGGATCCCCCCACTCTCTCCAGACCCTGCACCCCGTAGTTTGAGAGTCGCAGGCCCCTGTCTGGCATACTTAATTCCAGGAAATGGTCACGTTGACTGGGCCTGAAGCTACGTGTAATCACTGCTTTTAATTGTAGTCCTTCTTGATTCTGCTCACTTGCACAGTAAAACCAGCACGTGATGGGAGTGGAAACACCAGGCAGATCGGCTCAGTGCAATAGGTCATCTGATTGCTCGACTGCTGCTTTCATGAGCATCGATTGTGGATCAAAGCCAAAATTGAAATCCTTGACAATGTCATTCTTTCCTCCATCTTGGTATTCTGTACATTTGAGTCGTGATCCACCCTGATCTTCATCAGCAAGTGCTCCAAGTCCTCCTCATTTTCAGCAAACGACTTGTGCCCTCATGTTTATAAGGCTGCGTCCCACCCGCAGGTCTTGTTCTCCACATTGTCCAGCTTCCCAGGTGGTTTGCTCGGGAAACAGACTGATTAAGGATGGTGAGGATGCAACTCTGACGCACACCTTTGCTGCCTTTAAACCAGTGTCCCTGGTTCCATCTGCTTCAGCAGCTGCCGTCTGGTCCATGTGTAGCTTCGGCAGGGGTACCACGAAGTGCCTTGGGATTCCCATCTTCTCAATGCAACCGGTCACTTGTTATGATCCACACAGTGGAAGGCCTTTGCACGGCCAGTAAAACACAGATTAACACCTTCCTGGTTTTCTCTGCTGTCAGCCAAGGTCCGTCTGATGTCAGCAGCGATATCCCTCCTGCCCAGTGCTCTTCTGAATCCGGCTTCCGTATCTGCTGCTGTCTGGATGTACTCCTGCTACCGCTTTAAAGTCATCTCCAGCAAACGTCCTTGCGTGATACTGATGGCACAGCGTGCGACTTCGGGCATTCTGTTGGGTCACCTACCTTTGGGAGGGGTACACGTGGACCTCTGCCAGTCAGTTTGCCTGCTAGCTGTCTTCCACACTTCTTGGCATAGACCAGTGAGCGCTTCCTGTGCTGCAAGAGCTTGTTGACCCTTCAGTGCAGCTTGGATTGCTTCCTTCTAATACTGTTGGTTCTTGACCACACTTTACCTCTTGAGCGGTTGGGTTTCGACCAGCTCTTTTTGATACAGTGGCTGTGTCATCCTTCCATTGTTTTTGGATGCTTCTTCTATCACTCAGTGTCTTCCTTAATAGGACCGTCAGTGCTGCCCTGGAGGCTTGAGTCCCCTCCCTTCTTTCGCTTGAGATGAGCTGGTCCTACCATTTTGGCTTTCACTCCAGGCCCTTGCTCAGCTCCTTGGAGTACTTTGCAGTCTTCGCCAGCAGCCCTGGGAGATGTCGGTTCAGAGCTTCTGCTTCATCATTTCCTTAGCTGCTCGAGCAAGCGTTCGTGTCTCCCGATGTCCGCTCTGGTCTTTTCTTTCTCTGCTGTCCTTTTACTGACCCTTTGCTGTCTTCCTTGTGACTTCTTCGTGTCATCCCCAGCTTATCAAGCCTCCTGTCGTGAGTGCTCGTGTCCAGGTCTGGAGGGATGGGCTTCTCCTGGACTGGCTTTAGAGCCCGGTGGCACAGTGGCTTGGTTACATGTTGGACATTAATTGCAAGGTCAGCAGTTGAGACTCGCCAGCTGTCCTTTGGGGGAAAGACGAGGCTTTCTACCTCCGTACAGAGTTAGGGTGTTGGAAACCCGCCGGGACGGTGCCCCTCTGCCACTGTGCAGCAGAGTTGACTTGAGGAGAGGGTGCTTTCTGGGGGCGGGGAGGGCACCTGTAACATCCGAGCAGCCGAGGGTCTGCTCCACAGCCGGCCCCTGGCCTCGGTCTCACTGCTAACACTGAGCTGCTCCCTCGCCTCGCCCCAGAGATACAGTCTGTTTGATTCCGTGTATCTGCCCATCTGGGGACGTCTGCACGCGTTGTCGTCGTTTGTGTTGTTGATACCAGGCATTTGCAGTGACGCAGTCATTGGTGTGGCCGGATTCTGCCAGTGAGCACTGGCTTCTTTTCTGTCACCAAGGCCAAGCTTTCCACCTGCTCTTCATTATTTGCTTCCAACTTTCACACTCCAGCCGCACTCCTCAGAATGCAGGTCACCCCCGAGAAGTACTTGACCGCGAGCTTCCTGCTTTCCTGTTTAACTGTTTGTTGAACCAAAGACAAAACCAAAGACAAGCTCACTCCGTCAAGCAACTCAATTCCGACTCCTAACCCTGCAGGACAGAGGCTTTCTGAGGCTGTAAGTCTGTGGGATTAGAAAGCTGTCTCTTTGGAACTGCTGACCTTGCACTTCGCCAGGAGGGCTTGGTGTGACAGAGTGCTGCAGAGTTTAGGAGGATGGGGGAGAATTAGGAATCGCTTCACCTGGACCCTGGGGAGACACAGCAGCGCATGAACACGCCAGCGGGGAGAGTTGATGAATACTGTGTGGGGTGACATTGATCTGGAAGTGCAGGGCCCCTTCCTTGTGGGAATGAGGCTCTGGTCAGATGTTAGGTGTTGACGCTCATCCGATGTTATCAGGTGTTAGATGTCAGAACCCACTCGATGGCGCCTTGCCTCCAGGTGGGGCCCTGGTTGTCCCCTGGTTAGGCCCTGGGCTTCCAGAATGGATGCAGTGGCTGTTGGAAGCTGCCCCGGGCTCCGCAGCAGAGAGGCCTGGTGCCCCCTCTCCCCCCCCTTGGAGATAGCCACCTTGGACAGACCCTGTGTGGCCAAGGTCCCTGAGCTGGGTTATCTCGAGCTCCCCACCCCATCAGCACCCTTTGCTCCCCCAGCATAGCTGTCAGTAAGCAACAGGAAGGGATTGTGCTATGGGCATACCTGTGACAGGAGGGTACATACGTAACAAGGTGGGTGAGTTCTAGAGTTAAACGATGGTGACTTAACCTAGGTCCTCCCGAGCCAACTTGAACTTACCTGTCCTTGAGCGCTTCACCAGCAGAGCAATCTATGATTTTTATCAGAAGGGAGTGGGCCGTACTTAGGGTTAGGTGGTCTGATTGCTTTTAATGGCAGAAAACCTTCCGGCAGATAGCCTTTAAGCAGTTACCCTTCAAGGATACAGCGGCCACACTGTGCTTGCAGGCAGCACCTTAACATTGGCCTTATTACGGGGACCGTCGAGGGGGCAACGTCAGTTAGGAGAATGTGACAGACGCATCTCAAGCGCACGAGCGTGAAGGCTGCCTTCCACCAGAGTCTGCTTCCTGGACTCCTTACACAGGAGCGGAGGGAGTTTTCCGCACACACTCTTCCTGGTTCTCAGCTTTCCGCAGGACGGCCGATCTGCTCCCATCGGGACTCTCGCCTGGAAGGCCCTTGGAGGGTCGGAGGCGATGCCCAGGCAGGGGGTTTGCCTCTGGTTTTATCCTGGCTCTTCTCAGCGTTGCCCTCCCTGGGCTTGTGTTAGTGTGGTTTCCTGCCTGGGGTGGCATTGCTGGAAGAAGAAGATGGCAGTGAAGTGCCTCTCACTGCAGACGGCGTCTCCCCTGCTCCCCGCTGCCACTCTGGACTCGAAGGAGGAAGCTTGGGGTCACTGCACATGGTGCTTGCCGGCTTCCCCACGTCGATGACAGCTCAGGTGGGGCAGTTTCTAAACCAGAGCCAGAGCCCCCAATGCTCCGACTGGCTCCTCGGTGAGCTGTGCTCGCTGCCTGCCTCTGCCCCACCTTCCTGGACGGGCGGGAGAGTGATGTAAGAAGGATGGAATTTTCACATAAAGACCTCGTGGGAAAGTGGGACGAATTGAAGGTGTTAGGGGGTGTTAGGGAGATGGAGCCAAGAAACACAGGTCGTGAATGTGCTGGGTCCCTAAGCTGGCAGGTAAGGACTGGCCGAGTGCCTGCCTCAGCAGCGCACCCTGAGCGGTGTGTCCGTCCTCCAGAGCCCTGCCGTCCGGGTGCACTCGGGGGACTTCACACCATTCTGTCCTTCATGCTTGGCCTGTGGCCATCATGCAAATCCCGGTGTTGTTGGTTTCAGCAGGGTCATGTCAGCCAAGATAGAGGGCCACGTACTCCAGGCCGGCTTCTCCTGGCATGTTGTGCACGAGGGCCATCGTCACTGGCCTCTGGGCAGGGGGTGCCCTTGTTGGAGAGAGCACCCAGCAGCCGTGCAGGGCTGAAAGTCTGCTTTCCCCTCCGCCAGGGTCTCGGGAAGGACCGTCCCCTGCCCGTTCCCCTGCCCGTCCCCTCTCCCCCCTGCCCGTCCCCTCTCGCCTCCAGGAGCTGGTCTCCAGAGTGGGCAGCCCACTGCGGGCAGGGAGAGCGTGTCACCAGCACGGGGTGGGCTGGGTCATCTGGACGGGGTGGGCTGGGTCACCAGGACGGGGTGGGCTGGGTCACCAGGCCACCCCAATTCCCTCCCCACCCCCAGCCTCTGGGCGCCTTCTGCTGTGTGCATGGACACTGCCTGACCGATGGGGCCGGGGCACAGTGGTGCAGGGGGTGGGGGGTGTGCGCAATGGCAGGACCCCCTTCCGCAGCTCCCCACACGCCTGTCTTGCAGCTGGAAGCCGAGGCTGTTCCGCAGGTGTCTGAGAAGTATGAAATTAGCTCCGTTCCCACCTTCCTGTTTTTCAAGGTAAGGACAGGTGGCTGGAGCTAGTGGGCATGGGGGGCTGTCAGGGTGCAGCCAGGGCTCTGGAGAGGTGACAGCTTGGGGCCCCTCAGTTGGTGTCACAGCTGTAGGCGCAGCATGGTCCCCGGTTAGCGCAGGAAAACTCTGGACACTGTGTCCCTTCGGCTGCTTTTGACCCGATGGCCGCCTCACTCAGGAAGCGGGTGCAAGTCTGGCCTCCTTTCTGCCCTGCCCTCTGGTGCCTTTCCAGTTAAGGGCAGAGCTGGTTTGGGTTGGGTGAGAGTGTCCCTCCCCTTGTCTGGTGGTGGCAGCCTCTGTTGGACCCCTTGAGCCCTGCTGTGGGGGTCGCATGTTCCCTGAATGTCTTGGCTGCTTCAGAATTCGCAGAAGATTGACCGGTTAGATGGCGCGCATGCCCCAGAGCTGACCCAGAAAGTCCAGCGACACGCGTCCTCCAGCGCCCTCCCACCCAGCGCCAAGGGTCCCCCGGTAGAGGACCTGCACCGGCGCCTCCAGAAGTTAATCACTGCTGCCCCCTGTATGCTCTTCATGAAGGGGACCCCCCAGGAGCCGCGCTGTGGTGAGATGCCCACGCCCAGGGGGAACTCTGAAGGGGGCACAGCGGGGTGGGGTGGGGTGGGGTGGGGTATGCTCAGGTGGCTCTGCGGAGGGGGAGGGCTGCCTTCCCCATGGAGTTTATTATGATGGTCAGAATTAGTGCCCTGGAGAAGGGTCGGAGAAGGAAGTGGGTTTGCCCAGTGGCTGCAGCTGTGGGCTCAGACACACGGCAGGGCGGGCAGAGCATGAATCTGTCGGCCAAGACACCGCTCTCATGGACTGGGAGCTGCCAGGGGTCTTAAGCGTCATCTCCGCCCTTCACGAGCCTCAACCTGGAGAGACAGCGGGGGCCCCCCTCCCGCCCCCCGTCCCTGGCTGGTAGCGCCAGCCTGCCACACTGCAGCCCTCTGTCTCCCACAGCCTGGCCTAGCCTCTCGGCGCACAAGCTTGCTCTCCTCACCCCCTGCGCCATCCCTCGCACCGCTGGTCGGGTGTGTGCGCCTCTGTCCGTCCATGGCTCTGTGTGTGTGCGTGTGTGTGCACGCGCATGCGTCGGTCCGTCCATGGCTGTGTGTGCATGTGTGTGCGCGCGTCTGTCCATGGCTGTGTGTGCATGCATGTGTGTGCATGCGTGTGTGCGTCAGTCCGTCCATGGCCATGTGTGTGTGCTCGCGCACATGCACACGCACGCATGTATATCCGCCTGTCCCACGGCAGGTGGCCATGCTCCCTTTCAAGCTCATTTGGTTCCGGAGCCGGTTGGGGTGGTGCGCAGGCCGCCCTAGGGTCCCGCTGGGTTCTTGGTATCATGCCCCATACAGCCTCGCTCGGCTGTGTCCCTGAGCAGTTAGTGCCTCTATGGGGGATGCGGGGCCCCGCGAGCGTGGTGTCCAGGACACGCACGGGGGCCTGACAGAAGCTGTGCCTCGGGCTCAGGTGTGGGCTTCAGCAGGGTAGTCCTTGGGGGCTGTTTGACGTCCCTCACAAAAGCCAGCAGACCTCACGGTCAAGCTAGGTCACCTCCTCTGAAGTAAATCGCGATTGCGCTCGAGTGTGTGTGTGAGAGAGAGCGAGAGAGCATGAGCACACGAGAAAGAAGTTAAACTATTCTTTTTCTGCTTCCAGGTTTCAGCAAACAGATGGTGGAGATTCTCAACAAGCACAACATTCAGTTCAGCAGCTTTGACATCTTCTCGGACGAGGAGGTCCGTCAGGGGCTGAAGACCTACTCCAACTGGCCCACCTACCCTCAGCTGTACGTGTCCGGAGAGCTCATAGGGGGGCTGGACATCATCAAGGTGAGCATGGGGCTGGGAAGCCCTCCCAGGCCTCGCTCTGGCTCCTTGTGAACTGGGTGAGGGTTTGCAGAGCAGCCCCCGGCGTACACAGCCCAGTCTGCCCGCTTTGTCTGTCTCATCCCCCCGGTGTACACAGCCCACAGTCTGCCCGCTTTGTCTGTCTCATCCCCCCGGTGTACACAGCCCACAGTCTGCCCGCTTTGTCTCTCATCCCCCCCGGCGTACACAGCCCACAGTCTGCCCGCTTTGTC
>NW_022103968.1:2041561-2047379 GCF_000313985.2 Echinops telfairi | reverse complement strand
ACAGCCCACAGTCTGCCCGCTTTGTCTCTCATCCATCCCCCCATGGACTGTCCCCTCCCCACCTCCTCCCTGCCCTCCCCACTTCCCCAGCCTGTCCCAGCCGAGGGCCACCCTGTGGGCCTCACCTTGGCTACTGTGGGCCTGGGGTCAGCATAGGGGTTTCTGTCCGGTGGCCGGTGAGCAGTCGGTGCCGTGGTCTCTTACGCATGTCTGTGTCTTTCAGGATCTGGAAGCATCGAAAGAGCTAGACACGATTTGCCCCAAAGCACCCAAGCTGGAGGAGAGGTATGCTGACCGCGTAAGATGCCCTCTTCCTGAGGGCTCGTGCCATCTTGCTTTCGACTCTGAGCCTCCTGGGACCCTCCTGGGGCCACGGATGGACTGTGTTGGGGGGCCAGGGTCATAGCTTTGCTGTGTGCAGCTCCTTCCGTCGTACCACACCGGCCTCTGGCTTCGCAGCAGGTCTGTGATGTCTGCGCCTCACCCCCCACTGACCCCGGCCTGTTACCTGCCTCCCTAAGCCACTGTGCTGAGTGCTCCGAGGAGGAAAATGTTCCCGGCCTGCTTTGCGAATTAAAAAGGCATTTGTTTGGAAGCCCCTTCCCACACTAGCCATGCTCAATTGGGGCTGTGTGGGTGGGTGACCATCACCTGGAAGTGTGGACTTAGAAAGGCCTTGGGCTAGGAAGTGACCCTCAGAGGCCTCTGCTCAGAAGGTTATGGTGCCGGCTTCCCTGCCTATCCGGGGCCTCCCTTCCAAGGGCCTGCCCCCGGCTCCTGAGCCACCCTCAGCCTGAGGCAGAGACCCGGCTCTGGCGGTGCAGGCTGTCAGCATCCTGTGATGCTCTGTCGAGCTGGGCAGACCTGGCACTGACTCCCTGCCTGCGAGCTGCAGTTCTGAACCCTCCGCGTGGGCGCAGCACACGGACCCCTTCCTGAGCAATCCCTCACGGGGTCGATTGTTAGGGTTCTGTTTCCCAGACTGCAAGCTGCAGCTTGAAGGAAGCCTCTGCCCAAGAACCCCTCCCTGTGTGGGCGAGGGGTGGGGCTCCCTTGGGCGGTGGGTGGGTGGGTGTGGGTAAAGGTGGCGCGGCGCCCTTCACCGCTGTCTCCTGCTCTGCAGGCTGAAGACGCTGACACACAAGGCTACAGTGATGCTTTTCATGAAGGGGAGCAAGCAGGTGCGTGCCCGCCTGGGCGGCCCCCAGCCCGAGCACGCCACCTCCACCCTGCCCCTACCCCCCAGGAGGGGCCCAGGCCCGGTGCTGCTGGGAGCCCAGCCACAGGGTCTCCGGTTTGTGGGACTCTCTCCCACACCCCCCGGGGGCACGGTTGGCTGAGCGCAGGGCCCCGCGATCTTGGGTGCACGCCTCGGAGAACAGTGCCGGGAGGGGTGCCGGGAGCATCTGCCCATCTCCTTACGCTGCGTGCTGCACAGAGGACGTGCAGGGAGGGGAGTGACAGGTGTTGGGGCATGGGGGAGCGCTGCTCGGGGCTGCTGGTTCAGTCTTGTCCGCATTGGGGTGGGCTAGGCTCCTCGGTGAGTGTTGTGTTTGAGGTGGGGAAACAGCCAGCAGGTAGGTTTGTCCTGCCCCTGAGAGGACTGGCAGGACACTGCCCGTCTGTGGGCAGTGAGCCCCGGAGCTGGTGCTGCCCACCGGCCTGCCTTACCTGTTGCTCCTGCTGAGAGGAGCTGTGCCTTGAACTGTGTGGTGGCAGCTCTCGTCCTTCGCGGGCATCCAGCCAGGGCAGGCGCAGGGTAAGCGCTGAGCGAGGCGGCCCGAGGTCTGGCCTGGCTCTGAGGTGGGAGCAGCAGGAGCCTGGGGAGGAGGTCCTGGCTGGGGGATGGTTTCTTCTGGTCACACTGGAGCATGGCCATCTTGAGCCTGTGGGTCATGGTCATATCAGGGACGAAGCCTGACTGTGCCACTCTGGGGGCGGTTTTGGGGGGGCTGGGGATCTGGCCTCCAGGCATGTGGGGCCATTCACCAAGCAGAGTCACTGGAAGCAGCGGGCTGCTGGGGGATTTGGCTCACAGCCAAGACTTCAGCCTCTGCACCGTCAGAGTGTTGTC
Source organism: Echinops telfairi (assembly GCF_000313985.2). Taxonomy (NCBI): domain Eukaryota; kingdom Metazoa; phylum Chordata; class Mammalia; order Afrosoricida; family Tenrecidae; genus Echinops; species Echinops telfairi. Next base: position 2,045,305 of record NW_022103968.1, on the reverse strand, counting down.
ATGATTAACAGCCCACACCCAGGGAAGCCATTGCCCTGAGTCCGACTCCGTGTGACCGGACAGAGGGGAGCTGCCAGGGACGCTTCTGGGACATCAGTGTCGTGCAGGGAGACCGCCCCATCCTTCCTCCCCGAGAGCAACTGGGGTTCACTCACCTTTCAGCTTGTGTCCAAGTGCTTGACCCATGCACCACCTGGGCTGGTTTCCCGCCTACCTGTTGGGTACACACTGGGAGACACTTCTCTCTCCTTTTGTGAGCACAGGAAGCCAAGTGTGGATTCAGCAAGCAAATCCTGGAGATTCTCAACAGTACAGGGTACGTACCTCCTACCTGCCCGTCTGTATCTGTACCTGTCCATGTGTCTGCCTGACAGCTGCATCGCCATGCTGGTAAAGGTGGATGTACACTGCAGCCTGTGGCCACAGGTGCCTTCAGGTGGGGGGTTAGGATCACGCTCAAGGTCCTCCCTGGTCCTGCTGACAGCCCCGAAGACTGGTTGGTCTGAGTTTTTAAAAACAAAGGAGCACGCGCACGCACACTGTGGTGCCCGGCAGGCTGTGCCACAGTGGGTGGGCCCTGGCTTGGGTCTACGGTGACAGGCGGCAGGACAGCCCTGGGCCACTTGGGGGGATGCATGCCCTGGCCGGCAGTCTGGCACTCGTGCAGTGCGGCGTGGGACCCTGCTGGGTGTCCCCACATGGAGAAGGCGCCTGGCCGCCTGCTCTTCACTTGTCTTGTCCCTTAGCCCTGGGCCCAGACGCTGGCGCGGGGGCTGAGGTGTCTCTTGTCTTCCAGGGTGGAGTACGAGACATTTGACATCCTGGAGGATGAGGAGGTGAGGCCTGGGCAGGGCTCTGGGTCTCCAGGGCTGGACCCCGGGCATCCAGGGCTGGGCTTCCTGCCGGGCTGGGCTCCGCAGCAGGACCGGCTGAGGCATTGCACGTCCTGTTGTCTCTGCAGGTGCGGCAGGGGCTGAAGGCCTACTCCAGCTGGCCCACGTACCCGCAGCTCTATGTGAAGGGGGAGCTCGTAGGGGGTCTGGACATCGTGAAGGTGAGCCGGGTCTGTCCTGTGCCCCAGGAGGGGGCGTTGGCGGATGTCCTGAGTGGGGCTTGGAGGTGGTGTCCTCGTCCCATGGCCCTTACTGTGCCACCTGACCTGCTTCTCCCTGGCGGCCCCTCCCCAGGTGTCCAGCCTCCCGGGCTGGTTTGGGGGCTCAAGTAATGACCAGGTCTCAGGGAGCATCGTTCCCCTCACACTGTCCTGCGTGTGCCCCTGCTCTGCACTCTGGCGTGCTCTCACGTGTGCGTGCTGCCTTCCCAGTGTGCTCCTGTCCCCAGCATATCTGAGGACCAGGCCTTTGCCAGAGCTGGGGGTGGCCCGCTCCCAGGGGAATCGGAGCAGGCTGCCCCGCAGGGACTTGTGGCTCCCAGTGCCTGCCCGGCATGGCTGTCATGTGCACGTGCTGGACAGGACTGCAGGCTCTGCCAGGACGGGTTGGTCGGTCCGTCCCCTGAGGTGGGAGAAGCTGCAGGTGTGTGCTGCCTGCTGCGTGCAGACCCTGGCCTGTGAGTGGGACACAGGTCCGGAGTTGTGCGTACCTCACGCTTTTAGGGGGCTGGGTTGCAGCCTCTGCGAGTCTAACAGGACAGGCCTGCGCTGTGGTCTCCTCCAGCTGCCACATGGGGACGGGCGTGCGCACAGCAGGCCGGGTAGCTTCTCTGCCCGTGCTGTGAGCTGCTGACTGAGCTCCGAGGTGCTGGCCCACCGCTGTCCTGCGCGGTCTGCCCCAGGGTGATAGGTAGTTGTCTGTCCCATGGTCTCTATGTGGCAGGGTGTCCGGTAGACCAGTTGCTGGGGATGGATGAGGAGGGGAGCCGCAGGCTTTGTTGCTATGCCTGGGGGTGGGGTGGGGGGCCGAGACGACCTGGCCCCAATGGGAGAGGGTGCTCCCACAGCCATCAGTGAGGGTCTTTAAGTGCTACTGTGGGCCTCCCCCTCCCCCCCGAAGATCAGGGTTGTCCTCAGATGTCCCCTGGGGTTCCTTGAACTGTGGGAGGGTCACGGGTGGGTTGGCCTTCATGGGTGCCCTTTCCCACTGGTCAGTGAGGGGTTTACACTGCGCAGGGACCTCGTTCCTGTCAGCAGAGTCCCGGCGTGACGGCTCTGCTATACACGGGCCACACCTGAGACGTCCCGCCAGGAGGGCCCCGCGGGTCCCTCAGCGAGGCTGGTTCTGGCAGGAGCGCTGGCTGCACAGCTTGCCGGTGCCCCAAGGTGTTGGCATGCTGCACTGCAGGCTGGGTCGGCCGGAGCAGGGAGCAGGGGTGGGAATCAGCAAGCCTCTCCAGTGCCTTGCGGCCTCCTCCAGTTGGGCCCTTGCACGGGCCTGCTCGGCTCTGCCGTGTGCTCCAGGCTGGGTTTGCTGGTGCAGATAACCTGCTGTGGGCTCTAGCAACTACGACACGTAGCACTTTGTAATCTGAGCGCAAGGGCAGCAGTTCAAACCCACCAGCTGATCTGAGGGAGGATGATGAGGCTCTCCGCTGTACGGTCTTGGGAGTCCATGGGGACAGTTCCACTGTGCTGGCGGCAAGGGGGGGGCGGCGAGTCAGGCCGTGAGTTTGGAACTTTGGACTCAGCTGGGGAAGGTTGGGAGACCAGCGGTCCTACGCCGGGAGGTTTCCTCCTGGATAGAGACTCCTGCTGCCATTGTCTTGGGTGTGTTCAGTGTGCGTACCGGTGAGGCGGTGGTCTGTACTCTGCTGTTGTCGTAGGTTGTACTGGGTGTGTGCCGGGTTTGTACAGGGTGTGTACTGAGTGAGGCTGGTGGTCTAGAGCAGTGGTTCTCAACCTTCCTCATGCTGCGACCCTTTAATACAGTTCCTCATGTTGTGGTGACCCCCACTGAAAAGATTATTTTTGTTGTTACTGTTCTGAATCATCATGTAAATATCCGATATGCAGGATGTATTTTCATTGTTACAAATTGGACATAATTAAAGCATAGTGATGAATCACATAACCAGTATGTACTTATATATTGTGAAATGTTTATTTATAATGACAAATAAATGAAATTTTGTCTTGAAGTATGATGTAGTGTGGGTAACAGTCTTTATGCAGGGTACTCCCATGTGAGTGAACCCGCCTGGAGACAGACAGAGGGCAGAAATAATGTGTTTTCCGATGGTCTTAGGTAACCCCTGTGAAAGGGTCGTTAGACCCCCAGGTTGAGACCCGCTGGTGCAGAGAGAACCCGTGGGCTCATGTACACAGGAGAGAATTTCGTATCAAGAAGGCGCCCCAGCCTAGGTCAGCTCACGTCCCCGGCCCATGCCGGCCAGGCCCTGTCCAGCCTCACATAGGTGTGGGCGAGGACGCAGAAAGGTGAAGCAGGAGGTCACAGGCGTGGGTGCTGTGTCTCACGGATCCATGGTCGGTGGGAACTTGGCAGGGTGTCCACAGCCCGGAGCGTGGCTGCCAGGGTCAGCAGCCTGCCTGGGGCTCTTCCTGGAGGCCCACAGAGCCCTAGCGAGAAAGGAGCAGAAGGTAGTTGGCAGTGTCTCAGAAAGGGGTGCACACCCAAGGAGACGGCTTCAGGCTGACTGACAGACTGATAGGTGGATGCCACCCCTACCTTCACGGAGCGAGCTGACATAAAGCTCCCTGCCGCGGGTACATGTCAGCTTGTGTCTTTTTAGGAACTGAAGGAAAACGGTGAACTGCTGCCCATCCTGAGA
>NW_022103968.1:2037399-2041386 GCF_000313985.2 Echinops telfairi | reverse complement strand
CCCCCCAGCTCGGTGCCCAACGATCGCCAGAAATACTTGATCCTGTGGAGCAGCTCCTGACCGCGTCCCCACGGCAGGCGCACGTGTGCTCTTGTCACTCTGTGTGTCACAAGGTCGTGCTAAATGTATGTTACATTTTTTTTCCACTGAAAATGGGATACAATAAACTTCTTGAAACCCCAGAAGAATTGGGTGTGAAGGGTGTCTCAGTGGTGGGGGATGCCCTGTAGTGATCCAGAAACGGACAGTCCTGCACGGGCGGCCCCAGGGCCAGGTGGTATCCAGCATGCACCACTGCCGATGCAGCCCAGCCGTGCTCATGACTTCCTGGTGGCTCTGGGAAGGACCAGGAGAGGCCTCTGGCTGCAGGAACTGGGGGCTCGCTCAGGGAGAGGGCTTCTCTCACTGTTGCAGCAGGCCCCCCACTCCCACCCACCCAAGACAGACTGGCCTGTGGATGCGACCAGGACAACTGTGGTGCAGAAGGGGTGGCCCTCTTTGGGCACTGGCCCTACCTCCTCCCGCCACGGTTCTCTGGACTTGGGGCGCCAGTGGCACCTGTTACCCCGAGTGCGCGGGGCTGTGAGAAGTTCATAGACACGTCAAATGGAAAGAGGGTGGCGTTTCCCCACCAGCTTTTTCAGTCCCCTTGTAGATTGCCCACGGTGTTGGTCCAGGTGCTGTGGGCTCCGTGACGCTGTGTGGAGGTGCTGGGGTCGAAGAGGAAGCCCTTCAGCGCCAGGCTGCCCTGCTCTGCCCGGCGGTGTCCCCCGGGGCGGTCAGGGAGCCCCTGGGGCGTGGCGGGTGCCCAGTTAGACGGGTGCTGAGAAGCACAAGAGCGTCTCCTTGTTTAAAAACTCAGGTTGCGTCACAAGTGAACTTCAAAATGCTGGTGAAAAATAGAATTCAAATTTCCCCCAACTTTTAGCCTTTGAAATGCAGAAACGAAAACAGATTTTGGTTGAAATCCCACTTGAGGATGCGAGGCCTCCTGTCAGGTGGTGCTGCCCCAGCGGGCCTCCCACTTCGAACTCTGCTCTGATGCCCAGGCGAGGAGTGGCTGTCAGCTGTTGCCCCACCTATTGCCATGCCCCATGCAAGAGACCATGGGACCACTGCTGACCAGGCCACAGAAGAGGGTGTGCGCAGGTGGGACCTGCTGCCACTGCCCACTGCTCCTGGTGCTGGGAGCCTCCCACCCGCCCACCCCTCCCTGACCTCTGCTATCGGCTGAATGTTGGTGGGTCTGTATCTGGTGCATGAAGTCCATGTGCACAGGGCATCCGGCTGTAGTCGCTTAGCAGTTCAGTCAAGCAGCCTGTTCAGAGAACGGAGTCTTGCTCTGCGGTTTGCTCACCTTGTCCAGCGCCTGCCTTAGAAGGGCCAGTGATGGTGGTCGGGCACCATCGTTCTTTTGGTCTCTGCCTAGCTCTGTGCTTGGTGCTGCAGATCGGCTGGTGGACTAAGCAGGACCTCGGACTTGGTTCAGTGGAGGGGCGAAGGCCCTCGAGGTGGATGGACACGGTGGCTGTGACAATGGCTCAAGCAAGAACAGTGTTGAGACGGCACAGTACCGGGCAGTGTTGGTTCCGGTGTGCTCTGGGTCACTATGGCTTTGAACAGGCCTGGTGGCACCTACCACCACTACAGTGTGAAGAGGCGGGTGGCTGTTGGCCTACCTGCGGCAGCTGCTGTATGTAACTGGGTGTCAAGTTCCCTGTTGGGCTGCATGGCTCCCAAGCCTCCTGTTTAAAAGGTGACTCCTGGACTGCTGGGTCCTGCAGAGCCGCCCTTGGACACTGGGGGGAGCCCCGGCCCTGCTCACAGCTGTCGCTGGGCCTCGGCTTGAGGGTCAGCGTGCCAGTCACCCACCTGCCCAGAGGAGCAAGCCCTCCCGTTGCTGTGTCCGTTTTTGCAGACGTGTTTATTCCATCCAGCGGAGGGGCTCGAGGTTGGGACTGTCTTTGAAGGAGCAGTAAGCAGGGTTTTATAATCAGGAGCCCCACTTCCAAGCACTGCACTCTTACCTTCCCATCACGAAAGTAAGTTTACCTGATTCCTGAAGAGACCCTGGTGCCTTGGGGTCATGTGGCCCTGGTAATCACCCCCCACCCCCCTTGGGGGATTATACAACAAGCCAACCAGATGTTAAAGGTTTAATTAAGATTTAAATAGACACCGTTTCTGATTTAATTTCTGTGGCAAAATCAGGTTTCTTAAAATTGAGGATTGGTACTTGCTGCTAAAATTAAAACCTCTCTCCCTAAAGATTCACGCAGGAGGCGTGTGTGGAGCGCCGTTTTCTCCACGCTTGGCGGGTGTTGGTTTCCAAGGAGGGGACCAGGTGAAGCCTGGTCTACCTGCTTCACCAAGACAGGCCGCTCCTCCCACTCCTCCCAAGACGGCTGTGGCCCTCCAGAAGGTCCATCCTGTGACTGCCCAAGCGGTGTGTACCGGGCCATGGCCACGGCGTCCCTCAGCATCACCCGGCTCTGTGACGGGCTGGGGGGGCTCACAGTGGAGGACGGGGAGTGGCTTGGGCTGACGCAGCGTGCAGGCGGAGTAGTCCTGGTAGCTGACCTCTTGCATTTACTTCTCCTGCATCGCAGGCACCTCACTGGGGTGCAGACACACTGACCACACTCCTGTGGAGGCTGGCTGTGTGCTGGTGGCTCAGGGATGCCGGGATCTGGGCCTGGGTGGGCACCAAGTTGTGGGGTGAGGTGGGTGGAGGTCCTGGCCCTACCACCATCCCTGGAGACGTCACCCTCGGCACATGAGTCCAAGTGACTTCCTGAGGGGTCCACTGCACACTGGCATTGTGGGACACGGGGTCCCTGTGGCTCGGGTGCTGTCCCCGAGTAAATCCACACATTCCAGTGGGTGCTGCCTGTCATGGGAACCACTTGCCTGTGGTACAGGCTGCCTGGCATGTACTACATGGACCCACCCATCCTCCCTGTACCTGTCACAGACGGGAAACCAAGGCGTGGCCTCCCATGCTGGTCCTGGAGGCCTCGACGTGGAGTCCCTGCAGTGGTAGGGGGAGCCAGGGTCAGTGTCCACACTGGGTGACTGTACCATGCCATGTCTGCTCCGGGCAAGCAGGCCTGGCATGCCCATCTCTCTCAAAGCTGGCAGCACCTGGGGACCCTCCATGCAGGGGGCACAGCTCTCTGGGCTCCACAGGGCCTGTCTGGCTGGTGACCAGAGGAGCCCATGCCAAGACACCACAGTCCTACTGTAAGGGGCATGTCCTTGCCCACCTGGGCCATACCCTGCTGGCTGGGAGCAGACCGTGCCAGCAAACGAGTCCATACTGGCCTACTGCCCAGGAGTCCATCCACGCTGCAGGCAGGCAGGAAGTCCTGGCAGTCTAGAGCCTTTGAAACCTGGTGGAATCTGGCTCTGCTTGACACATGGGGTCCTGGGAGCCCACCTGCGCCTCGGGCTGCCCCCTCTCCTGCTCTAGGGCAGTGTGAGGGCACTTGGGTCTGAGCCTCTGTCCAGTGGCCATCCGCCCTGGGGTGGTGGTGGTGGAGAATACTCCAGAAGGGGCTGCAGGGGGTGTGTGGACCTGCCTGTCATGCCCCACTGAATGGACGTGGGCGCCAGCTGCCTGCTGCACTACCAGAAGCTCCCCCCTGCAGTTGGGGGCGGGGGCCACAGTGTGATGCCCTTCTTGCGGGGACAGAGGCCCCAACTCTGGGCGGGGCTGCTCCCTGAAGCCTGCCTGCATACCAGTTCCGGACGGCGCCGGCCTTGGTCCCCTGATAGGAGAAGCTGCCGCCCAAGGCCGCCTGGCAGGTCCTGCAGGGTCCGAGCCGGCAGCCCTGCGCCGGCCTGGGATCCGCCACTTAGGCGCGGAGCCCGGGGGCGCTGACGGCGCGCGTCCACCAGAGGGCACTGCGCACCGCGCTCCGGCCGCGCCGCGCCGCCTGCAGGGACTGCCGCCTGTCAGGTGGTGCTGCCCCAGCGGGCCTCCCA
>NW_022103968.1:2034598-2037295 GCF_000313985.2 Echinops telfairi | reverse complement strand
CCGGAGCCCGGAGCGGGAGCGCGCGCCGGAGGGGGCTGTGTGGGTGTGTACATGAAAGGTTGCTGCTACGCGAGCGCGCGTGGGTGGGTGTGCGTGCGCGAGAGGGGGCTGCTGGGTGCACGAGCATGGGAGAGTGCTGTGTGTGTGCACGTGAGAGGGGTACTGCGTGCACGAGCATGGGAGGGGCTGCTGTGTGTGTGTGTGTGTGTGTGAGTGTGAGTGTGTGCGCCGAGGGAGGGGACTGCTGGGTGGAGAGCGCTGTGTGGGTGAGCGAGTGGGAGAGGTTGCTGTGCGCACGTGCGTGGGAGAGGGCTGCAGTGTGCTCGCGTGGGAGGGTCAGTTGGGTACATTGCATGGGAGGGGGCTGCTGCGTGCACGTGCGTGGGAGGGCCTCTGGGTCATGTGTGGGAAGGGGCAGCATGGGGGCACTGGGAGGTGGGGGGGGGGGCTTCCCAGGATGCTCTGTCTCTGTCCCCCTAGCAGAACTAGAGGCTCCTGGGGAGGGCTGAGAAGAGATGGTGGGGGACATGGCTGTGACCCCATGGGCCTCCCCTGTGTCCTCTTCCTTCTCGTGGGCTTGTGCAGCTGCCTCCCCCCCATGTTGAGAGAGGAACCCGGGTGCTGACAGCACCCAAGTCCCCTTCCAGAGGTGGACCCTCCCTCCCTGCTACCTGTGTGACCCTGGATCCACAGGGGCTGGGGCGCTGAGAGGGGCAGTCCTGCAGGCAAGCCCTTACCAGGCCTGAGCAGCCAGAGTTTCTGGGGACCAAGGCCAAAGGACCCCACCTAGCAAGGAGCCTCTGCCCTGCTGGACATGAGTGTGATGCCCAGGTGGGTGTAGGGGGCCTTAGTGGTGGCGGGCTCTGGAGGACAGAGGGCAGGGGCAGGGCACCCTGACAGCCGGTCCCTCTTCCCTGGCCTGCATCTCACTGCTGTGAGTCCCTGTCCTTGCTCGGCTGACTCCAGGCCTCCGTGCAGAAGTGGGCAGCTTTGCCTGCGCCCTCTGGTACCCAGTGGGCTCAGGCTGTTGGCTGCCCTCTCTGCTGAGTCGGCCTGCAGTGGGCACACCGCAGAGAACAAAGGTGGCTTTGTCAAGTGGCGGGTAATCTTCCTGGTGGTCCAGGGCTGTGTACTCCTGGTCCCATGGAGAGCCTGGGGCACCCCATCCTGAGCCGGCCAGCCCCCTGTGGCCCACTGTCATTCGGGCTGATGGATGTCGGCTCGTTATCTTGTCTGTCGTGGGGGAAGGTATTAGCCTGCAGTTAATAAAGGATTCTAATTAAAGAGGGAAGAACCATTTTGGCAAACTAGCCTTATTCTCGGCTCAAATGACCTGTCAAAGTTATAAGTTTCGGTAATTTCCACCCCCTGCTGTTCCAGGGAAAGTCAGCTCTGATTTGGGGATAGCACAGAGGGGTGCCCAGAGTCCCCACTTCCTTCTTCACCCACAAAAGACCCAGGCAGCCACCCAGTCCTGTGGTCCCCTCTTCTCCCAAGCCTGCAGACCCCTCCTCCTCCTCCCTGTCCCTCCTCCTCCCCACTGTCCTCGCCTCTGTGACCCCAGCCCAATCCTTTCGGTTCCCACAAGTGGGCCCAGGGGCTTGCAGACATGCTTGGTCCCATGCCGATCACTGGCAGTCCCATGCAGCTGTAAGGACTCATACAGAGGGGCTCCCCACCCCGTCCCCCCAGTGTAACATCACAGTCAGGATGCCAGCGTGTGTACAGCCCACTGCTGCCCTCAGAGTCCACCTGGGTGCAATCTGCACCCATGCAGTGTGTTCTGTGTGAGTGCACATGTGTTCATGTGTGTGCCATATTTGTGTATGGGCACAGCTGCATGTGTGTGAGTGTGCATGCATGCAGGCATGTCATGTATGCACACATTATGTGCACATCACATGCAAATATCACTCATGCATGTGTATGTCATCAAGGTGAGTGTGCACACATGCAGGTGCATTTCATGCAGGTGAGTGTGTATGCATGCATGTGTCTTGTATGAGTATTTACCCATGCATGTGCACGTCCTGCAGAGGAGTAAGTAAAGTAAGCACAAGGAAGCCTGTGCTTTCCCTGCTGATGGGATTTTCCAACACTTTGTAATCATATTGCAGTTCAGGACAGAGTTATGTGTTTATAGTTTTGTGAACAGTAATATTCATAACTTTAACTTTCAAATATGCTTGGCACATTTGCAGACACAATCTAACAGGGCAATAGCAGCATAATACCAACAGAGCAAACACCCCCACCCACCGCTGGACATAGTAAAGTTACTTAACATGCAAAGTTCTAATGTCTGTGTTGCGTGTGTTTCTTCCTTTACTGTCGCTTTTGTGGGACATGGTGCTTGATGTTACACTACGTGTACCGATAAATAAGAGATTAGGCACATCATGGTGACACAAAACTCAATATTTATTTACTGTACAAAATAGGCTTCTGCTTTGCAACAGTGAGTGTGTTACTAAATCTGTCTTCTAAGAAAGCAACAAAGGGCATTTATCAGAACACCACGTTTCTATTTCCTCAGAATATTTACATATCCCCATGTAAGGGGCTTGAACAATTCCTCGAGGAAATAAATTAAATGGATATTTAGATAATAAACATTACATAAATGTATCTTGTTCTCTATTTCCCTTCAGACTGTCTTTTTCAAGAACTTGATGGATATTGTTTACAAAGAAATTG
>NW_022103968.1:2024416-2034498 GCF_000313985.2 Echinops telfairi | reverse complement strand
AGGGCATTCAAGCCAGGTGGCGGAGGGAGTCCAGGCACAGCCCTTTCTGCCACGCTCCGCACACAGGGCGTGCTAAGCCTCCCTTTCATTCGTGTGTCCGAGCCGTGCTCACAGCAGGACGAAGGCTCCGTGCCCGGTGAGGGGGCATTCCGAAGGGTGAGGAGGTGAGAGAAGAGGGGGCAGGGGGAGGGATAAGGGTGAGAAGGAGGAGGGGGCAGGGGAGCCCGAGGCAGTCACCTGAGCCTAGGCGGTCTTCCAGACCCTGGTCTCCCTAAACCAGGAGAAACCTGGGCAGCAGCCCTGCTTGTCCTCAGGACAAAGGGTCACACTTCGCAGGTGGCTCTGGCCAGGCGCTCAGGATCCCAGAGAGAGTCACCGGAGCGCTGGCTGGTTCCTCCCAGAACTGCACAATTAACCTCCCGGAGGAGGAGGGAGGACTGGCCATCGGGCGAGACGCTCAATCAGGCTCTAATGTGGAAAGCGCCTCTCTGCTGACCTGGAGTCAAAGTAATTCCCACGCGTGATTTTTAACACTCTTGTTACAGAGAGCAGGCTGCCCATGGGAGGCTTTCACCTCCGGCTAGGCTAGGTCAGCCCTGGAAAGAGAGGCTTGTCCTCCCCACTCCCCAGGCCAGGGCCAGCCCTGACACTAGAGGTAGCCCCACCTCCAGGCTCCACCCTTCAGTCTCTGTCCCCCCCACAGACGAGAGAGGCTGCCCTATCCTCATGCTGCCTGAGAGCCACTTCTGGCCCAGTCTCTGCACCCCCGGGTGAGAGCTGCTTCTGCCTGTGCTCCCAGCCCTGACCCCCAATTGGGACGGCCCCCAACCTCGGCCTGCAGCCCGCCTGCCCTCCATGGTGGCAGGGGATCTGGTGATTTCTGGGCACTGCCCCAGTGTGTGCTCAGGGACCAGGTCCACACTGTGTCTGAGCCAGGTGTGTACTGGGCACAGCATGATGACCCGCCTGGGCTTCTGTGGCTGGCTGGTGAGCCTGTCCTGGGAGGAAGGGTGGCATCCCTCTGCTGGCCATTGCCCATGGCTCCCAGGCTGGTGGTCAATGTTCCACATGGGAACCGTTGTGGGAGGTATCCAGCTCTGGCCAGGCACGAGGGCGTCCGAAGGCCCCTTAGCGGCGGCTGGTTAGCAACCCGGAACTACAGGCTTGACTTCCATCTGTGGGTTCACAGGCTGGGAGGTGGGTGCCCGCACTCCTTCCCTGCGAGATGGTTGGGTGGGGGGGCCCACACGTCGAGTTCCCCTTCCCGGACCCCTGGACTTGGCACACGTGGAGACTTTATAAGTTCATGCAGTGGAGACCTGCGTCCGCACAGAGGGGCAGAAAGGCCGCCTTCCTCACTGCTCCCTGCACTGCGCCTGCATCTTCATGGTGGTGGTGGTGGGGGCGGGGGTGTAGATTGGAAGGACGCAGCGTGGCTGGTCACGGAGGAGGTGGAGGAGGTGTGGCAGTGTCAGACCGCCGGGGCCTGTCTCTGCATCTGTAGCCAAGGTCCAGGAGAAGGGCAGACTCCCCGGGAGGCCACCGTCTCTCCCTCACTGCGGGGTCTCCCCCCCCCCCAGTCCTGGGGACGGTGCCAGAGCCTGAGCGCTGCAGACCCCCAGCTAAGGCCTGGCCTGCCCTTCACCCTCACAGCAAGCTGACCAGTCACTGTGGGTGGAAATGAAGGCTCAGAGGGGACCATGCTGCCAGGCCTAGTGGCTAGTGGTAGACTCCTCGTCTCCCATGCAGGAGACCCCAGTTTGATCCCCAGCCCAGGGGCCTCACTCGCAGTATCCCTGCCCCCGTCTTTCTGTGGACGCCGACTCTTGGCTAGGATGCTGAGCCGGTTTCAGCTCCCAGGGTAAGAGAGAGGAGGGCAAAAGGCCGGCCAGCAGAAACCCCACCCGAGGGTCCCACGGCCCAGTCCCTGATAGCAGATCGTGGGCAGCACAGGACTGGGCAGTGCCTTCTTCAGTGAAATACGTGGGGTGGGGGCACACGACAGCAGGCGGCTCCCAGGACAAGGGCAGGAGCTCAGGCAGGCCTTGTCCCTCTGCCCATGGCTGGCCTTCTGAGGGACAGATGCTTCCTGACAAGGGAAGGCCCTTCCAGGGGGGCTCACTTGGCCTGGAGGGGATGGTGTGACAGGGGCCGCAGATAGAGTGGCCTTGCCCTGCCGGGCTCTCCGTGAGCCCTGGGGCTGCTCTTGCAGGTGGGCTTCGGTTCTCACTTGTCCCTGGAGGGTGGGCTCCGCTCACTCCATTTTGACACGTCATCAGGAGAGGCTGAATCCTGGCAAAGGACATGGTGTCTGAGGGTTCGTGAAAACGGGGGCGTCTCAACGAGAGGTTGCAACAGTGGATGAAGATCTCAAAGGTTATGGAGCGAGTGCGGGGCCAGGCTACGCTCCCTTCTGTGTCCCATGGACTCCCCAAGTCGGAATCAACCCTGCACAAGTAGCAAACACTGAGTCACCCCTCGTATTTGTAGCTGGGCTTTTTCAAACACCAGGGCAGGGGCAGCCCTAGGCTGTAAGCGCTGAGGGGCAAGAGGGGCTGAACACCACCTCTGCTGCCCACCCGCCCAACTGGTCCTTCCTGAACTGGACAGGCCACTTCCATCTGGAGGACGTGCCACTTAGCGTTCGTGGGAGCCGTGCTGTGGGCGGTGTTTAGCCTGGAAGAGGGGTGGGGCTGCCAACTGTCAACCCCTACAGAGAGGTGCCACAGGGAGAAGTGGCACTTCCAGGTCCGAGGAGGTTGATTTTGACTTCGACTGCAGACTGCCCTTGGCCATGCCCAGCGGTCCAGTGAGGAGCTGGGCAGGGCATTCAAGCCAGGTGGCGGAGGGAGTCCAGGCACAGCCCTTTCTGCCACGCTCCGCACACAGGGCGTGCTAAGCCTCCCTTTCATTCGTGTGTCCGAGCGGTGCTCACAGCAGGACGAAGGCTCCGTGCCCAGAGAGGAGAGAAGCCGGGGCCGAGGCGGAGGAGCCAGGCAGAGCTCTGGGAGTGGGGCTTAGCAAGCTCCAAGTGCCGATCCTGATAAGATCTGCTTGTGACCACATAACCCGCCAAGGCCATTGCCAAATCAGACCCGATCCACGGAAGGAGTTACAGAGAGGACCGTGAGGGAGACGGCACACGTGAACATGGACACCGAGGAAATGGGAATAGTGGAGCGAGCTGAAAGCCCCTTTGAGCTGGGAGAATGTGGGATTCCCAGCGTCTGCAGCCCCTTGGCAATGAGGGCAGGAGGCTGTGAGGGCAGCCCAGCTCCAGGTCCAGGAAAGCAGAATCGGAGGTGAGCAGGGGTTGGTTCAATGCGGATGCTCTGGGAATGGCATCTGTGAGGGACGCCGGGGGCAGGACGAGTTGGGGGGGTAGGTGATGCAGTTGTGACAGAAGCCCATCAAATCCGTCCCCTTAGAGTGGATGCTGACTCTGAGCGAGCCCGTGGGACAGGGTAGAGGTGCCCCTGTGGGTCTTCAGGGCTGGAGCTCTTTACAGGAGCAGAGACACCTCCTTTGCCTCCTGTGGAGCAGCAGGTGGCTTCGAACCACTGTGCAGCCCACTTGGCCACCAGGGCTCCTTCCACGTGGAATTCTGGAGCTTGATTAGCCTCCAGATGGTCCCCCAAAAGTCAGGGCACATAGACGTCCCTTGGGCAGGCCAACTTCCCTCAACCAGGTTGGGGTTCAGGACCAGGTTCCAGTAGTGGATTTGGCCCACTGGCCGAAGGCTCCGTTTGTACGCATGTTTGTGGATCTGTGGGAGGTGGAAGGGTGGGTGCCAGCGTCCAGGGGCCTCATTTGTTGATTGACTAACACTGTGCTGTTTCCTGGTCTAGATGTGGTTATTGGATTTTCACTTCCAGAAAATGCTGTTTCTCTTGCATCATAACCAAATCATTTGTCCCCCAGCAACAGGACCTCTGAAACAGTTTTTCTAACTATTTGGAAATTATTTCCAGCAAAATGCCACCATGCATGAAAATGGTGATGTGTATTTCATTATTGCTTCTGTTTGAGATTATTCACATTTAAAAAAGAAAAGAAAGAAATTCGGTGCAATGAAAAGACCTGAAAAACAGTGCATTCAGAAAGCAGTGGAAGCCCCGGGGAGCCTGTGTGCATTCCCAGAGAGGGCTGTTCAGTTCAAAGAGCCTACCTGGGCTTTCACAGATGGCCCCCTGGCTGCATGGTCTCTGGACTCCAGGGATGGCCAGATTAGTGGCCATAGAAGGTCAAGCTGATCCCAGGCCCCCTCCCTTGTGATTTATGTTGCTGTCAAATCAAATCCGACTCACCTCGTACAACAGAACGGATCTCAGCTAGGTCCTGTGCCATCCTCCCAACTGCTCGTGGTCTGAGCCCACTGTTGCAGGTGCTTCCTGTTGTCGGACGCCTCCCTCGTTTTCACTCCAAGCATGGTGTACGTACCCAGAGACTGGCCTCTCCTGATACGTGAGACCAAGTCCGGTCATCCTGGCCTCTAAGGCGCATGCTGGCTGGACTCCTCCCAAGGCAGGTGGTTTGTTCTTCTGGCCGTCCACGGTGGCTTCAATACTCCCCACCAGCAACACCGTCATTCAAATGCACTGATTCTGCTCCATTGCCCTGACTCCGTGTCCAACTGTCACATGCTGAGTTAGTTAGTTTATTGTGTCAACCTGGCCGATAAACACGTGGGGTTAATTGAAGGGCGGAGGGATAAATGGCTCAGTGAGCCTCGCCTTTCTACTTCTCGAGTCTCTTGCTTTCTGATGGTCGGACCAGGGTGCAGCTGCCTTAGCCAGTTCCCTGCTTCAGCTGGCAAGACTGACTTCCTACAAGACATCCCCAAGGAGAAGCCGCATGGACCTACCCCGATGCAGCCCTGGGTGCTGGAGCAGCCGTGTGGAGACCCCTGCCAGCGCTGAGATGCTTACACATTCACTGATTCGGCTTTCATCCTGCAGTCAGCGTCATTCCGTCTGCTTTGTGAGATGCAGGAGGACTTTGTGGATTGGTGTTGAACATATGGGTTAATGGGTTAATAGTGGACTTGTGGGCTTGGGCAGCACTGGGTTGGGATATTTTCATGATGCACAGTTAACTTTTATATAAAACTCTCTCTTATACATGAGTTTCTGTGGATTTGTTTCTCTAAAGTACCCAAACTAACACACATGCAGATGAGGCGATGGGGACCTTGCTTGGGTCAGGGGCACCTCAGTCCTCAGAGTAGCATCCTCACCCTCCTTCAAGAGGTCTAGGTCATGTGCAGCAGATTTGCCTGGCGCAGCGCACCACTCCCTTTCTTGACGGCTGCTTCCTTCGGCCTTGGTCTCCCACACCAGGCCTGGCTTCCATTGTGGGATTGCGAGCTCTCCCAAGGTGCCGCTGGCCTGCCAGTGTGTGGCTGAAGGGGAAACCCTGGTGCAACGGCGGGGAAGCTCTTGGGAGAACAAGCTCCGCTGAATGTCCAGTGGCGGGATCTTGAAGGAGGCTCGGGATATCCCCCCACAAAGATTAGGACATCTTAATCAATTTCCTTTTTCCGGGACATCCCCCACGCCCACCCTCACCCCGCCTTGTTCTAAGGTTGGTCCGGGCGCTACTGCGCTGTCTCCTCCTGGCTCGGAGAGTGAGAGCTTGACTTTTCATTGCTTTCCCAGAAGCCAATACGGAGACAGGGACAGAGCAACAGCTCCTGCTCCCCACCGGCCGCCCTGAATACTCGCCAAATGCTCTTTCCGGGGCTGCCCTAACCAGGGACCACACAGGCTGCTTAGTGTGACGCAGCACCCTGCCCGCTCCGGCCAGGCGTGTGCAGGACCACCTCCCTCTGGAGGCTCCGGGGAAGGACCTTCCTGGGTCCCTTCCAGCTTTGGGGGCCCCGGGGGCTTCTAGGCTTGAGGTACCCACTCCACCCTCCGTGCCATGGCCACAGGCCCTCTCCTCCATGCCTGTGTGCTCCCCTTGCCCCCACCCTGCTTAGAAGGACACTGCTTATTGGGTCCAGGGCCACTCAACTCCCCCTCCCTCCCTCTGAGGGACACTTCCGGAGTCCCCTCTCCCCCCACGTTGCCACACTCTGCGCTGCCAGCTGGGGAGACAGCTTGGGGGGCTGGCCTAGTGAGGGAGATCCCTCTGTGTGCAGGGCTCACAGGCGGCCGTCACTGCCCAGCCCTCGACGTGTGTGGTCGCAGGGACTGTGACCCGTGTCCTGACCCTCTGCATGGCAGTCACAGGGACACCATGTGGTCCTGAGCAGCAGATGGACTGAGGGTGTTCTCGGACGGAGGTCCTTCCTAAGGGTTGATGCTCCCAGGGTCAGACAGACAGATAAGCAGACAGGAAGCCAGACAGTCCTACAAGCAGGCAGGTAGGCAGACATATAGACAGCCAGTCAGTCATCCACAGTCAGACAGTCAGGCAGATAGATAGTCAGACGACAGATAGTCAGACAGACATATATATAATCAGGCAGGCAGGCAGACAAGGTTCTGTCTGGGGTCAGCCTTTGCTTGTGCTCCCAGTCCAGAAAGTCTCTGGTCAGAGACAGAGGTTTCTCTCTCGGAGTGCACTAGTGACCATGAGGGCCCTGGTCGCGGTTAGGGCCACCTCGTCAACGCTGCCACCTTCCTGAATGCTGACCCCAGAGGTCAGTGTGACCAGAGGGCGGAGAAGGAAGCTGCCTGGGGCGGGTGGGCTCCACGCTCTGAGAGGGCGTTAGTTCTTGCTCAGGAGGGTGCTGCCAGGGCCAAGCTCCTGGTGACACCGGGCGCTGCAGTGCTGCGGAGGTGACAGGGCTCCAGAAACTCGCCTGGCCTTGCTGGGGACGCTGGGGTCCTGGGCCAGCACGTGCGCTCCCAAGGAGACGGACAAGGGTGGTGGACACACCAGGAGTTGCCGGCTGCCCGTGCAGTGCACAAGTTTGATGGCACAGGACACCACATGCAGGGCCCTGCTACCGCGGGAAATGCTAGGACTTGGTCAGCATGAGATGCATGGGGCCACAGTGCGGTGGAGGAGGAGGGGGAGGGAGCCGTGGGGACAGCGGGGATGACCCTCCATCACCTCTTCAGACACTGCTCTCTCTGGGGGTCACCAGGGAGACCGTGGCCCAGGGCTTGGGATCTTTCCTGCCACAAGCTGGCTTCAGAATCAGAGCGGGGCAGCTTCCTGCGCAGGCTGTACCTAGCAATCACGCGGCCCCTTGAGCATGCGACAGGCGGCGGCGGCCCCACAGTGGTGAATGCATAGGTGAGGGACCCACGGCCTCCAGCCCACCCCACCTCAGTGGCCAGGACGGCATGTGGCGACAACCAGGGGCCACTGGGCCAGCAGAAGCAGAGCTCCTGTCGCGTGGAGGACGGTGGCATTTTGCTCCGGTTGCACGTTGAGAGGCCCCTCAGATGTGCGAACGGGAGCGGAGGTCGAGAGCCAGGCAGGGCGCTAGGGCGAGCCGGTGTGCCTCCCAGGGCTGGTGGTCTGAGGTCGCCCAGCAAGCCCAGTGAGCTGGGGGAGGGAGGGAAACGAGGAGCTGACACCAGGGGCTCAAGCAGAAAGCAAACGTTTTGAGAACGACGATGGCAACAAATGAACAAATGTGCTTGACACAATGGATGGATGGACGGATTGTGATAAGAGTTGTACGAGCCCCCAATAAAATGATAACAATAAAAAAAGAAAGCTCAGCGAGGCAGAGTGCTGTCCCCACCCCCGCACGCTGACTGGTTGGTGTCGGAACCTGCTTGGTAGCCACCGTTCTGTTGGGTTCAGGATGCGCATGGGTCCAGTGTATGTGCTGAGCATCAGACTGAAGGCCAGGCCTGTGTCCACTTGGCTGGGCGGGGACCCTTAGTAGTTTGGACCTAACCTACTGGAATAATCCTAGGCTGTCCTGGGTCGCAGGGTCAGCCCGCCCTCAGGTCAAAGCTGACGCATCTGCTTGGAGAAGCGACCTGTTTCGATTCTGCAGACGCTCTGTGGAGACCTTGCTCTCTCTCCTTGCTGGGCTGCGGCCTGCCCCTGCTGCACCGGCCTCC
The DNA here is from genome assembly GCF_000313985.2 of Echinops telfairi. Lineage (NCBI taxonomy): Eukaryota > Metazoa > Chordata > Mammalia > Afrosoricida > Tenrecidae > Echinops > Echinops telfairi. The sequence goes on along the minus strand of NW_022103968.1, from coordinate 2,026,465 downwards.
AGGCCTTCGGACGTGAGCCAGCAGCCTGCCACGTTGCCTGGAGATCCAGGGAGCTGTCACGGGCAGCCGGGAGATCAGCTCCTCCTGTGGGACTGCCTCTGCACCCACCAGCCATGGTCTTCCTCCTGCCCCTGAGCTTCTGGGCAGGCAGGCCAATCTGGAAAAAACCTCCAGCTTTACCTTCTGGCGCATGGGTTGGGATCGAATGGGACTTAACCCCTTCTACTGCGGTGCCACCCATGTTTCTTGATGTGAACCTCTATCTTTGCATAGACGGAGGGGTCACTGCCCATGTTTCCCTGGAGAACCCCACACTCAATAGTGTTTATGGATGTGAACATGTGTGTGGGTATACAGACATGGATGCACCTGTATGTATTTGTGTGCGCGTATATGTATGTGTGTACACTGTATGTGTGTATGCAAGTGTATGTGTGAATGTGTACATGTTCATATGGATGCATCTGCGTATATTTGTGTGCACATACATGTATGTGTGCACAATGTGTGTGTGTATGCAAGTGTATGTGTGAATGTGCATATGTGCCTATGTGTACATGTTCGTATATGTGCATGTACATTTGCATGTGCATGATGTGCACATGTTTGCTTGTGTGCATGTGAATACATGTGAGTGTTTGTAATTCTGTGTATATCTGACAGTGCATGTAAATACGTGTGTGCATTTAAAGGTATACATACACACATGTGTGCACGTGTGTGCTAAATTGAGCCCTCGCCTATGTTGCCCCACAGAAGCTGGGATTTCCTGTTGCTCAGCCTGCGATCCCCATGTTAGTGCAAGCACATTTTATACCACGCTTTGCAAACATTGAATTTCTGACAGTAGAATGTGATAGCCTGATTGTGAAGATTCAGAAATGAGAGGAGGATTTAGCAAAGTAAATAAAGGGTCCCCGGGGCCCTGCGTGCCGAGATGCCGCCTCCTCGTCATGTGTGCATACGAAGCAGCCAGCTGAGAGAAGTCCTCTCAGTGAGACCACCCCATACCTTGCCCCGCCCCTGCCTTGTGCCCCGCCCCAGCCCCGTCCCTGCACCCCACACCACTCCCTCCCCACATCCCTCTCCGCCCCTGTAGGCCACCCCTCCTGGGCTTCTCACTGGCCGTTTTCCAGGTGCTTCCGCCAACGAGAGACCCCCTCAGGAGTCCAGGTGGGCAGAGGAACAAGGGCAGGGTGTTTCTTCTGCCCCCTCCCTGCTCTGGAAGATTGTGGGCGCAGGCTCTGGGGGAAGCCCTGCTCACATCAGGTCCCCAGCACTGCTGCCCCGGCCCACCACACCTGGGGCTGTTGGTGCTGTGACCTGTCCCTGAGCTGATGCCAGCTCATGGAGTGGAACCATGCCACGGGCTTCCTCAGCTGGAGGCCTACAGAAGTGGCCGCCGGTTGGTGGACGGGACCTTCCTGCCCCGGCCTCACCATCCTTGCTGGGCTTCATCCACTGCGTCAGTCCACTTTGCTGAGGGCTTTTATCTGCCTGTGTGCCAGTTACTCGTCTCCTGTCAACTTGTGAAGGGGTGGAGTCTAGCCCGTCAATCAGGTCTGTGAGAGAATGGCCTCCTGGGGATTCTGGGAAGTCCTGTCTTCCTCCCTGGAGGCGGGACTCACACTGTCCCCCTGTGAGACATTCCTGTTGACAAGCGACATGGAGCTCTGCCGATGGAACCAGAGCTCTGGAGCTGGAGGAGCCACATGGGACCCATGCCAGCGCTGAGGTGCTTCCACTGCCACTGGATCCACAAGACTTCCCACCCACTGGCTGGTGATCTTCCTGCATTCAGTGTCATTGCATGTGCTTTGTGAGTCTGAAGAGGAATTTACAGACTGGTATCGGACATATGGGCTAATATTGGACTTATGGACTTGATCTGGACCGGGCTGGGATGCTTTCTTAATATACAATTACTCTTTGATATAAAGCTCTTTCTCATACACATGAGTGTCTCTGGATTTGTTTCTCTAGTCTACCCAGATTCACACAGCTGCCTCCAAAAATCAAAATCCAGGCCAAGCTCACTGCCATGAGTCA
>NW_022103968.1:2022569-2024100 GCF_000313985.2 Echinops telfairi | reverse complement strand
GGAATACACACAGTCTCCCGCGGCTGCGGTCAGCTGCAGGCGGCTTCCCTCGAGCTTCTCGGCCAGACTAACAGCCAGGTTGTAGCCACAGAACTGCCCCACCTTGCGGGGGACTCGAGTCCAGATCGGGGTGTGGGCCCCAGGGTGGGGACGCCCCTCCTTGTTGCACCTTGGGAGCTGCTTGGTGCTCTGTTCTTAAGGGGTCTGTCTTTCTGCTGTGTGCTTGTGCCCCCCTCCCCCCTCCCCGCCACTTCAGCTCTGACTCTGGTCTTCTGAGAGATGACTCAGTGGGAGCTCTCAGGGCTCAGCCCTGTCCCGTCTCACCTCACCCACGTAGCAAAAGACTGCCCACCCCCAAACAGGGTCCTCCTTCTAGATATAGGTTTCCATGTTTATTTTAGGGGGGGCAGATTTCCACCTGGGACAGGTAGGCCAGTGGGCGTGGCCTGCCATGCAGGTGGTCGTCACGATGCTGAGGTTCCCTGGGTGTGACTCTATCCGTGGCACATGACCTCTTCCAGGGTTCAAGAGCAAAGACGTCAATTTGAAGGGAAGGGGCACCTGGCCCAGAGCTGGGCAGAGACCCCTGGAAGACAGGGCATCAGTGGCTGTTTGCCTGCACTACCACACAGAGGTATCTGGGGGGTGGCTCGTTGGACTCCTGTCCCCCAGACTCGGGGGTCAGCCCCCAGCCCCTGTAAGCTCAGCACCTCCAGCCTCTGAGGCAGGCCTCTGCTGCAGAGGGAGCGGGGTGGAGTTGGGAGGGTTCTCAGTTCACAAACTAACATGCAGAGTCACTTGCTCAAAGTCACCTCTCTTTATAAATAGAAGTGTGATTTGCAACCAGGTAATTTGCATTTTATGTCTTTTTAAAAACGCTCTGGAATGCCAATTATAGTTGCCTGAAGCTTGCGGGTCCCCCCCCCCCCCCTCCGCCCCCCAGACCTCATACCCTCTGCAAAGACAGAGCCGTCTGAACCTCCCGGGGGAGAGCAAAGCCTCCTGGGAGGAGGGCTCTCCCTTCTTTGTCTTCTCAGCCAACGAGGCCCAGGCTGTCCACTGACGGAGGCTAGGAGACCCCCGTCCCGCCAGCTGGCCTTGTTACTGGACTATGTTTCTCCAGGTGCTGGCACTGGAAGGCTGGCAGCGGCAGATCGTCCCAGAAGGACAGGGAGCTGCCAGGAGGACGGGCGAAGCTGTCTTAGAAGAAGTTCAGCCAGAGGACTCCGCAGAGGCGAGGATGGTGAGCCTTCATCTCCCCTCTGTGGACATGTCACCAGGAGAGACCAGTCCCTGGAGAAGGACATCACGCTTGGTCAAGCAGAGAAAACCCACTCACTATCATCGAGCCGATGGCCACTCTCAGTGACCCTATTGGACAGGGCGGCACTGCCCTGTGGGTTTCTGAGACTGGAACTCTTTACAAGAGCAGAAGGCCCCGGCTTTCTCCCACGGGCGGCTGGTGGTAGAACTGCGGATCCTGCAGTCAGCCGCCCAGCGGGGAGCCGCTTCGCCAGCAGGGGAAAAGGAA
>NW_022103968.1:2021123-2022469 GCF_000313985.2 Echinops telfairi | reverse complement strand
GGGCTGTGTTTTTTCTGTTGTCCACGGGTCCCTGTGAGACAGCACCTATTTGAAGGCACCTAATAGCAGGAGCAAAAGCCATGGAGATCGGTTCTGTTTACTGCAAGGTTGGTGGTTCGAACACACCCCGGGGCCCCCTGGAAGGCAGGACCGTAGGCACGAAAGCCTTAGGTACAGTTCCGTCAGTCACACGGGTCCCTCACGGCGTCTAAATCAACACAATGGCACCCACCCACCACCACACACCTGATCTGTACCTGTACCCATCTCCATCTATCCTCCCCTCCCCGCCGTCCAGCTGGTGACCTGTGCCAGGACTGGTGCCCGATGTGGGCACTGCTTGATGATGCCCGACACATGGCGGAGGAGGCAGCATGGGCAGGGAGGGGCCCAGTTGTGGCATGTGTTAGCTGCGGTCTGGTCTTTGTTGGGCAAAGAAGTAGAAATGGTTGCCAACAAAACCAGTCTTGGGAGCTAACTAGCATGCCAGCATCCCGGTGGCTTTTTGAGAACCGCCGTTCATTTGGGGATCATTTCAGAAGACAGAGCAGTTGCACAGGGAACACAGAGCGTTCCCGTATGTGCCTCGGTGCCTCGCACAGTTGCCCCTGCCCGTGGAGCCCTCTCCCGTGAGCGACTGCCCCCGGGACTTGTCAGCGAGACAGGGCGCCTCAGCACGGAGTCACTCCAGGCTGCCGGGGCTCCAGGGTTTCTCTGTGAGTCGTTTTGCAGCTCCAGGACCCAGTTCAAGGAGCATCCTGCATTTGGGGGGGGTGTCTTCTTCGTCTCCTTGGGTCAGTGTTGCTCAGATTTTCCCCGTTCCTCAGGACCTGGGCCATGTGAGGGGAGTGTAGACTGAAGACCACCCCTCAAGTGTTCAGGTGAGATGGTGTCCTGGGTGAAGCATGCTTTTCTTCACCCGGTGTCAGGGGCTCCACAGACCAGCACGACATCATGACAGGCGGTGTGGACCTCTGTCCTCCATCCTCGCTCCGTGAGCCTGCTCACACCAAAGCCGACCCTGCCACTCCTTCTCCCGGCTCTCTTCTTTCAAAGCAACCCAGACACTCAGTCGAGCAGGTCAGGGAGCGGTTCCATCCAATTCCCTGGCCTTAGAAGTATCTGCAGTGGACCTCATTCTCCCCCCACCCCTGTAGTCCATGGTACCGTTGTCCGTCTGACTCACGGTGAGCAACGCAGGGCATGCGCCATCGCATGCGCCATCGCATGCGCCATCGTGCGTCTCATGACTCCACCTTTCACAAGCAGGGCGCCAGGTCTCTCTTCCGAGGTGCCTCGGGGCGGGTTTGAACTGCAGACCTTTTGGCTGGTGGTCTCGTGCTTCA
>NW_022103968.1:2013273-2020850 GCF_000313985.2 Echinops telfairi | reverse complement strand
GCTTTTGCTTTGTGAGCGCCTCGCTGCTTCCTGGATGTGGTTGCTCTATAGCTTCATGTCAACTCGAAGCTGTAAGAGTGGAGGCGGGGAGTCCAGCCTGTCAGCCAGGTCATGGTCTGATGACCTCCCCATCAGGAGGGTCCTGGGGAACCTCCCCCCCCCTCTCTGTTTCACCCTCCTGCTGTCCAGTCACTCGGAGGGCTGCCAGAGACACGTCGCCATTGGATCCCCCGAGTCTGCACTCGGGGCCTGTGACAGCCCGTGCTCTGCGTGAGTCTGCAGAGGGACTTACGGACTTGATCTGGACTGGGCGACCTGTTTCCTTGATGTCTCAGGACTCCTTGATCGAACGCTCTCTCTGACACAGATGAGCGAGCATCCTTGGATTCGCTTCTCCAGTCAACCTGGACTCACACACTGGACTGGACGGAAACCAAGCTGAGCCGAACCGAATGAAACCAGACAAACCCAGCCAACTCAGCCAAAGCCGTGCCGTGTCGCCAAGTCTCACCGATCGCGACTGCAGGGCAGAGAAGAGCCACCATCGGGTTCCCACGCTTTGGGGCATGTCGTTACGTAGCCATATTTGGCCAGTCACGGTTTTCTGTCCCACTCCAAGGGATGGAGTAAGGTTTGCTGAGCTCCTCATATAAGGCACTTTAAGAGTCATCAGACTAAGACTTGGGAGAAATGAAATACGGTCAGTTGTACCCTTTGGGTTCCAATCAATACTGGAGAGTGTAGCATGGATCCCACAGGGACCCACGTGTAGGAAGGGTAGACTTTAAAAAAGCCAAGCTCATCCGTCAAAGCCAATGGCGTCTGATGTTTTTATGTGTGTTTCTGAATTTGGATTTGCTAATTGTCTTCTTTTCAATCTGCAATTCACCAGCGGAAGTGAGTCCAATGATCCTCCATTTACGGCTGGAACGAGGTTCTCAGCGTACAGATTTCTAAGTGTCATCTCTCTCTCTCTCTCTTTTAAAGGCACACGGAGGGAAGTTTGATTAAATCGACTTTTATAGCCCTGGCTTTCTAAACAACGAGAGTTAGTTACAATGGGGTGGTGTCTGCGCTCGCTCAGCTCTTCAGCCACAGAACTCTGAGCAGCTTACAGAAACTGGAGCTGCTAGCCTGGCATTTATTCCATATGCAAATAAAGCACATAAAATATTCCATCAAGTCCTTTAAATAGTCAGCCAAACATGTCTTTTTTAATTATTAGATCAGGAGGCTCAAATATAGGGACTCTTTATTGGCTTAATTAACATATTAAAAATACAATTCGGTGCCAGCGTCCTCTGTTCTGATCCCAGCTTTGAAACACCAGTAGCTGCTCTGTGAGGCTTGAAATTCTAGTCCTATAAGTCAATAGCTGTATTTCCTATTAATGGCCTTGTTATGTGTTCCGATCCGGACGGGAGGTGCCGGGGAGGAAGGCATACACGGGAAGGCGGATGGTGAGTCTCTGTTTGCTCGTTGCTGCACCAATATTGAAGGTGCTTCATTCTCTGCTTCCACAGAAGCCGCTAAGGCAGTGCCTGTCGGGTGTTTCTGGTCTCCAGGTCCTGGCTCATGGAACCCCACCCTGGGGGCCACTCTCTGGTGGCGGGGGCTGAGTTATGGCGGGCGCAGCCCAGGGCACTGGGGTCCTTCAGGGGAGGGGCCTGAGGAGGAATGAAGGGTCTGAGAGAGGAGGGTGAGTCAGTGGAGAAGGAAGTCCCTCCCCGCTCCTTCTGCCCCTTCCATAGGTGCTAGCGCTTGCCCCTGGAGAGTCCTTCTTGGGGACCGGCGTCACCTCCTCTGAGGCTTCCTGTTCCGTGCCATCTACTGCAAAGGGTGGTCTCCCAGGTTGTGGTTCTTCTAAACAGAGCGACTTGGGCTTAGCTCTTTACCAGCCAGCCTGATGTGGGCGGGAAGCTGCCCTCACAGACAAGGGAAGGGCCTCCCCCTCCTGTCCGTCCTCATGCCCAGGGGGCTCTGTCAGTGCTCCCAGCCTGGGGACGCACCTCTCCAAGGGCAAGCTCCAGCTCTCTCCCTCTGGACCCCAGGTGGCAGCACCACAATGGGAAGTCTGCCTGGATTACAGAAGATGCCGACCTGGGACCCACTGCCCTGCCTGGGTGCAGGGAGGGCTTTTGCCTGAGGGGTTGATTAGAGCCCTGAGTCTCATGAACCGTGTCTACTGTCACCTGATGGTGGCTCCGCTGGGCTCCTGGCTGCCCTTTGGTGGACGTCACGCATGTGGAGGTCCTTGTGTGGGTGGCCTTTCAGAAGCAGATCACCGGGGCTTGCTTCTCCAGCACCTCTGGGTGGGTTCGAACCTCCCACCTTTCAGCTGTGGTTGGGTGAGTAACCATTTACACTCCCTGTGTCAACAAGGGTCATGTTCCATTCCTGGCTCTTGCTGGTCACGATACGCCCCTGCTTCTCAAAGGGCTCATTTCATACACAGCAGGCTGGCACTGCAGGGACTCCTGTTCGCAATTACCCAGAGTGAATCTTCTCCGTGTCTTCCCCCACCTTCGTACCAGACCCAGGCAGGGAAGAGTTGTTTGGTGGGAGCTAGAGACTTTGCTAGGAGAGCCACATTCAATCCTTCCCTGCCCCTGCACAAGGTCAGCGCAGCCTTGCCTTTCCCATGCGAGTGGACTTTACACTTCCTTACATTTCAGGTGTGGCTGGCATCTCTGTCTCTGTCTCAACCCCACAGTCCTTTCCTGAGAATCAAAGCCTCTTCTCATGTCTCATTTCCTGACCAGGAAGGCATCCTCAGGTGGGAGGCAGGCCTGACTTGTGCTAGAGAAGCAAATTCAGTGACACTTTATTTATTTATTTTTTGGTTTAAAGTTGTTTTTTTTAAATTGTTTTATTAGGGGCTCATACGACTCTTATCACAATCCATACATACATTAATTGTGTAAATCACATTTGTACATTCATTGCCCTCATCATTCTCAAAACATTTGCTCTCCACTTAAGCCCCCGGCATCAGGTTCTCATTTTTACCCTTCCTCCCCGCTCCCCACTCCGTCATGAGCCCTTGATAATTTATAAATTATTATTATACTTTCATGTCCTGCCCTGTCCGATGTCTCCCTTCACCCACTTTTCGGTTGTCCGTCCCCCAGGGAGTCACATATAGTTCTTGGTGATCGGTTCCCTCTTTCCAACCCACTCTCCCAGAGGCACTTCAATGTGTGTAAGAGGGTGCTTTATGTCAAAGAACAATTGTATATTGAGAAAGCATCCCAGCCCAGTCCAGACCAAGTCCACATGTCCGATTCTAGTCCATCCACTCCTCCGCAGACTCATGCAGCAATGGTGCCGATGCAGGAAGATCACAGCCATTGGGCCGAAAGTCTTTGGATCCAGTGCTGGTGGAAGCGTGTCAGTGCTGCCGCCACACTTGTGTTGACTTGCCCTTCTGTGGTGACCCTGATGTGAGATCGGTGAGTAAGCACCAGCCAGCCTGTGCGCTCCTCCATCACTGGGTCCTCCACTCTGACTGTCACCCACCACCCCCTGTGGTCCCAGATCAACCAAGGCGTTTCCAAGGCTGTGAACCTTTTGGGGGACAGACTGTCACCTCCTTCTCCTTCAGAGCGGCTGGTGGTTCTGGCCTGCCGGTTAGCAGCCGAGCATTTAGCCCCTGCACCACCAGGGTTCCTTACACACATGCTGACTTTGGTGAAAGCTTGCACAGCCACACTCCCTTCCAACAACCTCTGCGTGGACCACCCACCTGACCGTTCCTTCCTCGACTGTCCAGGTGCTGTCCATCTGGCTTCTCAGAGGTAATTCCTCAAAAAAGCTCAGTGCTCAGGTAGAGATAACTGCTTATTAAGATCAGCCATGTGTGCATACAAGGGGGTGCCCCCGGTGGAGCTTTTGTTGGTAAGAATTTTTCTAGCTAGGCAAGCATTGAGGAGCTCGATCGGAGTCAGTGCACCCAGTGGTGTCAACTGGGAAGGTTCTTCTTCTCTCATCGTGAATTTTATTGTAAAAGCAGTTTTGTTCGAACCTCATCTTTTGTGATGGCTGATTTATGAGCACAGTATGCGACAGTGAAATGTTGCTTCCTGCTCAGGAAAAATGCCCCAGAAACTGTTGTGGTGTTGAACACAGCTTACAAAGATGGTGCCATGGGAAAACTCAAGTGTATGCACAAGTGGCTGTCTTTCAAAAAGGAGAAACCTTGTTCTGGATGCCCGTCAACTTCTTGAAGAGATGAAAACGTCGACCTGTAGTGCAGTTGGAGTTCGTTCCACCAGGTCAGACTCTCAGTCAAGCTTTCTGTTTAGAGGCTCTGAAAAGACTGCACAGCAGTGTGTGACACAAGAGGCCTGATTTGTGCCAGACGGGGGACTGGTTTTGACCATGACAATGCACCTGCACACGCAGCCATCTCAGTGCGCCAATTTTTGGCAAAAACCAGCATGCCTCTCTTGTCCCATGCACCTGACTCACCTGACCTCACTCTGTGTAACTTCTTTTGTTTCCATGAATGCAGACAGAGGAACATGAAAGTGGGCGATCTGACTATGTAGAAAAGGTGAAGGAAAAAACCAAGGGGTCCAAACAGATGAGTTTAAAAAACGTTTCCAAGAATGGAATCGCAGATTTGACAAATGTGTTAAGTGTCATGGAGAGTACTTTGAAAGTGATAAGGTTTGTAAAAAAAATTGGAAAACATAGCTTTAAAAAACCCAACCATTTGTTTGGGGTACTCCCGACCATACATAGCTTGGGGATCGTTTTGGTGTAAAGGTTAAAGATCTTCTCAGGGCCGCCACTGTGCGGGTTCTTCCAGCCACCGTGGCTCCGCAAAGCCAGCTTCCAGGGAGAGTTGCAGACGGAGAGCTGCGTTGCATTCATGCTGAGTCACGCTCCCTCGGGCACAGGGACCACATTTTGCCCACCCACCCAGTCCCCTGGGGTCCCAGATGAACAACGTGAACATGTGGATGGCTAGGGGAGACAGAATTCTGGAAGTCTCTTCCACAGACCGTCAGTGGTTGATATCTCTGAATCCGGATGGTAGCTGGCTGTGACGGACGGGATCTGTTTTTAAAATAACTTCTAAAGTAAGCGTGTTGTGGGGGGAAAGTGCATCAGATACATTTGTACAGTGTCAGGATCGAGTGGAAGAGCAGCGCGTGGATTTTCTCAGCTTTCATTAGCTGCTCCAGGGGACAAAGACAAGGCGGCCTGCCCCCATGATGCAAGTCTCGGAAACTCGTGAGTGCAGCTCGACAGCCCCAGGGGCACTAGGAGCTAGAACCCACTCGACGGTGGTGCAACGGGGTTTTTGGCTTCATGATCCTATTTCCCTTCTCTTTATAATCGGCAACAACAATTTAACCATTTTAAAATTCTACCGTTCTCCAACCTCTCCCCACCCCCGCCCCCACGGCCTTGGCTTGCTGGGATCTATCAATAAAGACAACCATGTCCTCATTCACTATTTGATTAGCCCCAAGTAAATCCCTACAAAAAAGGTGAGAAGTGGTTTCTTCTTGCCTCATATTTTCCCACATTTAGAATAAAGACTTGGTGCCTTAGCAATTTTCAAAGAATTTCCCCCGATTACCATTACAAACCCACAGATTCATATGTGTTTGCTGTAATTTAGTACTTACTTACATGTTTTATAAGTTTCTATTAGACGTCCATTTTTGAATAAGTTTAGCTTCTTTTGAAAAGTTGCCGAGTTCAGGGTTTCTGCCACCCTTCATCACCGTGGTGAACCTGCATGGGCCAAGCTCAAGAAAGCAGCAGAGGCACGCTGCTATGAACTGAGCACTGGACTTCACTCAGACAGCGCTAGCTGTCCACCTGCTGCCCTTTCCCCATGGGATCCAAGCACTGGGCACTCCACTCACTTCTTAATGGTCAGCGCTTTCCTCTTCTGCCAGCAAGAGCCCTGGAGTTCCCAGGACTGCCGTTATTTCAGATCCCATTTTTATTTATTTATTAAAAACAACGTCTAAGAAATAGCGACTTGGAGAAGGTGTACAGAACAGACGGGTTTGGGTAGCTGTGTGTGGGTTTTGGGCCAGTCCATGTCCTCAGATGCACACACTTTGACCCTTTCTTGCTTTAGACTTGGAACTCACTGCTCTCCTAAGGAGTCTTGGCTCCTTTTAGTGAGAGCCGGTCCTTAGAGACCCTAATCTGAGAGCCAGGGTGCTCACTGCCACCGATGTCATGGCTCCTGGGTCTTCTCGGTGGACAGTTAGGAAATCCATCTCTTTATAGAAAAGAAGGGAACAATGATTATATGCTGGTATTTACAACTCCAATGGAAGATTATAGGGTCTTGAACTTGCGGTCCTGCTTTTATATTTTGAACTTGTGGGAAATCTTGGCAACATGTGCACGGGCTTCTTTTGATGTGTAACAGAAGGGTCAGCAGGAGCGCTGGGCCATGCTGGGGGAATGGGTAGCTTTCGCCTGGCAGGCTTGCTCCCTGTTCACCGGCTGTGCCCTCACGGATGGGCGGAGCTTCTGACCCTCATTGTCTCAGCTCAGACCGAGGGAGCCCCTTTTTGGGGAACATGGTTTATGACCATGGTAGAGAGAAAAAAGAGGCTTTATAGATGAGAAGCTAGACACTTGCCGTTTCTATATGTATGTATGCATAGACATATATATGTAATTGGCGTGTGCAATTCAGTGGCATTCATGGCACCTGTCCTGTTGCCTTTTACACTTTTAAAAAAAGATACTTTTGTTGGGGGTTCTGACAGCTCTTATAACAATCCCTACATCAATTGCATCAAGCATATGTGTGCATATGTTGCCATCATTATTTTCTAAACATTTACATTCTATTTGAGCCCTTGCTATCAGCTTCTCTTTTTACCCACCCCTTGATCAGTTGTAAATGATGATTATTTTCATATCTTACACTGGCCACTGTCTCCCATCCTTCTTCTTTCTTCCCCCCCACTTCCCTCACCTCCCCCCTACCCTTCTGGTGTTGTTGCTCCTGTTTCTGTGCCTGAGGGGTTTATCTGACCTGGATTCTGTGTGTCTGAGCTCTTACCTGTACCTGTGCACATGCTCCGGTCTAGTCTGCAGTGAAAGGCAGGATTAGGGTTCTGATAGTGGGGGGTGAGGAAGCCTCAAACAACCAGAGGAATATTGTGTGTTTCATCGGTGCTATACTTCACCCTGGTTGACTCATCCCTTCCTTGTGACCCTTCTGTGAGGGGACGTGGCATTGTCTACAGCTGGGTCTCTGCTCTGACCCCCCACATTCTCAACAATATGTTTTTTGTTTGTTTTGGGGTCTTCTGATCCTATTGACACCTCATGATCGCACAGGCTGATGTGCTTCTTCCATGTGGGCTTGTTGCTTCTCTGCTAGATGGCCAGTTGTTTAACTTCAAGCCGCTAAGTCCCCACACGCTGTATCATTTGACAGCCAGGCACCATCAGCTTTCTTCACCACATTTGCTTATGCACCCATTTTGTCTTCACTGATTGTGATAGTCACCCAATCTGGTGTCAATTTAAGGATTAAGAGTGTAGGGGTGGAGTCTAGGCTGTCAATCTGGGAATAGCCAATG
>NW_022103968.1:2006425-2009456 GCF_000313985.2 Echinops telfairi | reverse complement strand
AGCTGTGGCCACGTTGTTTCTGATACAGAAGCTTCGTGAAGGACCAACCCTAGCAAATGACTACAAACTCGGATGGACACAGCTGGATTTTGGGACAGACGCCATCAAGCACAGCTGCTGTCTGCCTGCAAGGGAGCGGTGTGGGAGACTTCCCACCCTTCCGTTCTCTCGACAGCTCCTCATCTCGCCCCTGACCCGAGGTCCCCCCTTTAAAAGCCAACCCACTAAACAAACGTAGCTGCGTAAAAATTGCTTGTTCAGACCTTTACAAGATACCAAGTGCACACTGAAATCTGTAACTCTATAATAAGCAGACATGAAGCTATGTAACAATTCCCAGTATGACATGATCATAAAATCCAATATTACTCTTTCCCCAACACAGCCTGTATTTTTTAATAAACTGTCACATCTTCTGCACGCTGCCCACGCCCAGGGTTTCCTCTGCGGCCGGGCCTGTCTGCTTTGGCTGCTCCTGAACATAACAAACAGGGAGGCCTGGTCTGGCTCTGCCCCAGTGAACTGTCCAGGGATTTGTGACGATAAACAAGTTTGCTTTTAAATAGGCCTGAACTTTGAGGCGCTGTCCAAATGCTGACGGCGTCCTGGGAGAACTCCTCTTCACGGGCGTACAAACACGTGCCGCGCCTGCATTCGAATGGGGTGCGTGCAGCCTTTCAACAGAGACTCCCTGATGTCAGTGTCAGGGGGGTGGGCCCTGATCTGGGACTCCTCCTGCCCCTTGATGTTCCCAAACTGTGGGCCCTAGAGTCGTGCCCCCCAAACAAATGGCGCTTCCCAGGCTCAGCATTCTGCACCAATTTATTTTTATTAAAAAAAAAAATCATTTTACTGGGGGCTCTTACAGCTCTTATAACCATCTATACAGCAACTGTATCAAGCATAGTTGTACATATGTTGCCATAATCATTTTCTAAACATTTACTTTCTATTTGAGCTCTTGGTATCAGCGCCTCGTTTTCCCCCCTCCCTCCCCACACCTCCCACCCTGGTGACTCCTTGATACATTATAAATGATTGTTTTCATATCTTACACCAACCGCTGTCTCAACAGAAAACCACGTTTCCGTTTTTTTTGGCCCCCTCGGGGGTGGGTGGTGGTGTGTTATGTGTTGATCATTGTGATTGGTTCCCCCTTTCTCCCCATGTGAGTCTGGGTAGACTAGAGAAACAAATTCATAGACACTCATATGTGTGTAAGACAGAGTTCTATATCCAAGAGTAGTTGTATATGAAAAAAACATACCAGCCAGTCCAGATCAAGTCCATAAGTCCTATATTACCCCGTAGGTCGATACTAGTCCATAAATTGCTCTTTAGACTCATGCAGCCATGCAATGATGCCAAATGCAGGAAGATCACAGGCCAGTGGGTGGAAAGTCTTGTGGATCCAGTGGCAGTGGAAGCATCTCAGCACTGGTGTGGTTCTACACATGGCTCCTCCAGCTCCAGGGCTCTGGCTCCATCAGCGTAGCTCCATGTGGCTTGTCAACAGGAATGTCTCGCAGGGAGCGAGTGTATCTGGCCTCTAGTGAGCTGTTTATCTCCTTTGTGCCTCTAAATGAGGTCATCAAGCTGCGACTTGATTGACAGGCTAAACTCCACCCCTTTGCAAGTTGACAGATTATGTAACTGCCACACTCCCCTCCTCCCCCCTACCCTCCTGGTATCACTTCTCCATTTTCTATTCCTAAGGGGTTTATCTGACCTGGGTTCCGTGTATCTGAGCTCTTATCTGGACCAGTGCACGTGCTCCAGTCTAGTCTGCAGTGAGAGGCAGGACTGGGGTCATGATAGGGGGGGTGAGAAAGTCTCAAGGAACCAGAGGAAGATTGTGTGTTTCATCGGTGCTACACTGCTCCCTGGTCGACTCCTCCCTTCCTCGTTTCCCTTCTGTGAGGGGATGTCCTTTTATCTACAGACGGATTTTGTGTCTCTGCTCCAACCCCCATTGTTCTCAACAATATGGGTTTTTTTGTTTTGTTTTGGGTCTTCTTGGTGCCTGTTACCTGATCCCATTGAGACCTCATGATCTCACAGGCTGGTGTGCTTCTTCCATGTGGGCTTCTCTGCTTCTCTGCTAGATGGCTGCTTGTTTAACTTCACGCTTTTAAGATCCCAGATGCTGTATCTTTTGAAAGCCAGGCACCCTCAGCTTTCTTCACCACATTTGCTTCTGTACCCATTTGTCTTCAGTGATCGTGTCGGGAGGGTGGGCATCACAGAATGCCAGGTTGTTAGAACAAAGGGTTCTTGCATTGAGGGAGGGCTTCAGGCTAGGAGGGGCAGTTCCTGGAACCCCTCAGGACCGGTGGGAGATAGTCATAAAAGTCAGTGGACAAACTTGGAATTATGTATGCTTTTTCATGGTGTTTTTGTTTTTTTTGGCTAGTTTTTCCCCCTCTTTTTATTCAGTCCTTTGTTTCTGTTTATTTTGTCTCTGTTATCGCTGTTTTGCTTACCTATCTAAGAGAGGCATGGAAGCAAGCCTGAGAGAAAGCAACGGGACTGACGTCTCTGGAGAGACCTGGAGGGAGGAGGAGGCGGGGGAGAGGAGTGGTGAGCAAACAACGGCACAGGCGGGGGAACAACTAGGGAATTAAGAGCAATAATTAGGAGGACACAGAGATCCTGGAGGTGTGGGAGCAATAGCAACCTAGCTGAGAGGAACTACTAAGAGGCAGAAGATGGGGGAGCATGATGTGGGGCTGAGGGAAGTAAAAGGAAACAGGACAGATCTAGGAAGCAGCGCTATGGATAGCGGTATAAACACAGGTGTGCACTTATGTAAGTACATTGATTCATACAAATAGAGGCATTGGCCTAGCTGCGTACGGTCATACACTGAGGAAGTGGATGGATGTTGGGTCTCTGCACCGATTTAGAAACATAGTTTAGGGGATTAAAGGGCTTTCCTTGCGAGACTCAAGCGAAGCGTAGTTTTCCTTTCTGCCTTCCGGCAGGAGGGGCTTGTGACCTGGCCCCTCTCCAGGCCCTGGGTGTCCCTGAC
>NW_022103968.1:2002483-2005636 GCF_000313985.2 Echinops telfairi | reverse complement strand
GGGCCGCCGGCGTGCAGTGAAATGACCCAGCACAGGTGGTGCCTCTGCCCACCGTGAGGGCTGCAGGCCCTGGACGAGGGCGTCTCCGGCGGTGCTGGGCCTCAGAGGTGAGCCGACTGCCCCTCTCCCTAGCTAATTAGGGAAGGATGGTGTCGCCTGGACCCATCCTTTAGTTTGGGTCCTTCTGTTTTTAAAAAAAAATTTATTATTTTTTTATTAAATACTTTTATTAGGGGCTCTTACATCTCTTAATACAATCCATACATTCCTCCAGTGTGTCAAGCATATTTACACATATGCCGCCATCATCATTTTCAAAGCATTCTCTTCCCACTTGAGCCCCTGATATCACCTCCCCATTTCTTCCCCCTCCCTCCCCCACCTGCCCTCCCTCACGGACCCTTGATAAGTTATAGATTATTTTTTCCATAACTTACATCTTTCTCCATCACCCCTCACCCACTTTTCTGTTATCCATGTCTCTGGGAAGGGGTTCTAGATTGATCCTTGTGATCGATTCTCCCTTTCTCCCCCCACCCTCCCCTAATCCTCCTGGTATCCCTACTCTCCTTGTTGGCCCTGAGGGGTTTATCTGTCGTGGATTCCCTGTGTGGTGGGCTCTTATCTGTAGCAGTAGAGTCTAAGCTCCTCAGCGGTCTGACACCTCGACTCCACGGATTGTGGGGGCAGGCAGCTGCGTGTGGGTGTCTTATTCTCGTCTGCTAGCTGACAGTGAGCCCCTTAGGCTGCTGTGGATTCAAACAGCGTCACACGGAAAGAGGAGCGATGGTTCCCTAAGACCGGACACCCCTGCACCACGATGTGTGATTTCTGATTCGTGGACTCGGTGCCCCACGGACTGGGTCACGGCCCGGTCCTGCACTAGACCACGGCGAGCAGAGGGTGGGATCACTGTCACCCACGGGAGGCTTCCACGGGACCAGTGCTGGCTCCTCTAGCTCAGGGCCAGGTGTCTGTCAGGCACCCTGTAGTATTTGTCAAACAAACAAATGATTTCTGAGTGGGACTTCACACCTCGGTGAGCGAGCCACACAGCTTCGTAGGAAAACTGTGGGCAGTGCTGCCCACCCATTGCAGACCCTCACCCCTTCCCAGAGGCAGCTGAGTCCCTGGCGTTCCCAGGAAGTGCTAGCATATGCACGCATAAGCACATGCATTTGCACATGCGTACTAATTAGGCATCGCCTTGGTGGCACGTGGTCTGCTAACCACAAAGCCAGCAGTTCGAAACCACCAGTGGAAAGATGATGTTTTCTACTCTTGTGAATACTTCCAATCTCAGAAATCCACCAGGGCAGTTCTCCTCTGTCCTAGAGGGTCACGGCGAGTCAGGGTCGACCCGATGGCAGCGAGGAGAGTACTGTTTAAACGGAGAACAGATTGACGCCCAGGGTCTTACATTTCCTGGATCCACAATCAGCGCTCCTGGAAGCTGCAGTTCAGAGCTCCAACGACGCACTGCGTTGGGTAGCTCTGCTGCACCAGACCTCTCCCACGTGCACACGTGCAAGGGTGTGACTTTGAGGACTAAGGTGCGTCTGATCCAAGCTGTGCTATTTTCGGTCACCTCACGCACGTGGGAGGGTTGGCTATGGACTAAGGGGAACCGAAGAAGAATCACTATGTTTGTTTTGGTGCCTGGCACAGAATGGTGAAAGCACCACACAGGCTGGCTGGGTCCTCCTGAAGGGCCACTCTGAGTTGTGCCCACTGGACAGCCCGGTGTGCTTGTGGCCAGGGCTGTCAGACCTTGCTCCGGGGAGAAGTATACTTGTGTTGGGACAAGCACCAGCGTCTGGAGTCCCCGTCTTGGTGTTGCTGAGCGGGGCGTCCCGGGGGTGGACGGTCATGACAGCACGTGGACCTCACAAGCCGCTGCTTCCAGGGTGCTTGTGGCGCGTGTCTCACTCGCTACAGGGTCCCGGTGCTATTTCAGGTCATCCCAGCTAGAAACGGAAACAGGCGGGAAAGCCATGTACATGCCCAATGCATTATTAATAAAGCCGAGAAAGCCCCCCCCCCCCCAAAGCAAGAAGCTCTTTTTGAAAAGTAATTTTAACTTTGATGTGGCCACGTAGATTTTAGAGGGGAAATAGGTCATTTTATCGAGAGTTACCCGAGCCTTCAATGAGGCAGAGAAATTCATAATGAAACCCACAGGAAATAATTTTGACAGGCACAAACCTGCATTTTCCTCAGTATCAAGTGGATCTCTTTCTGCAGAATGAAATATTTGGTGAAATATTTTTCTTGTAAGTATTCCTCGCAGTGTGGGAACTGTTGAATGACAGCTTTGAGTCAAGCCCTTTGGAAGCTAGGACGGGGGGAGGCTGGCGTCTCAGGACTCATCTGCCAATCTCTGTCCCCAGGAGGTGGCTGAGCTGCTTGGCCTGGAAATCCAAGACTCAAGTTCAAGGTGAAAGGCCAGGCTAGTTGTCAGTTCAGCTTTTGCGTCTCCCCCTTCAGGAAGCAGTTGGTGGCGTGCTGGCTTACTAGAGACCAGGTGGCAGTCCTTCCGACGCCCACGTCTTCTTCACTACAGACACACCGAGTTAGTGAACTAGTTTGAGAGCAGGTTGCTGCTGGCTTGATGCTGACTCCCCGGGTGGAGCTGCATTCCATGGGATTTTCAGGGCCCTGGGTTTGTCAGGCCTCTCCTCTGAGGTGCTTGTGGGTGTGGTAGAACCAACAACCTTTCAGTTAGCAGACTAGTGCTTAACCGTTTGTGTCACCAAGACTGGAAAGTCAGGAAAATATTTTGCATGCAATGAAAAGAAACCTCAGCTCTCAAACGTAAGGCTGTTGAGTTGATTCTGACTCACGGGGGGCTCTGTAGGTTTCTGAGATGGCCACTCTTTACGAGAGTAGAAATCTTCATCTTTCTTCCATGGAGCGGCCAGTGTCTTAGAACTGCTGACTCTGTGGTTAGCCACCAAGCTGTAGTCAGGGCTCCTTTGTGCTCTCTCAGTCTCCCATGCCATCGAGTCAGCGCTGACTAAGCCATCCCTGCGGGCCTCTGAGGGTGTGACTGTTTATGGGAGTCGAAAACCCTGCTTGCAATAGGAAGCACTGATAAAAGGAATGTTAACAACAAACAAGCAAAAAATCCGCATACTGTTGAACACGAGAGGC
>NW_022103968.1:1997887-2001576 GCF_000313985.2 Echinops telfairi | reverse complement strand
TCCCAACGAATGCCTCAAGGGAGAAGAACCTATAAGTCATCTATGAATCCCCCAGGGAGATAATGTTAGACGAGTCTGGGTCATTGTTCTGTATGAAAATGTGGCCCACTAGGGTCCTTTGTAACCACGAAATCCCTACAGGTGACGTGTTGAGACAAGGTTCGGGTGATGTCAGGGGTCAGCCGTGTTGACCCCTGGTGGAGCTCTGAGGTCAGAGCTCCTCTCATCCTGTCCCCTCCATCCTAGTGGTGCCAGGAAGCCTTGGTCCCCGGGTGCTTTCAGCTGCACCTGCCTCTGTGTCTCCCTGTCTCCACCTTTGTGCCCCTCTTTATGAAACATCCTTTGGAGGGGGTTGAGCCCAGGACACACCCTACTCTGGTGAGACATATCAGTTGGACAATGTCTTCAAAGAAAGAACCTGTCTTCTCAAAGAAGTTGATATGTTCACTGGCGGAAGTTCAATGTCTTGCTGGGAGATGTAAGTCAGTCCAAGCCTGCTGGACCTCAGCCTCTGGACATGGCTCTTCCCGATGCCACGGCTGTGCCCGACTGGGGCTGCTCTGAGTCACTGCCCTGAGGGAGGGGTCCCTCCTGATAGGATGCAGGGTGTGTGTGAATCATTCTAAATACCAACCCAGAACCCTCATGAGCCAGAGCTGAGCATGGCAAGAACAGGTGCATGTATGTAGGCCGCAGGGCAGAGAAGAGGAGGGAGACCATCACAGAGAGGAATCCACACAGTGGCCACAGCAACGGGTCAAACACGGCACCAGGTGTGAGGACGGGGCAGGACCGGGCAGTGCTTCGGCACAATGAGTGGGAATCCACACCTGGAACAACTGTGTTTCCTTCTGTGGTACTGAGGGTCATGGGGGGTCGGGACCATCCTGAGGGCACCTAACAACAACAACAACAACACCACACACACACACACAGTTTGTGGGGACTTTGTGAGAGCTGACAGCACCTTGGGTTCTGTGCTATGATTCACACCTTTTTGTTTTGTGACGTTGACTGCGGTCCCCATAATGTACGCCCAGCGCAGGGGGCGGGGGTGAGCCCCACACCTGTGATTCTGTGTCCCTTTATCTTTCTCTCAGATCCCTGGCTGACCTTTGGGTTTTATCCCTGGGCAAAGGCTACCCCTTTGGCCTTCTAACCCAACATCAGTAGCTCTGTCTATCTGTCTGACAGCTGGGCATTGAGCTGGCAGGTCCAGCACCAGGCCCTGAGTGGAGAATTTATTTTGATATTTTCATTTCATTGCTTCTTCTCAAGACTAGTTTGTTCATTTGTACTTTTCCAACCAATTAGGCTTTTCTCCCACCGGAGTTTAATCACGCAGCATTATAAAGGCGTGAAAGACAGGAAGAACGACTCCGCCCGGAGCCTCTAATGAGAAAAGCTTTTTGAAGCCACTTTGATGTAGACACGGGGAGCCAGAGCCTGACGTGGGTCACAGGTGCTCTGCTGGGGCGGGAGGGGACTGGGGCAGCGGGAAAAGAGGCTTAATTTCCCCGCAGCCCCCCACGGCTCCTGAGGTCGGCCTCTGGCCTACAGCTGGCTTGTGACAGCCTTTGCTCTGTTTTCCCTTCCTGAGGTGTCATGGCAACAAGTCATGGCCTGGTCTTCCTCCAGCAGGTGTCAACTATCAGAGGCTTAAAACACATGGCTTTATTAATGATCGGAAATGAATACGTGTATCCTATCAGTCCAGAATTGTCCATGTGCTACCACAGTCTGTTCCCAAACATTCCTCTTCCACACGGACTCCTCGACGCCGCCCCCCTCCGACCCTTGGAGACGCCATGTTCAGCTGGAGGGGTGCACTCTGCCCTGCCTCACGCTGTGCTTGGAAGAATCTGTGAACGTCCGGGGCCATCTCAGGGGGCGTTTTCGCTCACCCTCTGCCTCCCCAAACACGAGGCCCTGTCCAGTGGTGCATCTTCCCTGCTGATGTGCCCTAGGCAGCAAGAGGGAGTCCCGCCATTCTGGCTTTTACGGAACTCAAGACTCAAGTTCCTCCTCACTTCCATCCAGTTGGGCTGCTAACACAGAGGTCAGAAGTTCAAGACCACCAGACGCTCTGAAGGAGAAGCAGGAGCCTTTGGACTCCTGTAAAGACTGACAGTCTCAGAAGCCCTCAGGCCAGCTCTACTCTGCCCTTTGGGATCACGATGAGGCATCTGAGGAGCTCAGTCACTATTGGTGGAGACTGCCCCCACCCCCACCCAATCCCTGTCTTGCTGGGCTTATGGGTAATTCATTTTGTGCCCCTTGATCATTATTTCATGGCTTTGAGACAGGAGCAGAGGAACCTGCGAGCCTTCGAGTGGGCGTGGCTAACAGGAAGGGAGTGCCACTGTCTCACCTGTGCAATCCAAACCGAGCAGGTGAAAGGCAGTCGCGTGAGCATGGGCGGATGGGGCCACTCCCATTTCTGCATCTTGAAAGGCTGCCATCACCAGTAAGATTTAATCCATGGCACTGGGTCCCCAGAGGGGCCTGTATCCTTCTTTGCTCTGGCAAGGAGTTTGGGCCTTTGCCCTCAGGATAAGAGCAGGAGATCAGAGAACACCTGTGAGCTGATCTCCCTGGAAGGCAGTGATGGGGTTTTGCAGACATCGGTGGCCTCCGAGAGGGGAGGGGCTTTCCGGGATGAAACGGCAGGATCTGCTTCGAGTCTGAATAAATGAGACCAGGAAGCGGAGCAGGAAATGGCATTTTGGTCCGTTTCCATGTTCCATCGGCTAGCATTTTTGAGACTCAAGTCAAAATAATTTTTCCCCTCCGCATATGTATTTCCAGTATCTGTCTTGATCTGACAGGAAATTTATCACACCACTGCTCCAAGTCAATATTCTGCTCTGCTCAAATCCAACATACCCCTTCCTCCTTGTTCTTTAAGCTCATATTTTGACCTTAATGCCTCATCTGATCTGTCATGAAATGATAAAGTAACCCAAGCGGGAATCTGCCTAATGACTTCCTTAAACTTTGTGCACAGTGAGTGTGGTGGTGGGTTCTCTAGAGACACAAAGCCAGTTTTGTGTGTGTGTGTTTATATCAAGGAAGTGAATCACATAGTTGTGGCATGAAAATGGCCCGCAGAGTTGAGTGATCGGGCAAGTCCAGTCGGGTTCAAATCCAAGGGTCAAATGTTTAGCTGGAGGGTCTTCCTGAGTTGCATGCCTGCCGGGGCTGACGAGCCAGGAAGCAGCAAGGTGAGGCAGGAGGACTGTGGCTGGAGGGTGCAGAGGTGGATGAGCTCGCAGAGGGCAGGTGACACTGATGGCTCCCAGGTTCGGAAGGCCATATGGCAGACCGCTGGCTCAAATCCGAAGGCCTGGAGGGGTGAGCCAGCTGTGGGATCTAGAGCACCCTGAAGTGAAGGTGCCCCTTCAGCATCTGTTTGTGTGTCAAGTGGTCCACTCCCTGAGGAAACATCATCGGGGCCGTGGCCTGGGTCAGGGGTCTGTGCTCCATTCTAATCTGTCCCCAGCTTTTTGGCTGCTCACAACAGGTCTCATCATGGGGTTGATTACCTTCTGTTAGACTGACGGAGACCTTCGCTGCCAAGCTGCTGAGACCCAGCGAGCCCCAATCCTAGCTCTCACGGCAGACATGGCTTTAGCAGGGCCTGTGGCGAGGGCCCTCTGTGTTTCGGTGTAAGCCCTTGAGCGGTGCAC
>NW_022103968.1:1990679-1997128 GCF_000313985.2 Echinops telfairi | reverse complement strand
TCCTGGCGAGGAAGATGGACTGGGTGACGCCTGGAGCGCCCTTTCCCGGATCCACGGAGAAACTGCACTGCAAGGAACCCCCTTGGCCAGAGGGGGGCTGGAGGAGCAGTGGGGGAGGAGATGGAGCTTCAGTCTGGCTGGACGCTCCCATGGACGTTCACTGACAGCTGTGGAGAGACGTTGCAGGCATTGGGGTTTGGGGTGGGTGTGTGGCTTCAGGTCGGAGCTCCAGGTGGAGATGGAGGATGGAGGTAGGGTGGGAAAGAGGGGCTGCAGGCACCCCCTTGGCGGTCAGCTGGGCCAGGCCTTCCTCTGCAGTGGCTGGAAAGCAGACCCAGGCCTGGATCTCGCGCAGGGTGGGCACCGCGGGTGGCGGCCTGGTTCCCTGCTCTGTGTGTGGAGGGGTCTTTCCTCGCTAAGCCAGACCTCAGGCGACGTGGACGTGCCCAGGCTGTCAAGAGGGTCTTTTAAAGCCCAGGGTGCATTTGCAGCCTCTTGAAACAGGGAGAGGTTTCTGTGCTGTGTCTTGGCGGCATCGCAAGGCCCGGAGCAATTTCTGAGCTGTCGAGAGAGGAGCTGGTTTAACTCGTAACTGGTTCCACACGGAGCTGTTTAAACACCAGCCTCGCGAAGCCCCACAGCAGCTGGGGTGTGGGGGGTGTTGCCCATTTTGAGGCTGAGAAAACGGAGATCCACTGAGATGGTCGCGTGCACGGTCTGAGGCAGAGCCATGGTCAAGGGCATCATGGGCTCATCCTGGGCAACTCGTGGGGACCTTACTGGATGCAACCTGCCAAGGCCCAGCAAATGCCTGGCACTAGGCGCCCCAAGTTCTCCTGCAGGTTAAGCCTGTCTGACTCACCATGCCGCTGGAGAAGGGCACAGACGTACCACAGACTGCTAGGAGGAGGAACGCATCCATCTCGGAGCAGGTCAGTCAGAGCGCTCCTTAGAGGCAAGCAAGGTGAGACTCCGTCTGGCAGGCTTTGGACACTTTGGACATGTGGTCAGGAGAGACCATTCCCTGGAGAAGACCAGCATGGTGGGTAGAGTGGACGGCTGGCCAGCAAGAGGAAAGCCCTCGGCGAGATGGATGGATGCAGTGGCTGCATCAGTGGACCCTGGCACAGGGACAGTCGTGGGCTGGCTCAGGGCCGTGCAGGGTTTTGCTCTGTTGTGCATGGGGTCACTATGGTCCGAGCCGATCGGATGACACCCAACCACCACCACCACAACCACAACAGCAGCAGCAACCCGCTGTGTAACGTCGAGCTACACGTGGCTCGCTCCCTGCCATCAGTCACTGCTGACCATAGTGACCTGAAGTGTAAACGAGTTAAGAGGGAGTGCAACAAAAACTCAGCGCCTCAGTTGCACCAGCCACAGTTCAAGTGCCCAGAAGTCACGAGTGGCAGAGGCCACTATGGTGGATGGCAGCAACGTAGAACATTCCCATCGTCACAGCCATGGCTACCGGTCGTGGCTGGCAGGTCCTGCTGCTCCACCAGTCCATACTGAGGAATTGAGAGTCCTCGATCCATATTGATATGAAGCAGAAGGTCTTAAATATGAATCAGTGGATGCTCCTGTTCTTGGAGAGACGGGCATCTTTGATACATGGGTTGATTTATCCAGGTGGCACGGACTTGGCCAACTTTGGGGCCCTGGGTCTTTCCTGGGTTTTTGCTTCCAGGATGTCTGTCCTCTCAGCCCCTCTGGCTGGAGACCCCAGACGCTGGTTCTGGGGAGTCCCAGATTTGCCTTGATCACTCATCCCATGAGGCTGGGCTGACCAAGGTGCCCTGGGCCGGGGCAGATTCTGCTTTGTGCCTGTGGACGGGCAAGTGATGCAAAGATCCATCTACAATCTTCTTCCTAAACCCAGTGTGCAAGGGATTACAGCAGAGACCATGTTCCTGTCTCCCTGGGATTCTCAGAGCACCTTTGCTTTCCATAGCTGTTCCAACAAGTGACCCCAAAGGGGCGTCTTGACACACGAATATGCAGCTTTTGATCATTCGGCAGGTCCCCGGTTCACAGTCAGCTTATGGGCTGGAGCCCGGGGTTGGCAGGGCCATGCTCCCTCTGGGCCCGTGTCTAAAACTGCACTCGCTCGTCGCATCCCTGGCCTGGTGGTCCCCTCACTCGTGACTGAAGGCAGCACAGAGCATCTTGCCTTGGTCCACCGCTGGCTTCTTCCGGCTCAAATCTCCCTCTGCCTCAGTCTTCTAAGGGTCCATGCGATGGTTCATAAAGCCCACAGGATAATCCAGGATAATTTCAGATCCCAGGGACCTTAATTTAATCACATCTGCAAAACCTTCCCCCGTCCCCCACTTTTTTTTGGTGGTGGTGATGGGGGGATTGTGCTAGGCCGGGTTCTCCAGATTAACAAAACCAGAGATGCTTATACATGTAAGCAGACAGAAAGAGATGGATGCCAAGAAGTGGCTCACACAGCTGTGGAAGTGGGTAAGTCCGGTCCAGTTCAAGTCTGTGAGTCGGATGTCAACCGGATGCTTCTCCTGACTCCCGTGGCTGCAGGGGCTGAGGAACAGCAAGCAAGAAGACTATGTGCTGGCGGTTGCTCAGCTGAGTGAATTCGAGGTCAGCACACCACACCTGACAATAACGGTGTCTTTGTATAGGTGTGAGGGTTCTCCAGTCGGCCACACCTCGGTTCTTGGCTTTGCATGAGAAAGAATTCAGGCCGAAGCCCGTCTGTAATCTAAGTGGGTTTTTATGAAGGATGGGAGAAGATTCAGGCTTTACAGTCTCAAAAGAGGACACACTATTCCAGGGACATGTGCAAGAACGCTTGGGAGCCCCGCAGAAGTTCTCAGCCGACCATGCACAGCCTCCTGGAGTAGCGCACCCACCTGTGCGGAACTGAGGCCAGAGGGAGCGCCACACGGCAGGACTGGGTGCAGGAGCAATGAAAAGGGAGCAACCTTCTGCTGTCAGGGTGTTTCAGGCCTATGGCTGGGGAGGTGTGGTTGACTCCATTTTCTGAATTAAGCCCACCTGAGCCCGGGCCTAGTTTGTGCTGCCCAGGTGTACTGCCCACCTGGCTTGGGGCCTGAATTTGAGCATGCTCAGTTTGGGGGTCTTCACGGGTGGCTAATGCCTTGCTTGATTCCATCCAACCTCCTCTAGGGGGTCTGCACAGGCGGTGGGGCGGACAACTCCCTGTCCCTAGCTACCTAACATAGGTTCTCTAGAGGAGCAAAAACAATGAACCAGATAGATGATAGATAGATAGATAGATAGATAGAGATTTCAAGAAAGCGGTTCATGCAATTATGTGGAAATGGCTCGCACAGTTGCAAGGGCTGACCATCCTTGGGTCAGGCAACAGGCAGCAGCCTCCTGCTGGTTCCCTTGGTGGCAGGGGCTGATGGGCCCTGAACCTGCAGGTCAGGCCGGAGGCTTCTTGCATCCCAAGGCCTGGAAGTCCAAGGAGGAGAAGAGTGCAGGATGGAGGGAGAGCGAGCGTTGCCAGAGCATCCCTTGATAGCTGAGAGGCAGGCCCTAGCCCCAAGGAGGTTCCCCCTCAATGGAACCTGTTTCTACCAGATTACAGATGGAGATGACTGCATTGTGCTTGCTAGGCCGTGGAAAATCATAGCCCCGCACGCGGGCCTGTAGCGTCCCCATCACACGAGCGTCGTCTCCCTGGGCACCTTCCATTCTTAGCCATCACCAACGAGGTGGTGCTCTCTCCTCTCAATGGAAGGGAACAGTCTAGGATTTGATCCCGGGAAGCGGTCGACGTGAAACTTTCGTGGAATGCAAACTCAAGCAGAAGCGAAGGAGGATTAGCTCACAGAGCGGTTTGAATGTGTTTGCTCAGCTCTGGAAAGGCGTGGACGGACTTGGTGAAATGAAATCCAATTTGGCTCTTCATGCTTCAGAGTGGAATGAGTGTGATTTTAATAGCAAATTAGTGATTGGCTTTAACTGTTACTTATTGAAAGCAATTACTCTCTGTGTTGACGTCTCGGATGGAAAGACACAAAGGCAGGTGGAGTCAAAGACTGGTGGAAGCTCAGCATCTCTCCTGGTCTCAGGCAAGCAGAGAGGTGCGTGGCGGAGACACGGGAATTAATGGGGAGTTTTGAACTTGGGGTTAGCATCACATTACTGTGATGAAATCTCCCAAATAAAGAGGCTTTTTGGGATTCTGTTGTTTCCAACCTCAGAGCAAAGTGGAATGAATATGCATGAAACTGATGTGAGAGTCACACAGGCTTTTTAATTCGAACCCACTAATTGCTTCCCAAGTCACATTTGGGTAACTGCCTTTGGGTCGTGAGGGCGGTGTGCTGGGGCCCAGCGGGGTGTCTGCCGGGGATGTGGTCTGCTTCAGACTCCTGTGAATTGCTTACACCGCCCCCGCTTTTCTGAATCCTCAGGGTTTCCTGGAAGAATCCTTCCAGGAAGTGGAGCATTCTTATCTCGGGGACACATGGGCTTTTGACAGTTTCCTTGAGAAATTCTTGAACCTACAAGTGGTTCCCGAAGTGCCGAGACCCAGCTTCTGGACAGCCTCTCCCTGAGTGCCACCCTCTCGTGCTCCGTGCCCTCGGATCATGGGCGCTGGTCCCGCAGGCTCATCCTCAGAGAAAAAGCAGTTCTCGTGTCCAGGCCACTGATTTTCCTGAATGGCCAATGCTGGGCATTTCCAGGTTTGCGTGGGTCCGGTCTGAACAACACAGTGGCTGCCGCTGCAATCTACGTGTCCAGGCGGCGTGGGGCCGCAAGCTGTGGCGCGGGCACTTCAGGGTGTGACCGCCTTGAGGACAGGGTCTGAGGGCACTCTTCGAAGCTTGAATGGAGCGTGGCCTGTGCCTGTCATTGTGACGTGGGGACCGGCTGGAAGGCCTCACCGTGGCCTCAGTGCCTCCTCCCGGGTGCCCTGCCACTGCCGCACCGCCCTGTGGGCAGACGGCCTCCAGCTGGGTCCTGGAGGCAGGGGTGATTATGTAGCCCGGGGCCCAGCTGGGCTTCGCTTCCAGTTCCCACTCCCCCCTCGGCGCAAAAGGAAGGTGTTTTCACGCAGAAAACAAGGCCTTTCGTTTCTCTGGTTTAACGAAGGTCCTTGAGCCCACTTCAGCTTTTGTGTGCCTTTACTTTTATGCTGTTACCACGGTGCCTGTCCTATTAATTGAGCGAGAAGCATTTCGTCTGAGTCAGGGGCACCTGGATGGAGACCCCACAGGTGACCGGTCCTGGGCCTGCCTCTGCGCCCTCGGATTCAGACCACGAGAGGGGGAGCTCCGTGCCTCATCTCTCATCCTGCCCTCTGCATCTACTTCAGTGCCCACACGTCTGCCGTGCTGTCTCTGAGCTCCAGGCCTGTGCTCTGTGTACTCCGTGTACACTGTCTGCAGGCTGCATGTGCTCCTGGAACAGCCACTGTCCCTGTAGTGAGAGCTGGAGCAGCTCCAGTCAGAAGCATTTCGCTTGGCCTTTCCCGGTGACCAGGGACCGACCAGCCCGCTGTCCCGGGAGGGATGGGTCAGCCCTTCGGGGGCAGGGCAGGTCATCGCACCTGCAGGCTAGCGAGGCCCTGGCTGGCAGATGGCCATCCACTTCTCTGAGCTTTTCACCTGAGACAAGGACCGCAGGCCTGTGCTTCTTGTTAGACTGCTGGCCTTGGAAGTTGGATGGTGTGGGTAACTCGTGGCGTGGGTCTCCCTGGGGTGGGGTGGTGGGTGCCGTTCACACCCTTCCTGGACAGATGGGGAGGCAGATGAGCAAGGGTGGTGCTGAGGGGTGCCCGGCTGGCCGGCACAGGTTAGGTCAAGTAGATGAAGAGACTGAGTGGGCCAGAGGCCTTGCCTGGGAGAATGGCTGGCGCCAGTGCCCCACCCACCCAGGGGCTCTGGTCTAGACACGAATGAGAACCCTGCTTGGCGCCCATTCCATGGAACCCACATGCTGTGCTTTAGATGAGGTCCAGGGCTGGAACCTTGTAAATATTTTTAAAAAATTCTTAAAAAACATTAAAAGTAAACACATTTTTAGCCGCTTTCTTCAGCCCCAGACACACATATCCACACTCACGTGCCCCACACAGGAACTCAGACTCACACTTGTACGGCACAGGGTGGCCGGCCTTCACTGCGCTGCAGGATGAGAGGGAGGCTAGTGTGGCTGAGTCTGGCAGCTGTGCTGCCATGTCCTGTTGAACAGTATGTGAGTTGTCACTTGTGCAGCAGGGGCAGCCCAGGTCTCCGGCTGGGCCGAAGAGAGGCCAGCAGGTCGCTCACAGCTGTCAATGGTCTCCTCGGGGCAGGTCCGGGGCCGACAGGGCTGAGCCCAGCGGCAGATGTTTTGTTCGTTTGCTCCATGGCTCCGCTGACCTGCAGGGCACTTGTCTCAAAACAGAGCGGAGCAAACAAAGGAAACATCACCCAGGTGCTGCCCACCTGACGACTCACAGT
>NW_022103968.1:1987666-1989227 GCF_000313985.2 Echinops telfairi | reverse complement strand
ACATTAGCTTATGCACCCATTTTATCTTCAGTGATCATGTTGGGAAGGTGAGCATCACAGAATGCCAAATTATAGAACAAAGTGTTCTTGTGTTGAGGGAGGACTTGAGTAGAGGCGCAATGTCCTTCTGCTATCTTAATAATTAACCTATGAATATGTGTACATAGACAACAGAGTAGGTTTTCATTTAGTAATTTCTGTACAGCTTGTTCAATGACTTTACTGTTTTTTTCCCCAAACAAAAGAAAGAAAATAATAAAATTAGAGCAAACTAAGAATGGGTTAAAAGGGAAAACAAATGATAAGATGATAACTTTTAACCTAGCTGCATCTGCAATAATGCACAATAGTTCTGATGTACTTTGTCCGCGGGCAGGGATTTTCACCGCTGTGCTCGGTGGTCAGCAGGTAGTCCACAGAGGCTTAGTCTCTGCAAGTGGATTTCGAGCTGTCCCCTTCATCCCTAGTCTTCTGCAAATTGAGTGCTCAGCATGTAAGCTCTGATGCCTTTCCCTCCTCTGATCTTGGATTTTGTTTTTCACAATCCTTGGATCACACAGGTTGACGTGCTTCTTCTTCTATGTGGGCTTAGCTGTCGTCTCATTTGGATGGCTGCTTGTCTTAAGGCAAGTCTTTAAGGCCCAGGTGTCATGTTTTTCCGGTACCTGGGCACCACAGTTTGCCACAGCGCCCGTGTCTTCGGTGGTCCCTTCGTGAGGGAGCGTGGGGGTAGGGGGGCACAGCATTGGAACGATTGTACTTAGGTTAGGGCTTTCAGCTGAGTGCGAGCACAAACTCTATGATCAGTCTCAGATGTCTCTACATCCCTGTTCCATCTATTGGCCGCATGATCAGTTTTCTGAGGGATAATATAAGTGGCCTCCATGGGGCCTTTGGAACTATGACTAACTTAGTTAAGCCAACACGGCAGGCTTTCCACAAGGAGGTTGCCAAGGCTACCAGTCCTTTCTTCGTGGGCATCTCTGGGAGAGCTCCCACCTCATGGCTGGCTCCCTAGCACGTTGGCCACTGGTACCACTAGGGGCCATCTCTGCCCCAGTCCTCCCAATGGTGTCAACCTGCCAGGTGGGAAGGGACGTTCACCTGTGTCCCTGGCAACCCTTGATGGACTCACTGTTGCTTTGTGCAATCAGAGGCTGGGCCTCCCCGGCTGGTGACAGGGGTCCCTGGAAGGCGGGTGAGGAGGGGACACAGGCAGGGACCTCTGGCTGTTGAGAGGGAGCATGGAAAATCAGCTGAGTCATCATCTGTGGTGGTTACATCATCTTGTGTCAACCTGGGGGAATTAAGAGTGAAGGGGTGGAGTCTGGCCTATCAATCAGGTCACAGCCTGATGATGCCTTCTTGTAGGTGTGGCCTTCTCATGAGGATTCTGGGAACTTCCTCTCTTTTTCTCTGGAGGTGGGCCACACTCTCTCTCTGCTTCACTGTCCTGTTGACAAGCAGTGTGGAGCTTCACTTGGGGAGCTGGAGTAGCCACATGGAGACCCATGCCAGCACTGAGATGCTTCCACCACCACTGGATCCACAAGACTTTCCA
>NW_022103968.1:1977281-1986926 GCF_000313985.2 Echinops telfairi | reverse complement strand
CCCTGCCGTCACCCCAAGGAACCATTAATCTAGTTATTTTCTCTATAGATTTACCTATCCTGGATGTAAAGAAAATAATACAAAAAAACCCCCCAAACAAAAAAACCCAAACCCACCGTTGATGACAAAATAAAACACAGAAAAATTGTAATCCAAGTGAAAACAGATGATAATAGAGATGAGAATATGTTAAAATGGGTCAAGGGAGAAAACAAACGATAATATGGTGAGACGTTACCTAACTTTGTCCGCAGCGATCCACTTTCCAGTGCACTGTCTGAGGGCAGGGCTAGCACCTGCCTGGTCCGGAGGAACTCAATGGAGGGTGCTGTCAATGGATTTGGAGCTTTTACTTCACCCACAGCCTTTTGCAAACAAGGTGCTCAGATTTAAGCTCTACTACAATTTCATCCTCTTGTCTTGGACTTTATGGGTTGTAATCCTTGGATCACATGGGCTGGTATGCTTCTATGTGGACTTAGCCAGCTAAGGAAGTTGGCCGCTTGTTTTAAGACATGCCTTTCAGACCCCAGACGGTGTTTTCCCTGGTTAGGCTGTAATCTTTATGGAGGCAGATTTCCACATCTGTTTCCCACAGTGTAGCTGGTGGGTTTGAACCCTCAACGTTTTGGTTAGCGGCCGGGCACTTAACCACTGCACCAGCCGGGCTCCTTTGCACAATGTAACAGCCCCAAACCAAACCCATTGCCACCGAGTCCGTTCCAACTCCCCGCAGCCCAAAGGATGGAGCAGAACTGCCCCATAGGGGCCTCCAGACAGTGATCTTTACGGAAGCAGACAGCCTCATCTTTCTCCCACTGAGCGGCTGGTGGGTTTGAACCACTGACCTTTGCTTAGCAGCTGAGCACTGCGTCTCCGTGCTCTGCCTTCTACAGAGGGAGGATGCCTTTTCTGATGTGTATCTCCTGTAGCCAGGTGCTTCTCCATGTCTTCTTCCGTGGCCCCCAATGGCAGATGCTCAGAGCCATTTCAGTGGGGGCAGGGTAGACGACACCGACCTCCTCTTCAGAGGGGACGTGGGACCACCCTGCTCCCCAGGAGAACGGGTGGGCCCATGGCTGTGCCAGTGCTCCCAGGGTGCACAGGGAGGGCTGGGTCACCGTGAAGTAACTCTCCACCTTGATGTATCAGGGCTGTGCAGAGGCCAGGCCGGCTCGGTTTGCCCCACCCCTTCCTTGCCTCAGTTCTTTCCTCCTGGACAGCTGACTCTGTGGTAGGTGCAGGGGACAGGCAGAGTTCTCACCACCCCTAAGTGGTTCTCTCTGAAGGGTGCTAGGTGTGTGTGGTGGGTGTTCCATCCCTGGGGAGCAGAACCCCAAAAATGAGGTGTCCTTTGTGGGCCAAATGGTGTCCTCAGCACACATCCCAGAGCTGCCCTGTGTTCATCCTGAGCAGTCAGATCCTAGTGGGGGCTGGAAGGGGATGGGGAGAGGTCCTGAGGTCCCAGGGTGGGCTGTCGCTGAGGCCTGGGAGCACCCCTGCTCTAGCCCTGAGCCGTCTCTCCTTCCTGCTGCGCCCTGTGCAGGCCCTGAGCAGGAGCTCGGCTGCTTCTTGTCCGCGGTGATATTTTCCTAAAGTCAGAATCAGAGACGTGGAAGTGACACTTACGCTCCCTATTTAAGTGTGACATTAGAAAGCTAAGAAGGATGGTCGGCACCCACACCCAGGGCTGCACCGTCAGTGGCATGATGGATGAGTTCAGCTTTAGAGGTAAGGGACTGGCCAGTCTGCTATGCCCACTCCCCCAGTGTCCAGCTGCAAGACACACCATACTCCAGGGGGCACCCTGGGCCTGTCCACTGCCCACAGCTGGTCCTGATGCCGGGGACCATTTAGGACATCCGAGGTCTGGTGTTCGTCCACACACAATGCCTGCTGGCCTTGTCCTAGTTTGGGGCATCACCAGCCCAGCATGGCCAAATTTCTCCCTCTGGTCAGGGAAGGGTCAGTAGTTTGGGGCCATGACATCCACTTCGCAGCCGCTGGCTGAGAGCAGGCTCAGGACGGTGGAGGCAAAGGCTGGAGATGGGAGCTCTTCCGCTTCAGGGAGGCATGGCCCCTGCCAGATGTCTGCTCCCACCCCCAGCTCTGCACCTGCCCCATTCTTGGGGGTGGCTCTGGGGGTGTGTGGGTGTGAGTGGTGTGTGTTTGAGTCTGAACGTAACTGCCGTGTATGTGAGTTTGTGTGTGTGTGGTGTGATGTCTGTGGTGTGTGAATGTGGTATATCAATGGTGCAGATATATATGTGAGTGGTGTGTGTAAGTGTGTGTATGTGAATATAACTGGTGGGCGGGTGATATCTGTGGAGTGTGTGAAGGTATTTGAGTCTGAGTGTGGGTGAGTATGTGATATGCATGTGAATGTGTGTATGTACCTGACGTGTAAGTACCTGTGTGTAAGTACTTGATGTCTGTGGTGTGTGTGTATGTGTGTGTGTGCCCGTGCACAAGCCTGTCTCCCTGAGAGCGCTGGGTGCATCGCAAATCCAGTGTCTGTTGGAGAAGCAGGTGCCGCCTGTGACAGCAGAATCCCGGAGCAGGGCTGTTTGGCCGTTGTCATCTGCCCGTCTGCCATGACTCTGGCTGTAGGATGCGTGAAGGGCCAGGGGCCACGTGCTGCCCTCCTCCCGCCTCCCTCTTGTGAGTCTCCCTTTGCCTGCCCCAGTGGGGGCATGGAGCTGGTTCTGACGCGGCGGGGGCGGTGTGTTTCAGGCTCAGGGTCTCCGTGGTGGTGGCTTTTCAGAAGTTGTCAGTTGCTTGGTGTCTGGTCAACCCAGACGTCCACGTTCTCCAGGCTGTTGCTCCCCACCCCTCCCGTTCAGATGCAGCAATTGGCTGCAAAGTCTCTCAGAACCCATGAACTGCACTTAGTGCTTTATCATGGAGTGAGAGGCACAGCTAAGGGGAGGGGCCGGGGCAGGGGACACACAGGCCAAGTCTCCGTCTTTAGTGCAGGGCAGTTCTCAGCTCCTGCAGCCCCTCAGGCCAGGCCCCTCTAGGCCCTGCCATCTGTCACCACCAGCTCTGCTGCTGGGCCCCACCTGGGCCTCGTCCCCTAGGCCTGGCTTACAGCTCTCTTAGGGGTCCCCTGCAGCCGCTCTCTTGCTTTTCTCTGTCGCTGAGACCCCTGTGGTGGAGGCTGCTTTTAGCTACAAACCCCTCTCCCCCCATGGCAATGCTTGGATAGCCACAGCAGGGCTCACGAACTGCCCAATACCCTCTCAGTAGACCACAGGCACTGCATTGGCATCGTGAGCTATTAAAAATCTCAAAATGTGTAGCCACCTTCTGTGGGTGTCTGAGCCTGTAACTGTTAATGGGAGTAGAAAGCCCAGTGTTTCTCCTGAGGAGCTGGTGGTGGTTTCGAACTGCTGACCATGCAGATCGCAGTGCAGCGCTGAACCACTCCACCACCAGCGCTCTATAGTTACCTCATTTGCATAGTCCACCAGCAGTTCAATAGCACAGATACCTTGACCCATCTCTGCAAGGTGAATCCCAATCCCAGGGCAGGTGACAGGCCAGGCCAGACAAAAGGTCACCAGTTACCCTGGCAATGCCAATCATCGTGGAGAACAAGAACAACCCCCCAGGGTAAGTAGGGGTTGGGGTGGGGTGGAGTGGGCTCCATCTGCCAAGCTGTTCCCCCAGAACCAGCCAAAAAGGCAGGCAAAGGAACTCCTGTCATCACAGAAGCCTATCTCTAGACTTTTCCTCCGGGAGCCCCTGGTGGGCTAGAACGGCCAATTTTTATGGTTCCTGAGGAATTACCCGCCCCAGCTTTAATATATATATATATATATATGTATATATATATGTATATATACATATATATAATATTTAATTATATTACTGAGGGTTCTTACAGCTCAGCTCTTATAACCACGCACACAGCAATGGTATCAAGAGCATTTGTACATTGTTGCCAACATCATTTTCAAAACGTGTTCTACTTGAGCCCTTGATATCAGCTCCTTCTTTTTCCCTCCCTCAACCACTCTGTGACCCTTGATAAATTACTATTATTTTCATATCTTACACGATCTGCTGTCTCCCTTCACCCATGTTTCTGTTGATTGTTCCCCTGGGATCATTGTGATTAGTTCCCCTCCTCCCCCTCCCCACTCCCCTTCCTCCTACCTCATGGTATCACGGCTCCCATTCTGCTCCTGAGGGGTTCATGTGTCCTGGATTCTGTGCGTCAAGAGCTCTTACCTGTACCAGTGAACATGCTCCAGTCTAGCTGGATCGTTAAGGTAGAACTGGAGTCATGATAGTGGGGGGCTGGTGGGAGGAAGCATTAAAGAACCAGAGGACTATTGTGTGTTTCGTCAGTGCTATACTGAACCCTGGCTGGCTCGTCCCTTCCTTGTGACCCTCTGTGAGGGGATGTCCAATGGTCTACAGATGGGTTTTGGGTCTCCACTCTGACCCCCTCTCATTCACATTGATATAGTTGTTTATTTTGGGTCTCCTGATGTCTGATATCTGATCCTGTCAACACCTTGTGATCACACAGGCTGGTGTGCTTCTTCCATGGGGGCTTTACTGCTTCTCAGCTAGATGGCCACTTGTTTAACTTCAAGCCTTTAAGGCTCCAGATGCTGTATCTTTTAAGAGCCGGGCACCACCAGCTTTCTTCACCACATTTGCTGATGCACCCATTTTGTCTTCAGCAATCGTGTCGGGAGGGTAGGCATCACAGAATGCCGGGTTATTAGAACAAAGTGTTCTTGCATTGAGGGAGCACTTGAATAGAGACCCAATGTCCGTCTGCTACCTTATTACTTAATGTTTAAATATATGTACATAGACGTATCTTTCTATCATTATATATTAATATATTTATATATGTACAGACCTATATTTGTACCCCTATACTTGTCTTTTGCCTCCTACTTCTTTCCTCTATTTCCTCCTGTCCCACTATCATGTTTGACCTTCATTTGACTCTCAACACTTCCTCTCGGCTACACTGCACTTGATCAACCTCCACCAGGCATTCTACACCCTGCTCACCATCGATTTTAGATCTCTTGTTGTTCCCTTGTCCCCGGGTTTGTTGCCTGCCCCCGTTGTTTCCCCCACCTCCTCCTCTCCCATGCCCCCCTGGAACCATTGGCCCTGTTATTTTCTCTTCAGGATTGCTTATCCTGCCTCTTATATAGATAAACATGAGGGGAAAAGCCCCCCAAAAGCCTATAAATGGTTCCAGGTCTGTCTGCTGACCCTTATGCATGCTTTCTGATCAAGTCTGATGACCTGCCAAGCCCTGCCCCCCGAGTCTGAAGTCTATTTTCGGGCTTCCTCGGAGACTTCGTTGCTTTGCTCCCCTTGCTGCTCTGTTGTGCTCCCTTCGTGTTTCGCCCCAGTGTGTGGGGCTCAGACTGGACACAGTTCCCACACTGGGTCTCCAGGGCTGTCCCCCGTAGTGCTGTGGGTCAGTGAGGGAGTCTCATGTCTGTGGAGGGGCTGGCCTGATGGTCCTCTCTGTGCACTGGCTGTTCAAAGCAGGAGTGTCACCCTCGGGGTTTGGGGGACCAGGATGCAGGTCTCTCTCTCTCTCTCCCCCTATTTCCCTCTTAGCTTGCTCCTGGGTGGTCTGGGCAGACCTGCCACTCTCCTGGAGCTGTATCTTCAGAGCTGTCCTCTATAGTGTAGTCTTCTGGGGAGGGGGTCCATGTAGCTGGGATTGGGGCCAGCCCTGGAAACCTCTCTTAGTTTGCTGCTTCATGCTGGTATGTTGCTTTCAAGGCTTGGCACACTAGGTTGGAGTCTGGTCCCTCTCTCTCTTTCCTGTGGAGACATAAACAATACCCTCACTGTGGGTGGGTTAGTGCCCTGTTCCCCCACTATCTACATCCTCCCCCAACCCTTCTTTTCCCCTCCCTTGTAGTTGGCTACCATAGATGTATGCCCGGGTTGGGTCTGACCTGCCAGAGTGCCTGGGTCTCGCCCTGGGAATTTATGCTTTTAGTGGCTTTTCCCATATGCCCCTTGTGCTTTTAAAGCTTACCTCAGCAGACTCATGATGTACTTGTCCTTTTATGCTCAGCTTACTTCGCTTCGTATCATTACCTCCAACTGTTCCCATGAGATGATGTGCTTCATACATTCATCACTGCTTTTCAGGGATGCGTAGTACTCCCTTGTATATATGTACCAGTGTTTTTTAATCCATTCATTGGTTGGTGGAATTTTAGGTTGTTTCCAATTCTTTGCAACTGTGACCTGCACTGCGATGAACATTGGAGTGCAGATGTCTGGTCGTGGTCTGTTTCTTATTTCTTCTGGGTATGTGCCCAGTGGGGGGCTTGCTGGGGGCATATGATAGCTCTCTTTCTGTTTGTTTTACATGTCGCCAAATTGATTTCCATCGTGGCTGCACATACCTACAGGACCACCAGCAGTGGATGAGAGTTCCTATCTCATATCTCCTCCAACACTTGTTGCTTTCAGGTATTTTTGAACTGGGCTGTCTTTGAGAGTGTTAAGTGGTATCTCATAATCGTTTTAATTTGTGTTTCCTTTATGGCTAATGACCTCTCTGTCTTCCCCTCCCTCCCAGCCCAGTTTTTATGCAGTCGCCTTATGCCTTTGTCCACCTTTCCCTCCTCCCCCTGAGGCCCCCAAGCCCCTTCTCTGATGGCTTCTCTCCCAGCCTGGGGGCTTCCTCCAGCCATGCTTTCAGGGGAGCAGCACATGCCCTCCGGTAACCTTCATCTGAGCGGGGCTGATGGTCCTCTCCATCCACAGGGGGACTTTTCTCTGGCTGTGGTGTTCTGGGCTGACAGTTCATTTCTCTCCGCCCTTGAAAAATTGCGTGTGGCTTCCTTCTGGGCCAGGCGGGCCTGTGAAGGATCTCTTGTCACTCGGGTGGCTGTTCTCTGTAGGGAAGAGGCCGTTTTTCTCTGACTACTTTCAAACTTCTTTCTTTTTCATCTTTAATTTTCAGAGCTATTCGTGTAATGTATCTTGCAGTGTTTTTTTTTAAACCTTGTTTGTGCTTCACTTGGCCTTTAAAAAAAAAAAAAGACCATTTTACTGTCAAGCAGGTGGAGCTTTACAGAGCGGATCACTTTTCCATTCAGTGACTCAGACACAGTGTGTCTAACGCCATCGATGGCACCCCCACCCTGCAGCGTCCTGATTCCACTCCTCTGCCTTTGCTACCCTCATTCTGGACTTCGTCCTTGGGGCCGTGTCCCCCTTTCCATCTCCGTGGTGGGTAATTGGAAGATTTGGGCTCCTCTCTGGTGTGTTGTTCCCATATAGACTCGCCTTAGAAGAAGCACTTCTAAGAAGGCTCTTAGAAGCGGGGATAGTGAGACTTTGGGTCATGTACTTGGACATCTTACCGGGAGAGACTGGTCCTGGGAGAAGACGTCATGCTTGATAAAGCAGAAGGCCAGAGGAAAAGAGGGAGGCCCTCCAGGAGGTGGGCCGACACAGTGGCTGCAGCCACAGGCTCAGGCATTAACACTTGTGAGGATGGCGGAGGGCCAGGCAGCGAGCGCTCCTTTGTGCTGTGCGTGGGCTGTATGTGCTGGGACTGACTCCACACTCGGCACCAGCAGCAAAGCAACAGCACAAAGTTCCCTTCCACACCTGAAGGGTGATTCGAGACCACAGGCGGGGAGGGAGCTGCTCTGGTCTCAGTCAGAGCAGGAAGCCTGCTCACCTTCAGGACGTTTGTTCTACATTCCTCTCCACTCTGTCGGGGTCTTCTCCTGTGGCCCCTTTCTGGAGAATCTGCTTTCCCCAGCTCACAATCTGCAGGTTGTGTTTGCAGCCTCGTGTGTTTGCCACTATTGGTGCTGTACAAGCAATAGTTCTCTGAGGACCTTCCAGCCTCACCCCTCCTTCCTCGCAGGACCGCGGCTGGCTCCTCTCTTCAACATTCCAGGGAAACTCCCTGATATCAGCTATGACTGTTGCAGTCTGCTTGAAGCCCCTTCCAATGGACTGGCTAAGCGCATCAGATCACCTTGCTGCACAGCATCATTGTGTAACTGCCACACCACATCATTACATAACTGCCACACCACTGAGGACATTGGCCCTATCACATGGACACATATTTTGGTGGAACTGAGTTCAATCTATGACGAAGCCTTTTCTGTT
Organism: Echinops telfairi; assembly: GCF_000313985.2. NCBI lineage: Eukaryota > Metazoa > Chordata > Mammalia > Afrosoricida > Tenrecidae > Echinops > Echinops telfairi. The sequence goes on along the minus strand of NW_022103968.1, from coordinate 1,978,781 downwards.
GCTTTATGCTTTCTGCATTTTATTACATCTTCTGTTTTTTAATTGGCCCAGCTCTGATTGGGGTCGTGGTCATCACTGCTAGTGCGGATGTTGGACTCCAGGTTCTCCAGTTAGCACACACTGACACCTGAGAGTAGGGGTAGCTGGTTACTGCCGGGCCGCTGTGAGCACTTTGGGTTTCCACCTGGCCTCCTCGGGCCCTGTGCTTGGTCTACTGGTGCTGCGCACAGCTGCACATCTGGGTCTCCCATCACTGCTGTGCACAGGCGCACATCGGACCTCCCATCACTGCTGGACCTCCCATCACTGCTGCGCATGACTGCACATCTGGGTTTCCCATCACTGTTGTGCATGGGCACACATCCGGACCTCCCATCGCTGCTGTGCCCAGGTACACATCCGGACCTCCCATCGTTGCTGGACCTCCCATCACTGCTGTGCACGACTGCACATCTGGGTCTCCCATTGCTGCTGTCCATGGACACACATCCGGGCCTCCCATCGCTGCTGTCCATGGCACACATCCGGGCCTCCCATCGCTGCTGTGCCCGGGTACACATCCAGACCTCCCATTACTGCTGTCCATGGGCGCACATCCGGGCCTCCCATCGCTGCTGTGCCCGGGTACACACCCGGGCCTCTCAGTGTGTCTCCTACATACCACATGAGCAAGGAGAAGGCGGAGCCTTATCATGGCAGGCATGCAGGTCTGGTCTCCACAGACACTGCGGGGAGAGGTGGCCACCCGGCTTCCAGCTGGGATGAGTGAATGTCCTGCCTCCAGAGCACCTGGAGGAGTGGGTTCAGGTGCCCCGGTTCGTCCTTGTCAGGGTGGAAGCCCAGGGGCCCTGCTCAGCCCCTGCTGGTGGGAGCGCAGCAGGGGGTCACATTCTGCTCTGTGGCTCTTGTCTGACGTCTAATGTCCTTCAGGCTACGCCTTCCGCTTTTGTCGGGACCTTTCCGGGAAGCATCTGCTGGTGCTCCGATTCTGGTATACAGCAGAGCGGGATTTCTCCAGGCTCTCTTGGGGGCCCCTCCCAGGTGAGGTCAAAGGGAACCCCGAGAAATAACAAGTCCTAGATGCCCAGCTTGTCTGTCTCCTCCGTGTTCCCCTCTGGGGTCCCCTTTCTTGTTTGATGCAAACATGCAGGGGTTTAATTGTACTCAGTGGGTAAAAGGAACAATAGACAGTGTGAGATATGAAAATAATAATTTATAATTTATCAAGGGGTCATAAGGGTGGGAGAGTGGGGGACAAAGGGGAAAAAAGGAGGAGCTGATCTTAGGGCTCAAGTAGAAAGAACATGTTTTGGAAACGATGAAGCAACACATGTACAAATGCGCTTGATATGATTGGTGTATGGATTGTTGTAAGAGCTGTAAGAGCCCCCAATGAAATGATTTTTAAAAAAAGGAACACTTGTGTCTTCCTCATCCTCCTGGTACATGTTTTCTATGAGAATTTTTTATAGTTAATTTGTGTGTCTTAGCTGAGGTGGG
>NW_022103968.1:1970551-1977049 GCF_000313985.2 Echinops telfairi | reverse complement strand
TAACTGACAGCACCACTAAGGCTTTGTTTTCCCACCCGGACCTTCCTGGTTTTCCCAGCATCATGCACAGGGGAGCGGTTTACACCCTGGTGTCCTGTGTTGGCAATTTTGCCGGCCATCCCAGCTGACCTTTGATGCTTTGGGCTGCTTCTGGGTTCACTGTTCTGTGAAATGTCCCTCTTGCCAGCCTCACACTGTTTGGTTACAGCAGCAATGTGATAAACCCGGAGTCCGGTGGTGTGCATTCCACCTTGTTCTTTAAACATTCATTTCTCGAGGCCATTGTGGGTCCCGTGCCTTTCCAGATCCATTTCAAAATTAAGCTTCCGTTTCTGTAGAAAATCCTGCTGCAACTCTGGTTTGGATTGCCTTCGACTGACAAATCAATTTGGGAAATTTTATTGATCTGAATGATACTGAGCTTTCCAATTCATGAGTCTGGTATAAATCTCCATTTTAAAACATTGTCTCCAATCTCTCCTGGCGACAGTTTGTAGGTTTACATGGGGTTTGTTAACCGTGTCCCCGAGCGAGTGCCGCGCGTGGTCTGAGATGCTTCTGTCTGAAGCGCTGTTGACGAGTTCATTCCAGAGGCCCGGGTGGTGCTGTGGACGATGCGCTGGCTGCACGAAGACGGGCAGTTCAAAGCCACCAGTCGCTCCGTGGGCGAACGATGAGGCTGTCTGCATCCGCAAAGGCACACAGCCTCGGAAGCCGCGTGAAGAGTCACCGTGAGTCAGAATTTGCAGTTGGCCTAACAGGTGGCTTGGGAGCCCTTCTGCTCCTTGAGCCCTTTCAACAGATTTCAAGCTCAGACCTTTTCTCCCCACAAACTTTATAATTGTGACTTTGGCGCAAGTTTTCAGAGCCAATCGGTTTTCTGCTCAACGAAGTGCGCACATTGGGTTTGGCCTCCTTGGTTGCCATCTGCTCCGCGGACCACGCCCCGACCACTGCCTCCCTGCGGGCCCCATTTCCATAGCTGTTTTTGCAGAGAAATGCTGATGAACGGGTTTCCATTTTGGTCATGCTGATATCCCCATGGTGCAAAGGCAGTGACGGGGACATGCCGTGGGCTGGCCCGAGCTAGGACAAGCACATCACCCCATCCTTGTGGGCTCTGCCTTCCTCACGTTCCCAACTCCCCGTGACCCACGCTGACGAGACAGCGATGTTTTAGTCACTGCCAGCCCCTCAGGACCTCTTCTAGGAAGCATCTGTGGGCGAGCCACACGGGCGGGGAGGGACACATGGGCAGGGTTGCCGGTGGCCAGGTGCCGTGGTTGGCTCCAGCAGGAGCTCCCGTGGCCGTCCCAGCAGGAGGAGAAGGAGCACCCTTCCGTGCGACTCACATTTCGCTGGAAGAACAACGGACAGAAAGAACAAAAATTGAAAGGAAATAAATGCTTTGGGCGTTGGAGATCTTTTTCTGGAAAATGAACCATACGAGCCTGCCTGTTTGAGAGAAACAACGGCTGGCGTTTATGGCTGATGATAAAATCAGAGCGCTCGAGCAAAACCACTGATCCCTCGAAGTTGATATCCGTCTCCGTGAACCTGATGGCTTCTTGGGGCGGTATTAACAAGGGTGGCGTTTAGCACGGGACAATCGAATGTAACAGGAAGGTCGTTCGGACTTCAGACTGGTCAGTGTTTCTCCGATGACCAGTGAGTCACGACTCGAAGAGACAGCACCCTGCAAGCTGGAAAGCTGGCCAGTGGGGCCACAGGTGCCCTGGGAGGAGTTCAAAGCCACCTTAGGACAACCAGTAGAGTTTGCTAAAGCGTCGGGCACAGGACCCCCTTACCCAGTTTCGCTATCAAGTTACCGAGGGGTCGATGAGAACTCCGATTGCCCAGGTCTGCGTGAGCCGTGGCTGTCCTTCACTACAGGCTGGCCTGAGAGGAGACGCCGCCAACTTGTCCCCAGCCTGGGGCCACCACGGAGTTTATCTTGTAGGTTTCCAAATGGATTTTACCACTGCTCCCTGACTCAGCTCCCCACCCCTGGCGATTAAAAATGTTTGTGCCCTAGCTCATTGTCCAGATGTAGCTGTCTGCCTTTACAGCGCCCCCCCCCCCCCAAAGGACAGCACACCTGTGTTGGACCCTGGTTTGCTGGAACCACTTTTCCTTCCTACGGTCTGGCTCCACCTGCGGGCCCAGCCTGGGCTGGTTACAGATGGGCAGTGAGCTGGGCCTCAGCTGAAGGGTCTGGTGGTGCAGCGGTCAAGGCGCTGAACTATGTGCTGAAAGGGTTCAGTGCACCCAGGAGCTCCCAGAAGAAAGGGCTGGTGACCTGCTTCCTGAGGTCACAGCGTTGGAGATGGGCTGCATGTGTGTGTAGTTGCCATGGGCCTCGGGGGCTCCAGGAAGGCCGTGCCTCCGTGGACAGGGATGGGCAAGAATGTAGTCCACGGGATGTGGTCTGCCTGGTCCCCCTTGCTGGGGACAGCTGCCCAGGCCCCTGCAGTTCAGACACTGTATACCCTGCCTTTGGTGGTGTCTGCCCCAAAGGACATCTGACCACCCAGAGTCCCCCCAAGTTCCTGCCGGGAAACTGGCCCTGTCCTGCCCTGAGCAGGTCTCCATTGCTATCTGGGTGGCCATCAAACTCCCCAAACCAAACTCACTGCCCTCAAGTGGAAGCGGACTTGTGTGGCCCTATAAGACGGGTAGAGCTGCCCCTGTGGTTTCTGAGACTGTAACTCGTTATGGGAGCAGAAAGCCTCATCTTTCTCCTGCTGGACAGCTGGTGGTTTCGAACCGCTGACCTTGCTGTTAGCAGTCCAACCTGTAACCCACAAGGCTCCAAAACTGGTCTATTTATAGGAAGCTCAGAAGGCAGGCAGGTCTGGGAAAGAAAAATGAATGGAAACAGGGCACCCCGGGAGGAGGGGGGAGGGAGTTTTGCACGAGGGCATTGGCGTTAGTGCCGCCAGAAGGCATATGAAGTTTTGAACAGAAAACCAATTGCCCTGCAAACTTTCATCCAAATCACAATCCGACACACACCCGCCCCCACCCCCGCCGCCAAACAACCAAATTAAAACGTAGTATGGGAAAAACACCTAACCTACATACCCTCATGAATGCTAACACCCCGAATAAAAGTGTGCTAGCTTTCAATCTAGATAAAACTAATGCAAGAACGGATCACTTGCTTCTCTTGAACAGGTAGGCAGAATAAGACCACAACATAGTCAGAATTAGTCCTTCAATTTGAAAATGAAGCTTTCCTGGAAAACACGTGTCATCGTGGCAGCAAGAGAAAACAAACCATTTTTAAAGCGTCTCAAAGAGCCCTGCTTCAGACTCTTTTCGACGGGAGATGAATCTGTAAGGATCATTTTTGAAGAGACAGGTGCTTTCCCTTGACTCAGAAGCGAACAGCGTTAAGTGCAAATGATTATTGATTTTTGGCTCCCAATTGCATTATTGTTTGGATTAAATGATGAATACTATGGACTTTTAAAAGTGATCTATTGATTTTTGCCCTTTGGATTCTGCAAATATTTTCCCCCTCCCTCAGTCTAAATATCTGTGCCTGTGGATGGATTGCATTCAGCACAGTCTTTTCATCCATTTCGTCTGGAAACGTTTCATTGTGCATTTTGCACTCAGCAGTGCGCGCACATTTCGGGTGGGCGTCCCCATCATGTGACAGCCACACCCTACTTTCTCCCTGTGTTTCCTGATTCCATTCTCCCTCCTTTCCGGACCCTTCCTTCCTGCCCTCTGAACTTTGCCCTGGGCACATGCTGCCCCTCTGGTCTCATCAGGAGTGCCCTGGTGTTTTGTCCACTGTACAGACTCGTGTGTCATTTGGCTGAAAGTTGAGTTCAGGGGTGAGTTCAGTTCTAGACCTGAAGGCCGACTAATGGCCACCGTTTTGGGGTCCAACCAGTCCAAGGTCTGGGCCTTTTTAATGTTTTGGGTTTTGCCCCAATCCTTCTCCCTCGGTGTCCAGGACGGTGCTGTTCTGAATTGTCTGCAGTGTCAGCCGGGCACCACCTAGTTCATCTCGTTCTACTCAGCACAGGGTCATGACACTCAGGTCCCGGTGGTCCATTCGTTCTTTTCATTGTTTGTATAACAATGGTTCCATTTTCAAACTCCTGCAGGATTTAGGGAACACACGTTATTTTCTGGTAAGTGTAATTTCTAGCTGAAAGACATGTCCTTTCTATAGATATATATGTATGTATATATATATATATTTAATATGAGCAAAGGCTGGTAATAAATGTGACTTGGACTGTGTGTTATTTAGACTGAGCGTTTAACCATCGTCAAATTGGGTTCACTTCCCACCACCCACGTCAGTTTGTCACACTGTGGTGACGTGTCACTGTGGTGACACTATGGTGACCTGTTGTTATGATACCTGAAACTAGCCTCTAGTGTTTCAGATACCTGCACCCTCACCCACGGCGACAGGGGTCAACACAGCTTCCAGGCTGGAGGACGTCTTTGAGAAAGCAGTTGGGCTGGGAACAGCCTGGCACATGCAGAACGCATTGGAAAGTGGATTAGGTAAAAATTTATCACCCTATCGTTTGATCTCCCTTATGATCCATTTAAGTTTGTACTTTTAAATATTTTCTGCTTTCTTTTCCATTGAAGTTTTTATCTGTTTTACTTTGCTATTGTTTTAAAACATTTTTCTATATGTGAAATCTAGAATAGTAATCTCTAGAGATGGTAACTAGAGATGGTTCCTTCGGGGGTACAGCAGGGGAGGTTGGGGGAAATGGGGAGCTAATAATGATGAGTACAAGAATGAAGAAAATGCCCTAACACTGACTGTGGTGATGCCTGTACAACTCTTTTTGATGTGATTAAATTGTGTGCTATTGAATGCATTGAATTGTATGACATATGAAGCATATGCCAGCAAAACTGTTGAAAATAAATTTTTTTTGGAAAATAACTTATCACACAAACTCACAAAAATCCAGTCAGTGAAAACCACATGCCCCCCTTCAGGACACTGAGACAGCAAGGGAGTCTCTCAGCCCACACAGTGCCCTTGAGGACTTGCTGGCCAAGAAGGTGCAGGAGTGCTGGACAGGGCAGCATTTATCTGGGCACTAAGGGCCAGAGGCAGCAACCAGTGGCTCGGACACCCCCGACTGTGGGAAATGAGAAGGCTGGGAGGGCCAGGAAGTATCCAGGCTAGGCTCGAACCACCACAGGTGGCCCTCGTCAGTTCTCCCCCGGGGAGGTCGGGGCTTGGAGCTGCCACACATCCTGGTAAGGGACATCAGTGGAGAGATCTGTCCCCCCTCGCAGGCCTCCGATCTGGGCAGGGTGCGTGTGTGGAGCTGCTCTGGGCAGCGCTGGGCCTGTGACAGCGGGCCTGTGCCCTGGTCCCCTGGCTCACCTTTGGTCCTGGCTTCGAAGGAGCGTCCTGAGGGCTGTTTCGGTAAGCTGCAGTTCCGCACCACGGGGAAGGCATCCCTAATTAAAACACCGTGCTTCCCCCCTCCGGCTAGCATGGAGGATTCGGAGCTAAGGCGACCTCTGGGTTGATAGAACTAATTAGGTTTAATTAACAAATTTCGTGAATAGCTACTTGAAACCTCTTGGGCTGGAGAGGGAAGCGGGGAGGTTCCCCACCTGGAGCGCCCCCTCCCCGCTGCTGTCTCGCAGGTTTTCATTAATGCCTCTTATCACCGCGTGGCAAGTCTCATCATGGTGGTGGCACTGTCTTTGTCACGGAAGTGGTGCTCTGGTCCCGTATCTCTCTTCTCAGGACCAAGTCCTGGGGGACCTCTGACAGTGGTCCCTGAGGGAGGGGAGGGAAGGATGGGCTTGGCCTCTGGGTCTGTGTGTGTCACAGCTGCTGGCCAGTGCCAGGGACCTGGTTCTGGGTGACTCCCTGGAGCTTGCCCACAGTCCTGCACTGCTGTGAGCTGGCCTGTCCTTGTCCCTGGCCCTCGCGGTGGGGGGCGGTGGGGGGCTCACAGTGGAGCCCATGGGACCTCAGAGCACTCAGCACCCCCGACAGGAGGAAACACAGAGACCACAAGCCCCACAGTGATGCTTTCCAGCTGTGATCCAGTAGCTGCCACAGCTACGTGAGCAGTACAGCCCTGGTGGGGATGGCGCCAGGCAGGTGACTTTGGGGACTTTTGGATGAGTGGGACCCAGGTTCCAGCCTGGGCGGGGTTGGAGCCCATGGTGAGCCCAGGCTTGAGGTGGGAGGTGGCCTTTGCTCCAGAAAGGACTCCTGCTTGTCCTCACTCTGTGGGTCAGGGGAGGACAGGAGTGTGGGTGGGAGGGGGTTTCTCTGAACGACCGGTCACCTTGTGACCGTGTGGCCTGCAAGGGGCTGCATGGCTTCCTCGAAGGTGCCCGTCTGCCCTTCTTGGGATACATGCTCCAGGTTCGGGTGGCATGCCCCTGAGGGGAGATGGCCCTCCCGGGCTCCTGAGCCCTCTGAGGACAGAGGGCTGGTCCAGTTGGAGGCTGGACCTTCGTGGGGCTCTGGTG
>NW_022103968.1:1956969-1970153 GCF_000313985.2 Echinops telfairi | reverse complement strand
CCCCCGAGCCCCTGCCTTAGGGATCCTGTCTAGGGTCCCTGAGGTTGTCAATCTTGATGGAGCAGACACCCTCTCTGGTGGGTTTAACCTGTGGGGGCAGGGAGCAGCCCAACATCTACCCCACAGTGCCAGCCTGGCAGTGCTGCTATGGCCTGCAGGGTCAACTTGAGGGGCCTCACGGGGCACTGAGTTGCTAAGAATGTGTGCCTGGGCCCTTGTCCCCTTCTCCTCCCAGAACTTGTGCCTGGGCCCTTGTCCCCTTCTCCTGGTGGCCTGGTCTGTGCTTGTTGTGGTCGGCTGCATCGAGTCCCTTCCAACCCGTAATGACCCTGCACACAACAGAAGGAAACACCACCCAGTCCAGCCCCATCCTCCCACTTGTTCTGCATGTGAGCCCAGTGTGGCAGCCACAGTGTCCACCCGTGTCCCCGAGGGCCTTCCGCTCTTTCACTGCCCCTCGACTTGACCAAGCATGATGTCTTCCAGGGGCTGGCCTGTGCTCCTCGTCCCCCTTCCTCTGCCTTTGCGTCTGGGGACTGGGAGCTGAAGGCAGAGGGTTGGGGCTCTAGGTCCTGGGTCCTGGGAGAGGCAGGGGAGGCTCTGGGGGTGCGGAGGCCCTAGGGATGGGGAGGCTCCCAGGGTGGGTGGCTGGTCTGCAGAGGCTGGCACTGTTGAAGGCAGGTGCGGACAAAGTGCAGGCTGATGGGTTGACGAGCAGGGGCGTCCCTTCTTTGTCTGCGTTGTCAGTGTGCCCTGGGCAGCGGGGTCACGATCCTTTGAGCGTTACCAGCCTCCATGCTCTGTAATGGGCTGCACACTGCCTCTTCAAATAGACATCGAGCTGAGAAGTGTGCTTAACACCAACTCACGTCGACCGGAGATTGGTACACTATTGAGGTGCGTTGGTGCAGAGGAGAGATTAAGTCTAAAGGACAGACCCGAGGAGAAGCCGCAGCGGCAAAGAGCCCCTCAGCAAAGCCCCTGCCTGTTTGTGTCAGACGCTTCAGAGACCGCCTTCCGGGCTGGAGGGATTTCCTGCCTGTTGACCTAGGACTTCGGATCCAGAAGGTCCAATACCTGCAGCATCCAATCTGGTCCTCCTTCTTTACGCTGTGTGCCCTTCTGCTCAGGAGATCTCTCTGCAGGGCGCTGACCTCTCTGAGGGGTGCTGACCCAATAGAAGCCCGTGGTCAGTGTTGGAGAAGGTTGGTGAGCGGGAAGGTGGAGAGCCCAGAAGGCCTGCACGCCCTCCAGGAGCTCTGGGTGGGTGGTGTGCAGGGGGCTCGATGAGCTGTTTCTCTGGATAGCAGGATGAGACACAAATTGGGGAGCAGGAGGGGAGTCTGGTTGGGTGGACCTGGTACACACGCTCACTGCTAGCCAGGAGGTGGCACTGGGCCTGCCCAGAGGTGCCTCAGAAGAAAGGCCTGGTGACCCACTTCTGACAAGCCTACTTTCAAGAGCCCAGGAGCCCAGTGCTCTGGGGGCACTGTGGGGTGGCACGAGTTGGGGATGAACCAGAGCAGCTGGTTTTAATGGGGTTCATTCAAAGCCTGAGGTGCTGTTTGCTGGTCAGGCCGGGCACTGCAGAGGGTGAAGGGGGAACAGAGACGAAGGAGGTGGCAGAGATGGAAGAGATCCAGCTGTCTGGTATGTTGGGGGTCAGTGGCAGGATTATGTGGGACGGGGGGACTGGGGCAGAGTGGAAGGGAGGCGGGCCTGGAGTGGCAGGAACGCCGGGATGGGACCCTATCATTCCCAGGAGGCAGGAGGCTGGGCAGGCTGGGAGGGGGGCTTGAGCCAGGATTGGCCTCTCAGGGGTCCTGACAACACCAGGAGCATCCTGGAGTGTCACATCTGGAGCACAGAAGTGCCAGCAGGAGACTCTCAACCCTGGCCCCCAGGACGAGGGGTGATGGTGACAGTCAGGCCATGGGGCACGCAGGCAGCATCCCAGCACCAAGGCTGTGCCCTCGAGCCCTCCCCACTCCCACCAGGAGACTCGGGGACCTCGAGCAGTACCTCAGCCCCTCCCCACCCGAGCCAGAAAAACTCGCACCCCCCTGAGCTCCCACAGCCACTGCTGTCCCAGCTGGGAAGACCCCCTTTCTGTGGCCCCCCCAACCAAGGGCAGCACCCGCTCTGCTTCCCCTGGCACTTTGCCCCCTGCCCTTGTTGGCTGCACAGCAGGTTCTCTGGTCCCTCTTGCCCCCCTGCAGGGGTGGGGGCCATTGCTGAGGGCCAGCTGCAGGTTCTGTGAGGTGAGGAGGGGCGTGGAGGGGTTCAGGACCCCCACCCGGCCTGTCCTAGCAGTGTCCTGGGTCTCCTGTGAGCCAGAATGCAGAGGTGAATCCAGGCACTCCCTAGAGGGCGCAGACCCCATTCTGGCAGCTCTGTCCCCTGCCCCTGTAGACCTCAGTCCTCTCATCAGTGAAATGGGAGCAACCACTCTCTGGGGAAGGGAGAGTGTGGGTAGCCAGCTGCAGAAGTCCCCGGCCCCAGGGAGGTGCAAGACTTTTGTGGCGGGCAATCCCACACTCTGCTCTGGATATGGGGAGGAAGCCGGCTTTGCTTTGTCCCTGAGTCCCCACCCCAGGACAGGCAACACTTCTAGGGTGGAGGTTATGAGGATGGGGAAGGAAGGCAGAGGGGTGTGTGTGTGTGACATAATAGTGCTGAGTGTTCCCAGGGGATTGTGCTGAGGTGGTCTTGCCTGAGGCCGCTGAACACAGTGCACAGCCCAGCAGGACAGGCCCACCTTTCTGCAGCCCCGCAGCCAGGGTGGCCCTGCCAGCTCAGGGGTCCTCTCGCTGGAGACCTGTGACTTAAGCCCGTGTTGCAGCCTGCTTGGCCCCTCTTTCTCCTCCCTGGGTGGGCTGGTCAGATCTGCTGGGGGCTGTACCTTCCTGAGGCTGATCTCCACCTCAAGATGCAGAGAGAGCGCCTGGTGGCACAGCGAAGGCCCCCTGACTCTTATGAAGGTCCCCCTGCAAACATGCCCACCAGCCTGGCTTCACAGCCTCTTTGGGCTAATTATGGCTGCAGGCCTTGCAGAAGGCCATGCTGAGGGCCGCCCAGCCAACAGCCCCTCCCCCTGTGAGTGGCTCAGCTTTGATGAATCTCAGCAGCTCCTGTCCCTTGATGGTACCTTTCGGCCATCGCGTGGCCAACAGGTCATTAATCCTCAGGGCACCTGTGATGGGCAGATGGCCAGCCGGTCAGGGCCCTGCTGCAGGCATCAGGGCCTGGTGGCTGTGGCCCACATGCTCCAGGGCTGGGTCTGAGCCTCTGCAGGGGGGCTGGCCTGGGAGGTGGGGGGCGGCACATTTCATCCCACCCCTCCATTCCTGCCCCGATGCTTCTGAGATGTGGGGCCAGCTCTGCAGAGGGCTTTTGGCACGGCCACGAGTTACTGTCCTCTGGCTTCTGGGAGCCTAGCTGACCCAGCAGAGCACAGCTGGGGTTGCTGTCATTGGAGGGACCTCCGCCCCCTCGCAGGGTTATGTGGAGGGGAAGACCCTTACCCTCACCAGGACAGATTGACAGGAGATGTCAGCAATGGGCTCAAGCACCTCAGTGGAGAGGATGGGGCCGGATGGGGCGGTGTTTCCTCCTGTAGTGCACTGCGGTCGCGAAGAGTTAGAGGCAGGCGATGGTGCCCTGCCAGGCCCCCAAAGCCCTGCCACCACACGTACCCCAAAGCTGGTTGAGGAGTCGCGAGGCTCTGTGCCCTCTGTGCTCACAGAGTGCCTCGTCTCAGGCTCTCTCCATCAAGGCTCCACTGTGGGTGGAAAGCGGAAGCTGGCTTCCCCTAGGGGGAGTGCGGCAGCCTGAGAGCAAGTGGCCCATGTCCTGGGGCTTTGGGCACCACAGACTCTGCGGGGCGGCTGCTGGGCTGTGCCATTGAACCAGGACAGCCACTTCTTGGAGCTCTCTGCTCGGATTATGGCGTGCACACGCACTCCGCAGGGGCAGGTGACCCGCTCTCAGGGCTGGGCAGGTGAGGCTGGGCCACTGGAAGCAGAGGTGGGTCTGTGCAAGGGGTCCTTGCTGGGAGGGGTGGGCGGAGCATCCTTCTAGGGGGTGGGGGACCAGCGGGGCTGCAGGAGGCAAATGGGCTGCACCCGACGTCCTCAGGGGTCCGGGGCCCTATGTGGGCATCACAGGCCCACATGCTAGTTGGGGGACCCGAGAGTGGTCTTGGGGACCCCTGACAAAGATGGGGAGAGGAAAAGTCTCCAGTTTCAATCAGCCTGACAGCCTGGGAAGAAAGCACAGCTGGGTTCATCACATCGAACATGTTGGAAGAAGCAACCACATCGCCCAGCCTCCCCCCACCTCAGTGCCTCCGAGCCCGCAGCTTTTTGGACCTGGGCGTCACGTGTTCTCCAACCAGCAACGCTGCTTGGACAAACAGCTGCATCTCAGATGCAGCCCCCCTGGCATGCCTCCTGGCCTCTCCCCTGGCAGCTCACAGGCCCTGTGCCCCGCTTTCGCTTTCTGGAGGCCTGGCTCCTAGGGGCGCTTGGATCTCACCCGCGCTCGGCGGGCGGCACGGTGCCCCCCTCCGACACAGGAAACACTTTAGTGCGGTTCATAACAGTCTATTTAAGTGGAAAATGGTGTTTTGCCTCCAGAGAGACATTTTTGGTGAGAGTCCGTTTCTAATTCTCTTGCAATTAAGAACCACCTTCTCCTGAGCTGGCAGGACCCCCGGCCCGCTGTTGGGGGCTTGGCGGGAGGCTCTCTGCGCATGCGAGGTGGCTCTCCCTCCCAGTTATCCCCGGGTCCTTTAATTTGCACCGCAACTTTCCTGCTCCCCCGGGCCGCTGCTAAACAATTCGGGTAAGTGTCTCATTATGGGCTGCGCTCCTTCTGATGGCTTCCGATGGTTTGTTATTTCTCTTGCTGTCCTCCGAAGCTCACCCGCTTGTCACAGAGGACTTGTGCCCAGCCAATTTTAAGCCCGGGCGAATCCCATAACTCGTGCGGCAGCTCGGCACCCGGGGCTTCTGCGTTCTCCATAACTTCTTCGAGGCTCTCGGAAGCAATCGAAAACGGGCACTTTAAGCTTCCTCCTCTCTAATGAGATGCGCTACTTGGGCCCGTTTTCTGTTGCCTGGCCTTCAATTTCTTGTCAAACGTGATAAACAGGGAACGGAGAGGGCTTATATTAGCCTTTTATCACCCGGGACGGCTTCTCTCCCTCCCATCCCCTTGGATGGTCTCCTGGCGTGTCATTTAGCTGAAATGTGACAACTGCAGTGTCTTTTTGTGACTGATCGGCACAATATAGCTCTGTCGTCGGGACTTATTTGCTTTTAAATTATTCATCGAGCTCTGGCAGGTACAGCTGGCCTCTCGCATTGGGTGCTTTAGTTAATTGCTGCTTCAAATTCATTTGTCTGCTTTCCAACTTGGTGCCAAGCCCCATATCACGATTCCTAATCGAATCCTTATCTCCGTGATCACTCAGCTCTTCCGGCAGGAGAAGCGTCCCGCGCTTCATTTCTGTCTTGTCCTGCGCACGCGCGAGCTTCCCGCCGTCGGTGGCCTTGCTGTTTCCTCCGTAGGTGTTTGCAGCCAAATCTTTAAAGCCCCAGGGTTTGCCTTGTCACGGGTGACGTACATCGCCGGGCATCCGCCTGGCCTTTGAAACTCTACGGAGCATGCCCCCCTCCCCCCGAAAGTGATTTGCTGAGCACGAAGTTTCTGGAACGTGCCCGGCTCCAGATGTCAAGAGGACACCCCTGTGATGACCTCCCCGGGGCAGCCGTGGGGACATGGCGCTGGAGCTCAGGACACAGGAGCCAGTCGCTGCGAGCATGGCCTCAGCCCCTGGGACTCAGACTGCTGAGAATGTTTAACTTTCACACTTCAGAAATCATGTCCTCACCACCGCCACCGCCTTCTGCCCTCTCCTGTCAGGGCCTCTTAGAGATCACGCGTTTGATGCCAGAGCTGCTGCTGCTTCTGGAGGGTGGGGTTGGCGCCTTTTATCCCCTTTCTGTAAAGACACTGAATGCGCATGCCCTCTCTCCGGAGCTCACTGGGACTCTCTGTTTATCTTTCCGTTCATTGTCCTTTGGCTTCCAGGGAGGGCACCCAGGGGCGACTTTAACAGTCTCTCCCCAGAAAGTAGAAATGTGGAAGATCTGAGAAAGGCTGGCGTGAGAAGGTCTTTAGTGCGTTACCTTTCTGGGTGGTGTTGAGAAATAGTTGGCGTTTCCTGGTTGTAAGCACTTGAAACGACCCCTTCTCATCTCTTTAAAAAAAAAAAAAATAAAAATTATATATATATATATATCTTGCCTGTGGTAGTTACATAATCTGGTGTCAATTTGAGGATTAAGAGTGTATGGGGTGGAGTCTAGCCTGTCAATCTGGAGATAGCCCATGAGATCTCTGTGTGGGTGTGGCCTTCTCCTGAAGATTCTGGGAACTGCGGTTTTTCCTCCTTGGAGGCGGAGACACTCCCTCTCTCTGCTCACTGCCTTGGAGACTTTCTACTGACAAGGCTGACTCCCTGCAAGACATCCCTGAGGGGAAGCCACATGGACCTACCCCGATGCAGCCAGAACTCTGGAGACTTTTGAAACACCCTCCTTACCTGTGCCCATCTCCCTCCTTGGCTGGTTGAGCTCACAGATGGAAGCTTTGTGTAAGGACAGAGTCGGCAGCTGTGTGAGGGAGGAACCCCATGAGTGCAGAGGCTATTTTAAATAAGAGTGGCCTTGAGTGAAAGGCCACTAAGGACTTTTATAGTGATTCCCAGGGCATTCGACTGACACCCCAAGAGAAGGCATGCTGGGAAAGGTTCTCCTCCTGGGGCCCCTTGAGGACATGGGTTCACCTGGCTGCCCAGCACCTTCCCCCCCCAGGAGAACGGGGCCGCGTCCCCACTGGGAAGTATCCAGAGGGAGCTCGTAGGACCTTGCAGCCCCCGGCTTCATCCTCTGCATTTGTCTCAGAAGCGCTGCCCACCCTGGATACCAAAGACATCATGGTGGTAAAACCCAGAGGACACTATACAGATTGTCCTTCTGTCCGCCAATTGTGTTCACGGTGTCTCATGCTGTCACCACTGACCACCCGCACCTGGTTCCAAATGTCCCCACTGCTCTCAGCACACGCTCAGAGGAGCTAGGTGTCATGATAGCTCAGCACTCAGCGGCGGACCAGGCGGCTGGCGGTTCGAAGCCACACGGCGATGTGGTGAGCCATCTCCATGAATTTCACCCCCCAGAAAGGGTTCCTGTGAGCTGGAGTCACCACCGAACCACTGAGAGCAAGCACACTGGCTCTCCTTGAGCCTGCGTGTGGAAGCTGGAGCTCAGGGTGCTCCTTCCTCTGGTCTGATGTGATTTACCTCCCAGGGAGTGATGCATCGTCTCTGGCCTCTTCCCAGGTAGCTGTGCTAAGGACCTCTCCTGGGGTACAGGCCACTTTCTCCCCTCTTCCCTTTGGGTCCAGGGGTGAAGACAACATCTCACTAACCAGCCCTCATTACTGTGTCACCTGTGTGACACGAGTTTCTACACCCTGCCTGCACCCTGGCCAGCAATTGATGTGTAAGTCCCTGTGGAATTACTCTACTCCATCTGTGCCAGGTGCTTCTTACTGGGGCCCTGGCACAAAGGGATTAGTGAGAGGCCAGGGTTCGAGTATCGAAAGACTACTTGCATCGGGGACACCCCAAGACGAGACATAGCGGAGCTGGGGTCAGGGTTAAGGGTGCACCCAGGCCATGAGACCTCAGGAGGAGAGAGTCAGACAATTGCTGTTGCAACTCAAACTCTCTCCTGCCTTCTCTTTGCTAGGGCTTGCTGTTGACCAAATCCAATGGAAGGCAGAGGTGGGGGTGGGGCTGTGGATGTCATCTGCATGACAGTGTCTCTCTGTCCTGTGCCTTGGTTGTTAAGGGTGCCCAGCACATCTATTTTACATTATTTTGGTCATCGATAATGTAACTAGTCAGTAGACATATGCTTGGGGAAGATGTAGCGATGACATGTCTAACCAACGGAGATGGGCTATCAAAACACTTTGGAAAACACAGACCTGAAAGATCATTCTGCACCACTTAGATCTCAGGATTGAATGTTCACACTTTAGCATTTGTTGATAACTGATGGTTTGATGAGGACCTTTGAGGACATAGAGCTCAGAAATCAATTGCTTGCAACATTAGAGTTCAGATGAGATGTAAAATCAATACAATGAACCTACAGATTCTGCCAATCACCATCTCCCTTGAACAGAGGCTTCCTACTTCAGAAAGGGGTGTGGAATTGGGGTCATCCGTGTGTGTGTGTGTGTGTGTGTGTGTGTGTGTGTGGGGTGGGGGGCAGTGGGTAGCACACAAATTCTTGGCACAGTTTGCAGGTGGACCCCACAGAATTGCCCATGGGTTGGTAGACGTGTGAGTGAGAGAGGGCTGTCCACAGGGACATGAAGGGTCTTGTCTCGAGCAACACAAGAACAGGGCTGCCACTAATGTGAAGACGGAGACTGTAAGAGAGGCCATCTGGACAAACATTGATGCTCAGTGTTGGATGTGCTGCGATACTCCCTTCCTTCCCTGGTCCCAGCCCCTGACCCCCCAATGTGTCCTCACTCCTCCCCAGCCCTCGATGGCCTTGCTTTGGCCAATAAAACTAAAAAATGACATTGAGCTATGTTTGAGCCTCATCTGTAAGAGGCTTTGCCTTTCTCTCTCTCACTGCCCTAGGAAATGGCCCAAGACCACTAGGAAACTCCAGCTCGCCTGCAGTAGGATTCAAGTCAATGTGGACAAGGGCCAAGCCATCCTAATTGCTGCTGCTAAGACCGATAGCCAACAGCCAGCATGGGGCATCAGGTATATGAGTGAGCCCATCTCAGGCCACCCAACACACGTCAAGCACCTGATAATTCATCTGTGTGAGAATCCTCGGCAGAAGAACCATCCCGTTGAGCCCTGCCCACAGGCTCACCAGCAGACATTCTGGGTTATTAACGTTTGGAGTGGGTTGTGAAGCAGAAAGAGATAACTAATGTTGGCTTGGCTTTTGAGGGTGGATGCTGCAGAAACCATTGACTCTGTGGATCGCGGGTTCACTGGAGACCACCAAGGGAGCGAGCGGAGCCCCGAAGAAGAAATGACCAGAGGCAGAGCGCTAAGGAGCTGCAGGAAGAAGAGGTCGAGGACATGAGGCTGAGTCAGCAAAACAGGAGCAGCCAGGGGAGAGTGGCTGGTCTCGTGAGAGTCCAGTGAAGGACGTGTTTTCTGGAGGAGTGAGGGATGGGCATTGCTGGGAGTCTGAGAGAGGGTACCATGGCCGAGAGGTGGGGGCTCCAGAGGGAGCTGCCCAGTCCAGCCACAGATCTGACACCCGAGCTCCTCAGTTGCCTGCTTTTGCTGCACTGTCTTTCCTTCGCTCACCAAGGTGCTCACTCCCCACGGGGATGTCCTCGAGTCTAATGCCCTTTGCCATCCTTGCGTGACAGATGTGGAGGCTGGTGTAGTGGGGAACTTGCCTCCTGTGGGTGCCACTGCCCCCCAGCCCCCAGAACAGAGCCGCATAGCGCCCTTAGCCACAGGGAAGTCGAGCCCATCACTCAGTGGCCAGGGCTGAGGCCCACTCTGCTCGCTCCCAGCGTGCCCCCATTTCAGACTGCTGCTTTTTACGCTCATCCATCCAAGCTCCGGCTCAGGTTCGGGCCTGGCCCCTAGCAGGCGTCGGTAAAATGCATGGGATGCATAAAAGCAAGCACGTAAACACAACCTTGAAAAGCCTTTTATTTTCTGTTAATTGCTGCTCTGAGGCTGACCTTGCTCACGCTGGCGTGCGGTGGGGGCCCACGCACCCACTAATGAAGGCACTCAGGGTGCTGTCCCCCCCCCAAAGTGGGCTGCGCAAGGGAAAGCTTTTAGCCAACACCTCGCAAGATGCTGAAAATTAAAGTTTAATTTTTTTGCTATTGTTTGTGGTTTAATTATGCTACAGTCCCTTGGCAGGAAATGCGTTCGCCTGGGGCTATTTGCCATTTAGAAATGTCCTCACTGTTGACTTTGGAAGCGCAGCTATAGACTCTCAGCGTGGGTCTGTGGTCCCTTCCCCTGCGGGTGGGAGGCGGCCCCCTGAGAAGGCTGCCTGATGGGCCTTCCTAGGACGGTGGAAGCCGCCAGCCGCGAGTCGGGGGAGATTCTTGGAGCCAGGGCTACCTCTCTACGTTCGAGAATTTGTGACCTTGGGCCAGCCTGAAACTAGACGCCTGAAGGAGCAGCAGCAGCTCGGGTTGCTGTCCAGGCCAGGTGTGTTCTATGGTGACCCAGGTCAGGGCACTCCTCAGGTATCAGTGTTCGTTGAATGGCAGGTTTCTGGCCATCCTGGGTCAAGCAAGATGGTCGGCCCCATTCCTGATGGCTCTGTTCCCCAGTACCTTGGCATCTCTGGGTCAGGTGTTGGCTGTTCTCCAGGGATTTCACAAGGTTCATCATGCAGCCCCAGTGGACAAAGGACGCAGTGCATCACTTCCTTAGGTGCTGGGAAACCCAACCATGGGTGGGACTCGGTTGATGGCAACAAGACCTGCCTGCAGGTAAGGCTGGTCAGGCCTAGGGCAGTCAGCTCCAGCAAGTGGCATGGGGGTGACAACCGACTCCATCCCCCAGTGATGCCTGCATGTTCATTGTCCCTGATCAGGGCCCACATGGTGGGTGGGTGTGTTAGTCTGGGTAAACTAGGGAAACAAATCCACAGAAACTCAGATGTATAAGACAGCCTTTTATGTAAAGGGTAAATGCACATTAAGAAAGCATCTCAACCCAGTGCTGTCCAAGCCCATAAGTTCAACATTAGCCCATATGTCCGACACCGATCTACAAAGTCCTCCTCAAACTCACAAAACACACACAGTGATGCTGAATGCACGAGGAAAGCCGAGTCAGTGAACGTGTAAGCATCTCAGCGCTGGCAGGGGTCTCCACACGGCTGCTCCAGCACCCAGGGCTGCATTGGGGTAGGTCCATGTGGCTTCTCCTCGGGGATATGTTGCAGGAAGTGATCCTTGCCAGTGGAAGCAGGGATCTGGCTACGGAAGGCAGCTGCACCCTGGTCTGACCATCAGAAAGCAAGGAACCCGAGAACCAAAAGGGCGAGGATCGCCGAGCCATTTATCTCTCCGCCCTTCAATTCATCCCACATGTGTTTATTGCCAGGTTGGCACAATAAACCTTAACTATCTCAGTGGGGGGGGTTGTCTCTCTGCCCAGTGACCCTGGGGGCATAGGACCTAGGGCTCTGTTCACCCAGTCCTCTGGAGGACCAGGGCCCTCAGAGGCTACAAACTCAATCCAAGATCCCGGTTCCCTCAAGTTTGAGAAACAAACTGGACATGGAGAATCCCATACCAGCTCTGATACTTCTGATTAGAAATGGTCACGCCGTCATCACATCGAAGCAAATCCACGGTCTGTCAGATCCCGAGGGGGTGGGGACCAGAGAACTCCTTGTGTGATGAAGGAGAGGGCACTGGAGGTACTGGGGGCTCTGGGAGGCAGCGTGACCAACAGCGAACAGAGACCAACAGCGAACAGATCGCAGGAGTCCAGGGCTTCCTTTTGCGCGGTCTGCAGTCATTGCTCAGGGCAGCAGCGGTCAACAAACCAAATGCCATATTGTTATCCCGTGGGAGACTTCTTTCTAAAATAAAACCGCACTCACCGCCACCGCGTGGATCCTGACTCATAGCGACCCCTGCACATCTACGAGGAAGCAGAAAGCCTTATCTGTCTCCCTGGGAGCCGGCCGGTGGTTTTGAACTGCTGACCTTATGGTTAGCAGCCCATTGGATTATCAGTCTCAAACTCAAGACTGGTTCCCTTGCGGATTAAGGTGCAGCTAACCCAAACCATAGTATTTTTGATTGCTTCATTCGTATTTGTGAGAGAGATGACGCTTCCTACTCCCACAAAGAGTGACAGTCCCACAAACCCAAAGGGGCAGGTCTACCCTGCCCTATAGGGTCACAGTGCATTGGGATTGACGTGATGGCAGTGAGCAAGTCACATGCAAACGCCGGGCGACGGATAAGGAAGACCAAAGAGGAAAGGCTGCCGCCATATTGTGGTGTTGGTCAAGAATACTGACTAGATAGGCCCGGGACTGCTAGAAGAGTGGACACGTCCGTGTTGGCCAAAGTGCCGCCTCTGTAGCAAATCTGTACGACCAGAGTGCCCCTTAGCGGCGAGGACGGAGAGACTTCACCTCATGTGCTCTGGACATGTTGTCAGGAGAGGCCAGTCCCTGGAGAAGGACATTCTGCTGGGTGACCTAGAGGACCAGTGAGGAAGAGGAAGGCACTCCAGGAGATGGATGGGCACAGTGGCTGCAGCAATGGGCCCCGGCGTAGCAATGATTGTGGGGACGGAGCAGGCCTGGGCAGTGCTTTGTTCTGGTGCACAGGGGTCACCGTGAGTCAGGACTGACTTGATGGTCCCTGACAAGGACAGCAGGGTGCTGGTGAGGGGGCGGGGGCACTGGTATCTTCCAGGGCCCTGCAAGAGGTGGCTGCTAGGCCAGGGGACTCAGGTGCTGGCCTGGTAGGGTTGTGCTAGGGGGCTTCGGAGCCCCTCTGAGTGTGGGAGTTGGAGCTACGGGTGATGGTTCACAGACTCCCTGCTGCCTGCTGAAGACTGCAGTCCTGGCTTTCAGGGGCTGGATGTCTTCCTGGGCCTGGCAGACTATGGTTCTAAAGAGCAGAAACAAAACCCCGAACTGAATGCCCAGAAAAACCAAGGAGGTCCTGGTAAACCCCCGATTGTGGACAGCAGATGTTGCCACCCCAAGTTCACGACCTGTTCCTCCCAGGGTCTCCCTCGATGGCCCCTGAAGTTCCTGTCTGAGCAGCCAGGGCCACTCTGCACCCACCGTCCCCTCACCTCGGGCTGGAGGGCCCCCACCTTCTCATCACCAGGCAATTTAGCTTCAGAGCCTAGAGAATGTGGAAATTAATTAAAGTGATGATGGTGAAGCAGATCAACTTGAACCAGGAAAATCAGCTTTTAATTGAAAAGTGAAATGCCCCTTCCCGAGTCTCCATGAGCTTGGAGAGGAAGAAGCTGCTTTGTGGGCACTGGGACCCTCAGATCACAGCAGTGAGAGCCCTGAGGGGTGAGGGGGTGCCCGTGGGCCCTGGGG
>NW_022103968.1:1945286-1956423 GCF_000313985.2 Echinops telfairi | reverse complement strand
GGTGAGGAGGTGCCTGTGGGCCCTGGGGGGTGGGGAGAATGGTGGTGGCCCAGGAACAGTGGTGAGGATGGTGCAGGGCGGAGCAAGGGCGGAGCAGCGTTTCCATCTGTTGTGAATCAGGTGGCTGCGAGTCGGAACTGACTTGATAGCACCTGTGGTAGTGACATAATCTGTTGTCAATTTGAGACTGAAGAGTGAAGGG
The DNA here is from genome assembly GCF_000313985.2 of Echinops telfairi. NCBI lineage: Eukaryota > Metazoa > Chordata > Mammalia > Afrosoricida > Tenrecidae > Echinops > Echinops telfairi. Next base: position 1,956,221 of record NW_022103968.1, on the reverse strand, counting down.
GTGGGGTTTAGCCTGTCAATCAACTCGCAGCTTGATGACCTCATTTGGAGGCACCAAGGAGATAAATAGCTCGTTGGACACATGCTCACTCCCTACGAGACATTGCTGATGACGAGCCTGATGGAGCTACACTGATGCAGCCAGAGCCCTGGAGCTGGAGGAGCCACGTGGAGACCCACGCCAGTGCTGAGATGCCTCTGTTGCCACTGGATCCACAAGACTTCCCACCCACTGGCCTGTGATCTTCCTGCATTCAGTGTCGTTGCATGTGTTTCATGAGTCTGAAGAGGACTTTATAGATTGGTGAGATAGTTAGTTTATTGTGCCAGCCTGGCCAATAAACACATGTGGGATTAATTGAAGGGCGGAGAGATAAATGGCTCGGTGAGCCTCACCTTTCTTGTCTCTCACCCTTTGACCATCGGACCAGTGTGCGACTGCCTTGCTTGTTCGGTGCCTCAATTTGCAAGCTACACTACCTGTGGGACACCTAACCTGTGAACTGTGTCGCTGTAATTTGAGGTCCTTTTAAGACTTGCCTCACCAGAGAATTGGACTGTACATCTCTGGAGCTGGGGACTGACGGTTGGTGACCTGCCTTGCTGTTTGCTGCCTGTGCTGGGATAGCCTAGCTCTCTTTACAGAGGACTAGCTAGAGGCCCTCAAGACTTGAAGGACTGCCAGTGTCTCACAACTCTCTCATGGGAGTGAGTTGCACTGAGCCACTTGTACTGCTTTATAATTTAACTGTTCATTTCTTGTATTATATATCTATCTGTCTTTATACAATTATTAGCAATCCGGTTTTGTCTCTCTAGAGAACCCTGTCTAACGCAATTGGTATCAGACTTATGGGCTAATATCAGACTTATGGACTTGATCTGGCCTGGGCTGGGATGTTTTCTCAATGTTCAATTGCTCTTCTATATAAAGTTCGTTCTTATACACATATGAGTGTCTATGGATTTGTTCCTCTAGTCTATCCAGACTAACACAGCCCCCACAACAACACTGACCAATTAAAGAGCAAGACCCACCAGGAGAAGGATTGGCACCATGGCTGCACCATCGCGATGCTTGTGGGGCTGGCGCAGGACCAGCGGTGTTTCTTTCTGTTGTGCAGTGGGTCGAGGTGAGTCCCACCACTTGATGGCACCTCAGAGCAGAATGACAGTGACGTGTGCCTCGGCCTATCTCTTCATGCCCTTATGACGGATCTGGATCCTCCTCAGGGAACTATGTGTTCAGGCCCTTGGCCCGTTTTCTGATTGGGTTGCTTGTCTCTTTATTTTTCATCAGTTGGTGTTCTTTATGCGTTGATATTAGACTCTCATCAGATAGCAGGGCCCTAGACGGCTTCTCCCGCTCTGTAGGTTGTGTCTTCCTGTGGCTGGCACATTTTTCTGACACACAGGCATTTTTCAGTATGAATAATGAGACGTTTGCCTCTGGCTGTTCATGCTTTGGCATCACAAGCATACAGATTTTTAAAACATGAACCGTGCTCAGACTCCTCCGTGACTTCAAACTTCCTTACAGCCTTCACTGAGGGCGCAGGTGCACACGGGGAAGACAGGCAGTAGGCCCAACGGACTTCAGTGTGACCTTGTAGCTTATTAAACACTGTAGAGCGGACACCCCCCTGGGAAAGAGCAGGGTGTGTGTGTGTGTGCGCACACTTACACACACATCAGTCAATAGCCCTCGGCCCCTGTCGACCATTCCCCACTCTCCCAGAAGTGCTGGTTAAACTGTATTTATACAAGTTAGAGCTTTGCGCATGGAGCGCACTTCCCAACAAGGCCCCTGGGACGCCAGCTGTGGACGTGAAGCGATGGTCTCCGCTCAGTGCTGTCTGACTGCGGTGACTGGGCCGGGATAGGGAAGGATGCTCTCTCTATAGCTGCCTCCCATCTTGGCCACAGGATGTGGGGACAGTCTGGTCCTTCTCCCAGGACATCCAAGGGTGCCGTGCCTGCCGAACCTGCCCCACAGGGGTGCTGGCCTCTATTTGCTCAGGACCTGCGGGGGATGTCCCTCAGTCCACAGACTTTCTGGCTATGGGTGGGACATGGTGGGGGCAGGATTCCAGGTGGTCTCAGGGAATGGGTGACTTCAAATCCAAGGGACATACGCCAGGCAGGGGATGCTCAGCTCAGCAGGCCGCTTAAATCACAGATCAGTTATCTCAGCAAACTTGACCAACGTGAGATGCTCAAGGCAGCCTGTGCCAAGGAGCTGTTGGGGGATCCCCCCTAGGCTCATAGCCACCACGACCCCAGAACCTTTGGCCCTCATTCTGGGGTGCTGCTAATTGTTCTCCTGTGGCCCCCTCCCCACTCTGGGCCATGGGAGGGTGCTGAGCACCTGGCTCACTGTAAGACCAAGTGCTTCTGGCTTCCCCACCACTGGGCCTGGGAGGAAGGCAGGAACACCTTTTAGGAGCTCCCTGTCCTGCTTGGTTAATTTGCAAATGAAAACGCCCTGGTCTCTTCCTGACTTGTAACAACACAGGCAGGAAGCATCATTGCATACAGGACAGCCGGCTGCCATTGGTTTTTGGTTAATGGGATAAGTTATAATTCTGCACTCTAAAGTATCAGCATCCATCCAAAATGAGTGCATTAAAAGCAATTAGTGCAGATTATGGATTTGAAATGAAGAAGGGAATCTATTAATATGTCTAATTACTATGTTAATTAGACGCTGGTGCCACAATATTTCACACCTAAATGTTAATGTTGATGAAGCTGTAATTATTATTATTATTATTTTAGGGCGTGCAGAATGAACCCCTGCTTATCTGCTGGCTGGTAGAGAGCCAGCGTTCGCCCTGCCCCGGGAGCATGAGTGGAGAGCTATGCACCGCTAGGGCCAGTTTAGGGCGGGGTGAGGCCCTTACCTAGACATGGCTACGCATTTATACTTTTGCATGTATACATGCATAGACTCACGTATGTGTGTGTCTCGTCTCTCTGTGATCATACGTTGTGCTTACATACTTGTTCAAATGGGCTATGAGCGTTATACATAGACGTACTTGCCATTTCGACAACTGTGACTCACGCCACCCTCCAGGACAGGCAGACCTGCCCCACGGGGTTCTGAGGCTGCGCCTCTTTATGGAAGCCACCTGTCTCATCTTTCTCCCTTGGAGCAGCGCGGGGGTTTGAACTGAATACCTTTAGATGAAGAGTTCAGTGTTTAACCCGCTGTGCCACCGGCGCCCCTTGAGTTCCATGCATCTATCCGTGCGGACACTTCTAGACTAGCTGTGCGTGCGCGTGCGCGCGCTCTGACTGTGAACTGCTTCTTAAGGGAGTCAGCGCGAAGGGAACAGACGCGGCGTGGGCGTGGGGGGTGGGGGCTGCCCACTCATTCAATTCATTTCCTTGAGGAATTGTTCAATTTCCTTATAGGAGAGACGTCAACATTCTGATAAAAAAGAAATGTAATGTTCTGATAAAGGCCCTTTGGAGCCTTCTTGGAAGCACCCTCCTTGCTGCCAGCAGGGCGTCCCTGTGCACTGTGGACGCCGGGCCTGCGCGGGTCCGCAGGCCTCGCTAATCCGCATGGGAGCGACCGCGCGGACGGAGAGACGGACTCACGTGGACGGAGAGACGGACTCACGTGGTGCCAGAGCGTAACCTTTCCGCGTTAGATCCCTGCGCGTCTTTCCCCGCTTGCTTTGAGGTCTGCTAGGACAGGATTAGGTTAATAAGTTATCCCCCGGAGTTAGTGTTGTTAGATGGCGTCTACGTGGATGGCAAGCGCGTTGTAAAGTTATAAATATTATTGTTTACACGGCTCTTAGGACATCATTTGGAGCCTGTTACCGAGTTAGAAAGGAACGTGACTGGACGCAATGTGATGGCCCAGTGATTTTGCACCTCCTCTGGGGCTGGAGGTCCCCCTGGCTGTCCACCGGGATGTGGCGGGAGCACCCCTTTTATCTGCACGGTGGCAAACAGCACTGTCCGCCCTCCTGGCAGAGCCTCTGGTTGGCACACGTGTGCACAAGGAGCTCTGCCCAAAGTGGATCAGAGACGGATGGTCTGCTAGCATCACCATAATGGCACGGGCCAGGGGAACATAGGGTTCAGCTCTATAGCCCCTCCACCCCCCCACCTCACCTCTTATTCATCAGAAAGAAACAATGTCTTCCCAAGGAACCCACCAGGTGGGGGGGGGGGGGGAAAGGGGGGGGGGGGGGGGGGGGGAGGGAGGGGGGGGGGGGGGGGGGGGGGGGGGGGGGGGGGGGGAGAGAGAGAGAGAGAGAGAGAGAGAGAGAGAGAGAGAGAGAGATCCAAGTCCACAGGGGCACTGTGGCAGAGTGTTGGCCCAGCAGGGGCTCCTGGCCTACTGGGCCTCGGTCTTGGGTGACCTTCATTTCCTGCACTGGAGGGCAGGCGGTTTCCCGCTAGTGCCTGCCACGTCCTCCTCCTGGACTCTCGCCTTTCCTGTGTCCTGTTTGCTTGCTTTGTTGGTGCCCTAAGCTGGAGCTTACCTGGCTCATTGGGTAATCCGTCCCTGCTGCCCACTGCCTGCCTCCCAGGCATGGGCTGACCTAGAAAACACACACACAGAGGCAAACACTGCTCTTGGAAAGTCAGGCAAACACATCCCGGGTCACATGCTGCCTGTACAGGCAACATCAAAGGGGGATGTCGGTACAGTGACTTCTTTGAAGATGGCCCTTCTAGCCATTATCTAGGAGCTCTGGTGATCCTGTGGGTGATGAGCTGGGCCGATGACTACAAGGTCGGTGGTTCAAACCCACCAGCCGCTCCCCGGGAGAAAGATGAGGCTTTCTGCTCCCGTGAAGATCCACAGCCTTGGAAACGCTGTGGGGCAGTTCTCTGCCCCACAGGGTTGCTGTGACTCAGAATAGACTTATTGGCAGTGCGTTAGGTTCAGTGACTGGGTGGGACAATGCAAATGAGGTGTCTGGGACTGCAACACAGGCACCAGTCACTTCTGCCGTCCCCCTGGGTGTCCCACGAGCCCTCTGAGAAGCAGCAAGGAGGCCGCTCACACCCACCCAGAAAGGGAACCCATGAGCAGACGTGTCCTCGCCGGGGGCAACCGAGGCAGCAGCGTCAGGATGGTGAGACGGGGCAGCGGCTCTCTGACCAGGGAAGAGGAAAGCTGGGGGCCTTTGGGTAGGAGGTGGGCTGGGCAGAGCGCGGTGACCTTTGGCGTTGCTCCCTGGGAGCAAAGCTCGTTATTGCTCGAGCACGGCTGAGAAGAGGCTGTCCCCTCAGCCTGACCACTTCCTGTCCCGACTCTTGCCCCTGCCCCTGTGAGTACTGGCTGGGTTCTGGGTGGCTGGGACAAGCCGTGTGGGACCCAGCAGAGAAGCAGAGGGTACCAGTGGGTGGGAGTGGCTGGAGTTGGAACTGAGAAGAAGGGCAGAGGGCAGAAGCCTGTCTGACAGCTGTGTTGCAGGAATGGGTCTTGGGCGGGAGAGAACTGCCCTTCTGGGTGGCCTAGCCATTGCCTCTCAGCTGAATCAGGCCCTTGCCATGTCCTTCTGGGAAGCTCTCCCAACTTCCCTCACTTTGGGGAGGCCAAATGCCCAGTTGGATGCAGTCTGATGGGGCCCGGGTGGTGCTTTCCTGGAAAAGGCATGCCACCTAGATTGTGCTGCCAGCCTCCCAGTGGACACTGTGTGGGCTTGGCATCCCGAGTAGGTGACAACTACCTCAGAGATGGTGCAGTCGTGTGGTGGCCCTGTGTCACATGTCACAGCGGTTCAGGATTTCGCCACGGCTTGGGGGCCGACTGGTTCTCTGTCCCCTCTGGGCATGGTGTGCTCCTTTGCTGGATCCTGTGCCCTCCCATGTCCTCCTGCTGTGAACCGAATGCTCTCCTGTCAAAATCCATATCCCCTTGGCTGGGCCGGGGTCCTCAGGGACGTGTCCCATGACTCTAGCCTCAGTGACGTCAGGAGGCTCGGTGCGTGGCAGTCCTACCTCTACAGGGTTGGGCCGTAATGTGAGCCCGTTTCTTTGGGGACATACAAAGACTAAACAAGTGGGCAGAGAGAGAACCCTACTACCACCAAGAAAGAAGGCCTCAGATTCTGTGCACCCTCTGGGCCCTGGGTCCCTGTGCTGAGAAGCTCCTAGACCCAGTTGAGGAGGGATGACAAAGAAAGGGCCAGACAAGGACCTTCCCACTGAGCCGAATCCTCGGCCTGCATTTGGACTTCCGGCCCCACAGAAAGGATACATTTGTGTTTGTGCTAACCATCCCCTGTGGCGTTGCTGAGGTAGCCATGCTGGAGGACTGCGACCCCTCTCCGGGACTCGCCCAGTGTGTTGACCTTCCAGGCTGGCCTTGCTGGCCAGGACTCTCACACATAGAGAAACGGACGGTGTCCAGGTGGGCGGTGTCCAGTGTGGGACACGTCTTCCAGGACCTCTGCAGCCGTCCATCGCCTTTGCTAGTGTTTCTCTGTCCACCCCAGCCTAATGTCCACCGAGGGGACCAGGGGACCTGAGGAGACAGTGAGCTAGGTAGGTGCTCCATTTCAGTAACACAAACATGCTCTGAAACCACTGGGGTTTCCCTGTGGGCACTAGGGATGATGGTGGTAAGGGACTCTGGGTGCATGCAGTCCCTGGCTGCTGTCCCAGCCTGGAGGTGAGGATTGAGAGAGGGTAGATGCTGCTGCTTCAAGCTGACCAGTGTCGCCCACGCAGCCATCCCTGGCCCGCCTCTTCCCCCAGCAGGCCCATGTCTCTGTAGCGTGGACCCTGGGGACCACTACCTTTCTGGGAGCCTGGGGACAACGTGATGAGTGAGCCTGTGCCAGGCACCAGGGGCTGGGCTGTGTTTGTTGCTCCCCTGCAGGGCATTCAGCTAAGCCGCTGTAAGCATCCCTCACTCCCCTGGGGGGCTGTGAAGAACTGCCCACTTGCAGGGAACGGCAGGTAGCGTATAAATGTCAGAAACTGTTTCAGCAAACGTGAGAAAAGGCCGATGTGTCTAACATCAGGGATGGCATCTGAGGACTGAGGCTTGGGGCGGGCAGCATGGGGACTGCTGGGAGGATCCCCGCTTCATGGTGGCGGAAGCTCTTCCTGGCTGGGCCTGATGGATAACTGAAGGAGGTGCTCAAGGAAGGGCTGGAGGTTCTAGTCTCCCAGAGGCACCGGGAAGGAAAGCTTGGGCATGCACTCTGGTAGGCCAGCCACCGCGAGCGCGGTGCAGCACACGGTGCCCACAGCTGGAAGTGCCTTGAGGGGGCCTGGTATCTGCCACGAAGACTGGCTGCCTGATCTAGAAGCATGAAGCAGGGGGGACTGGGGCGTCTTGCTTTGTTCCAGTCACATTAGAGTGACATCTGAGGACGCCCCCCTCAGGCTGGATCCAGGGGCTTGTTTGATGACACCGGGCTTGGAAAGCCTTGGGGTTAGAGTTTTAGCCAAGCCCTGCACAAAGCGCCGTGGGATTTTACCATGCAGCACCTGCATCTAGCTGCGGTGGTTTGGATCATCAGAGTGCAGGACCCCCGTTTGATGAGGTATTATTGGTGAGTTATCTGTGGCTCTAACTCTGTATCGGGAGCCCTGGTACGCAGTGGCTAAACGCGCCGCCGGCAGTTCAAGCCCACCAGTCACTCCACGGAACCAAGATAGTCAGCTTCCATGAAGGGGACGGCCTTAGAACCACCCCCTCACCCTCACCCCACCCCGGGCAGGTCTACTCTGTGCTACGGGTGCTGCGCACTGGAACCGGCTCGGTGGCAGCAGGTCTGGGGCCCTGCATTGTGAAGGTGAAGAAAGGGGTTTTCGATGCGTTGGTGTGGCTCCAGCAGTGCTCGGCGACCCTGCAGCAGCTCAGCAAGGACCTGCTCCGGGTGATTTCCTGGAAGTGGGAAGCGGTCTTCTCCTTGTCTTTGAGAATTCCGTCTGCCTCCAGAAGCCTCGGCTCCCCAGACAGTGCGAGCGCTGTTAGGGCGCCGGAGCCCGTGAACTGACACTTGGAATGGACGGAGCCGCCCTTACTCATCACAGAATCAAGTGTGAAGCGAAGCGGAGCCCAGGCCGAGCTGCGGGATGGTGGTGCCGGAGGCCCGCCTGTTTTCGGGAGATCAAGTGTGGTGCTCAGGACAGACTCACGGCCGGGAATCACCTCCCCAGGGTCTTCCTGTGGCTCCTGGCCAGTGCTCCTGGAAGAAGTGCGTGAGGAGGGCCCCATGCGCACCCACAATTCCTGCGGGCCTGGACTTCTACAGCGCCTGGTAGCCTGCCCTTGTTGGCGCTCCCTACTGACAGGAAGTGCTGCCATCTTGCCAGGAAGTTGGCTGTCGTCCAGGAGTGGGGATGAATAGAGCATGGACTGGTGTCCCTTGTTGCCGTTACTTGCGGTTGCATTGCTCCCAGCTCAGAGCTTACAATAACAGAAAACACTGCCCGTCCTGCCCTGTCACATGGTGGTCCTGTCTGAGCCCACAGTTGCACCCACTGCACCTGTCTATCGTGTTGAGGACTGTGTTGGTTCAGGGTGGTCTAGAGAAATAAAACTACCAAGCGCTTTATATCGAGAAGTAATCTTATACCAAGAAGGCATCCCAGCCCAGTCTGACTCAAGTCCAAGGGTCAGGTGCCTGCTGGAGCCCCCTGAAGACCCACGTGGCTTTGGATTGAGGATGCGGAAAGGTGAACTGGGAAGCAGGGAGGTCACAGGCTGGTGGGTGCAGAGTCACATGGATCCAAGATCAGTGGAGACATGGCAGGGTGCCGACATGGGAGGCAGGCACAGAGTCCCAGCAAGCAGAAAGGTGGAGGGGAAAAGAGGATTCAACTCCGCTTGGTCTCTCTCTCTTGTACAAAAAGCCTCCCCCACCCAGGAGGTGTCATCAGACCGAGACCCAGTGGACAGGTTGGGCTCTACCCCTACCCTGCCCTGAGTGTCTAGCTGACGTCATCCATTCACCCACATGGGGATCCCCCTCTTTTTCACTCACCTTCTGATCACCAAGCACGACGGCCTTCTCTGGTCCCTCCCAGTAGCCTGTGCAAGCGGGAGATACGTCTCCCCCGTCCTCACATCTGAGGAGCATTCTAGTCGTATTCTTTCCACGACAGATTGGTTCTTCCTCTCAGTGGTTCATGGTAATTTCAATATTCTATGATGACACCATAATTCGGAGGCATTAATGGACCCATTTTCTAAAATAGAGGATTATTTTATGAGTCAACAATTACTTTCCACTTTTCTGCTTGGAAACTCTGGACTCCAATTCCCTGGCTCTGCCGAAAGCAGGGGAGTCATTAAGGAAATGTGAAAAGGTGTAGCTCACGGACCAGGAGCGCATATAAAACGGATGAAAGGACAGGCGTCGATACAAGGGGACTTCAAGAAGTTGGGGGGGGGGCGGGGGGGGATTGAATGACCAGAGAATGGAAAATTCCAGTGAACTTTTAAAAGTCCCCTCACAGTCCAAATACTAACCAGAAAAAGAAGGGGGCGGGGTGGGACAGAACAAAGCAAAGCTTTGACAAAAGAGAAGAAACTAGCAAATGATTTCAATGCAGTCCTTTCAAGAATTAAATCAAATGCAAAGGCCTGGGATAATCAGGTCAGATGTAAAGCCAGTTCCCACTCTGTCCACAAGAAACCAACTTAAACTATGAAGACCTCGTGAGGTTCATAGCTCAAGGGTGTGAAAAATGTCCCATGCAAACACTAACAGGTAATATCTGTCAAAGTGAATTTCAGGGCAAGGACCAACGATATATTGCTGAAAGATAAATGGCCAGTCGCTCAGGAGATGCCACCTTAAACGTGTGGGCTGTTACTAATGTGTCTCAAGACACATGGAGCCAGCCCTGCCAGGCTTGGACAGAAAAATGGACACGTGTAATTATCGCGAGGATGGCAACACTCCCTCCTTTTTCCGTTAACAGGATGAGTCAACAGAGACTCAGCAAGGAGCCAGAAAACCCAATAGCGCTGAGTCAGCATGACCCCACAACCCTTCTAGAACAATCCAACACAGAGACCAAATCCTTGTCAAGTAGATGCCAGACCATCTTCTGGGCCAGAAAATGGACCCCACTTATTCAAAAGAATGGAAATGATATAAATGAAGCATGTTCTCTGGCCAGAAAGGAATTGGAGGAAGAATCCATTCAGAAAGCAATCTGAAAACTAACAAAACCCAGACCCACAAAGTGCGCTGGAAGCTGACCAGCCTGGGTACCCCGTGGGCAACAAGGAGCGAGGACACGACTTCCCACAGAATGAAGTGGAAAACCTCTTACTGCTTGACCGGAGCATGGACACTGGTACAGATAAGAGCTCTGGACACACGGAATCCAGGACGGATAAACCCTCAGGAACAGGAATGGGAGTAGCGAGACCATGCGGGTAGGGGGGAGGTATAGGGGGGAAAAGGGGGAACCAATCACAATGATAGATGTATAACTGCCTCCTCCCCAGGGGGACGAACAATATAAACATGGGTGAAGGGAGACAGCAGACAGTGTAAGATATGAAAATAACAATAATTTCTAATTTATTAAGGACTCATGATGGTGGGAGGGTGGGGGAGGGAGAGGAATAAAAAAGAGGAGCTGATACCAAGGGCTCAAGTAGAAAGGAAATGTTTTGAAAAGGATGATGGCAACATATGTACAAATGTGGTTGACACAATGGATGTATGGATTCTTGTAAGAACTGTAAGAGCCCCCAATAAAATGATTTATTAAAATTAACAAACAACAACAAAAGAATTGTAGAACACAATTAAAGTGATGTTTTGAGGAAAGGGATAACAATAAATACTATTTATCTTAAAAAAAAGAGAAAGCTTTCAAAAAAAGATCAACAGTGATCCCCCATACACACCCTGAAGGAGCGAGGGTTTTTTTTGGTGCCAACATGGCACCTGTAAGCAGATCGGGGCAGAGTGTAGCCCGT
>NW_022103968.1:1943452-1945186 GCF_000313985.2 Echinops telfairi | reverse complement strand
CACACCCTGAAGGAGCGAGGGTTTTTTTTGGTGCCAACATGGCACCTGTAAGCAGATCGGGGCAGAGTGTAGCCCGTCAGCTGGGTCGCGGCCCGATGTCCTTCCTTGGAGATGTGAATGAGATAGAGAGTTCTCTGGAGGCCGGCGTCCCGCTCTCTCACTGACTTGACCTTCCTGCAGGCTGGTCACTCTGGGAGCTGCTGGAGCACAGACATGGTTTCCAGCGACCTTGAACCCACAGGGGTCTGCACCCACGGCCTGAGGTGTTCATGCATCCTGATCATTGCATGTGGCTGTGTGAGTCTGGAGAGGGACCTCTGGACCAGAATCAGACTTAAGAACTTGCCTCGGACTGGGCTGGGGTGTTTCCTTGATAGAAACCCCTCCCTTACACATGTGCGAGAGGCAACTGGATTTGTTTTTCTAGTCAACCCGGCCTAACACATACCCCCCTTTTTGTCACCTCCTCGCAGCTGGTTCGGGGTTGGGGGAGGTATCCAGCGTTCCCCTCCCTACTCTCTCTGCCACCTCTGGCCTCGCATGGTGAGTACAGATGGCAGAGTGGAGCTGGTCCTCGTGGAAGTCATGTGAGCCATTGCCATCCAGTCGATGGCCCACAGTGGCCCTGCAGGAAGCAGGAAGACGTCCCTGGGGTTTTCTGAGGCGTCACTCGCTGAGGAAGTAGAGAGCCTCTTTCTCCTGCAGAGCAGTTGGTGCATTTGAACCGCGGGCTTTGCAGTGAGCAGCTCACCAGGGCAGCTTGAGTGAGGGACAGGCCTTGTGGTTGGAGCCCTGGAGACTTGGGGCACATCCACCCCGAGCCCCAGCTCTGCTCTCCTGACTAGCTTGAGTGGGCCAGGAACTGGGTGTGAAGGGGTGGGGGTCCACAGTGGGTGTAGGGTGGGGACATTCAAGACCCGGGGCTCGATTCTGGGCAAGATCGGAAGCCATTGCAGGTTTAAGCAGAGGACAGCTGTCTTCTGGTCCCCACCATGGACAGCCTGCTGTGGTCGCACCTTGTCTCCTGGCAGGGTCTGTCCATTGGTTCTCACAGATTTTCATGTGTGTCTCTCCTCATCTCTGTGCCATTCTCCTGGTCCACCAGAGTGGCGATCCCGTTCCTGCAGCCCAGCCCAGCTTGGTTTTCCTGCCCCTTTGCCATGGTAACCCTGCCTCCTCAGCTTCGGACAGAGGGACCATCCTTTGGGAGCCCCTGAAAGACAGCCACACCCTCCAGAATCACCCAGCTAGGGGAGTGAGGAGGCCGGCTCCCCCCATTGGGGTAACTGTGCTGCAGGTGGCGGGGACAGATGGCTGTGGAGGGCGGAGATGGAGCAGACCGGGTTGCTCCTGGCTTCGCGGTCATGGAGGGGTCATGCTTGCTGGGAGCCACTGGATGATGGGGCCCCATTCGCTGTAGTCGCCATACTGGACAGAGGGCAGTTGGGTGAGGGGTTGCAGTGTGGGGGCATCCTAAGATCCAGGTGCGGTGGGTGGGCCTGGGCTGCCACACTGCATCTTGGGAGATGTGCAGTGGGTCGGGCTGGACCTAGCATGCGTTCTGTGGCTGCAGCAGGTCTGAGCGGTCACCGTTCTGTGCCCCTGTGGGAAGCGCAGCTCCATCAGGCTGCGTGTGGCCTGGTTGTTGGCGGCCAGGTGTGCGGCTGGCTGTAAACGAGGGCTGGCAGCGCCCTTTCCTCCACGGAAAGCACCCCCCTGGTTTGCATAATTGTT
>NW_022103968.1:1925267-1943352 GCF_000313985.2 Echinops telfairi | reverse complement strand
CCTGACACAGACGGAATCAGACTTCCCATTTCTGAGGCCCGCTTGCGTGGGATGCAGCACGGCCCTGGCTGAGTACCTTTGATGGTTCGTTCCACTCACTTCCCGCAGAACGAGGGGAGTTGTGGGTGGGCAGCCGCTCAGGCAGAAACTGCTGCCCGTCTCTGCCGTGGGCGAGGGGCCCCGGCAGTGATGGGGTCAGGAGAGTTTGTCTCGCTAATGGACTGTGAGCACACGTGAGCGGTGGGCCAGGGCTCCTGCTTACAGCTCCAGAGACATCAGCCTCCCCGCACGTGCAGGCCGGCTCTGGCGGCGGGAGAGGGAGACGGGCAGGCCGTGAGCGGTCCATGCCAGCGTTGGAGGAGGCTGCTAGCTCGAGCTCAGCACGGGCTGGGGGCTGGCTGGCTCTCCCGGACGAACCGGAGTTCTGGGAGCATCAGGGAGGAGACAGACACCAGCTGGGGGTCCAGGGGGGCTCCACAGAGGAGACACCACACCTGTCTGACAGTCTGTCCTGCAGTGTCATCTGTGTGAAGGGGGTCCTGGGGGGCGCCACAGAGGCCATCGTGTAGCTGGGTGGGAGACACCACACCTGTCTGACAGTCTGTCCTGCAGTGTCGTCTGTGTGAAGGGGGCACTGGGAGCTATACCACCAGCAGGGTCACCCATGGCGGGGAGACCTCACGGTCGCCTCTGGATGAAGACAGACCAGGGAGGAAGGAGCCAGGTGGGGCAGTGGGTTAAGCACCGGGCGCCTCACGGAAAGGTCAGCGGTTCACACCTACCCGCAGGAGAAAGCTCAGACAGTAGGCTTCTGGACATGGTCGATCTTTCTTTTGCCCCAGGAGCGCTCCTGCTCTGTCCCCTTGCGCCTCTGAGTTGGATTCGGTGTCACAGTGCTGGGTTGGGTGGCTTCTCAGAAGAGCGCTGTGGACATGCCCATCTGAAGGAAAGCCGTGTGGGTCACACAGGGCACTGCCCTGCAGGGGCCGGCCGATGAGCGCCCGCGTCTCCAACAATCACACACACAATGACCACGAGAAGGATGGAGACATCCACATGTGAGGGACTGAGCCACGCTGTTTAGCTGTGCTAGGCGGGCTGCTATGCTGCTAGGCCGGCAGTTCAAAACCCCAGCCACCCCTCAGGATAAAGATGAGGCTTTCTGCCCCCGAAAAGAGTTACCGCCTCTGAAACCCCCCGGGACAGCTCTCTTCTGTCTACAGGGTCATTGTAAATCAGAATAGACTAATTGGCAGTGAGCATTTTAGTTTTATTGTTTTATTACGTAAATATATTCTGCAGCCAACCGGCAGAGTGCTAGAATGTTCTTGCTGTGCTCCACGGGTTAGTTCTGGTCCCTCCACTGGGATGTGAACCCCATCCTCCGAGTCTCTCAGGGCCGGATCAGGTCCCCCCATCCCCCAGCAGTTCTCTGAGGGACCCCCAGAGTCCTATCTCCTTTCCCAGGTGGTGCTCAGATGGGCGGCTTAGCCCCAGGCAAGTTCTAACTGCAGGGCAGGCCTCTTTCCACCCACTCCCTGGGTACGGCCCCTCGAGGCTCAGCCCCTGTGCTGTTGGCACTGAACCCAGAGTGGGCCAAAGCCCCCAAGTCCTGCTCACACGCGTGGCTGGCGTCGGTGACCAGCTTGGTGGTTCTGTGCTCCATACTGGGTGTGGGGAAGAAACACGTTTTGTGTCAGAGCCGTGTCCTCACATTTCACTACTGAGGCAGGCATCAGACTTCTGGGCCAGGGGTCCCCAATCCGGGTCCCCACTTGCCAAGTAGGCAAAGCCCCTGGAGAGCGGGCAGACCGTGGAGAGGGTGCCAGCTGCAAATGGACGACTGGCCAGTTGGCCATCTGGGAGGCGCCTGGGATTTGACTGGTGTCTGTGACACGCCAGGCTGTCTTCGGAATGGGCTCTGCTCCGTTGAACCGCATGTTAGGGAGCACGTACTTGAATCCAGCTCTCGGGGCATCGGCTGGATGAAGGGTAAGTGGCACGCGCTGGGGCTCGCGGCTGAAGCTAGGTGAGCCACAGATCACGGCTTTTATAGACGGGCACGCCTCCTGCAGCCAGCACTGTTATTATGCAGTAGGAAAAAATAGCACAAAGCACCACCATGTAGGAAATAAAGGTGACTTGAGAGTGTGACATTATTTCAAGTTAATTTCGCACCTACTCTTGAAGCTGATCAGTGTAAAATGTAATGAAACACAATTCTCGCTAAGCAGCTGGGGCCAGGAGGGTCACACGGAAACCGGCAATTAGCTCTGATTGGTCCTGAGTAGCCTGCGGGCCAGCAAGGACCCAGGTAGTGGGGTGGGCACTGCTGGCTCACGAGGGGCCCACAAGGCTGGACATCCTGGCCTCCAGGGAGTGGACAGGCATCGGGGGTTATATTTTTGTGGCTGTCTCTGGAGGCCAGGGGCCTGGAAGTAGATATTTTCATTGCCCTTTTTGCTGGGGAAGGAAGGTGGCATGGAGGTGGTGGGGGGAGTAGTGCTTCTGTGTGCGTGTGCGCACATGCATACTTCTGATTCCCATGTGCACACACCATGTGTGCTTGACTACCACCCAATGAGGAGCCCTGGCACCGGGTGAAACTGCTCAACTGCAAACCAGAGTGTCGCCGGTTCGGACCCACCAGCTGCTCCTGTGGGGAGGGGACCGTGCGGCAGTCTGTTTCAGTAAGATCTGCTTGGCAACTCTTGGGGACTGTCCCACTTGTCCCACAGGGTCAGGGTGTGCGGTCGGCCCCGTGCGGTTACTGGGTGGCACTCCACACACAACCGAAGGCAAGCCTGCCCGGTGCTGCGCCGTCCTCACCGCTGTTCCGCTGTTGGCGGCCCTGGCTGCAGCCACTGGGCCAGTCCGTCTGTTTCTCTGTCCCTCTACGTTACCCAGCTTGCTGTCCTTCTCCAGGGACCGGACTTTCCTGGCAACGTGTCCAAAGTCTGTGAGATGAAGTCATGCCCTCTTTGCCTCTAAGGACACTCCGGCCACACTTGTCCACACTTGTCCACGACGTGAGTCATCCGCGGTGCTTCCAACACTCTTCTCCAGCACAACTCAAATGCATCTATTCGTTGCCAGTCTTCCTGATTCGGAGTCCAACTCTCACGTGCATACGATGCAATGGAGGATTGGTTCCATGGCTTAGATCAGGCCCACCCGAGTCCTAAAGGAGCATCCTTGCTTCTCGGTGCTCTAAAGGGGTCTCCTGCAGATTGACCTGATGCAATGCACCGTTTGAGCTCTTGATCTCTGCTTCCATGAGCACTGATTGTGGATCCAAGCAAGATGAAATCCTTGACAACTTCGATCTTTTCTACATTTATCATGATGTTACCTATCGGCCTAGTATTGAGGCGATGGCCCCAGGTGGTGAGGGAGACCTAGCACCCGGCAGCCTCCCTGATGCCAGCGTCCGGGTTGTGGGCAGAAGCTGAGCATGTGCCCCCCATCATCGAATAGATGAGCTGAGCCCAGTGGCTCTCTCCTGGCAGGGGACACAGCAGGGTCTACCTGTGGGTCTCAGATTGGTGGGGCTCTGAATGGAACTGCAGCCTGCTGGTCCTTCGTCTCGTTTCTCAGCCTGCATCAGAAGCATGTCAGGGGCCTGGACGGTGAGGAGGTCCGTGGAGCTGTGAGTTAAAACCACCAACCACTTCTTGGGAGAAAGATGAGGCCGTCTGCTCCAGTAGCGATGTCCTGCCCTCTCTGTTCCGCGGGGCCACGGGGTCAGCAGTGTGCAGCGTGCTGGCAGGCAGGGGACTTGTCCTGCTCCTCACAGTGACAGGGTGGACTTGAAGGGGTCTGAGCATAGAGGGGGGTCGGGGGTCGGTGGGGGGGAGTGTCACTGGGCGTGGTCTGATTTCCCGGGCACTTCTCTGGCTCCTGGAGGGTCCTATGGACTGGTATCTAGCAGCAGCAGTGCCTGTCTGGTCTTCACCCAGGAAATCCACCCAGAGGCTGGGGCAGGATGCCCCCCTCTCAAGGCTCCGGGTAGGCTGCAGGGATTGGCTGCCACAGGAGTCTGGGTCATGTACCCCACCCTGGACCAATCATAGAGTCCCAGGATTGGACCTGGACCAATCACGTAAGTCCAAGGTGGGCTCTGTGGGTGTGTCAGCCCCGCTGGGTCACGCGTTTCCTAGCAGTTCTAGAAAGCTTCTGATTTCCGGGAAAGGAGTGGTTCTGTCTGAGCCCGGAGACTCAGGTCCCTGCTGCTCTGTCTGAGGGCTTTTGTAGCCGATGCCCAGCGAGGCACAGGGGCACTCGGGCACCAGCGGCACTTTCCGTGCCTTCTTATCCTTTCCTCCATTGACCGGGTGCGACCCAGCAAGTCCTGGCCGTCCTTGCGGACCAGCGCCGGCTGGGCTCCCTGGGGTTCTCAGTGGCTGCTTTCGGGGAAGCTGCTCGACAGGTCTTTCCTGCGAGGTGCCCGGGATGGACTCGAACCTCCATCCCTGCATGCAGCAGCCTGGCCCCTCCTGTCCCTCCGTCTGCCTGACCTTCCAGTTGCGCGGCAGAACTCCCCGCTGTGCTCGCACCGTGGGAGCCCTCGCTGCGGGCCGTAGTTATCTGGCTGCAACCCCATAATACACCCTATTTCGGAGGATCAGGAGACCGAGCTCTCTCATTACATGCAATGATGGAGTCAGACTTTGCAGGAAATCAATACTGGAGTGAACGTGGATTTCCACTAAAGTAGGGCACCCAGTGCCGTCCAATACAAAGAAGACACGATTCCACAATTCCAAGGGCTTTGCCCTGAAGTTAATATGGGACAGACCTTCCCTGCGGCGTGTCTCTGAATCACACTCAGCCACACTCCTGCTAAGAGACAGGGACAGCGGGTGCAGGGGACCGGCCACAGCCACAGCCACAGCCACAGGAGGTGCCTGATGGCCCCAGAGAGCCATGCGAGGGGGGAGCTGAGCAGCTACCCGTAGAGAGGCTGCTGGCCAGCAGGTATGCCTCTGGTCAGTGTGCTGTGCTGAGGGGCCCTGGTGCAATGTCCCTGGTGGCAGTCCAATGCTTAACCCATAGTGCCACCAGGGCCCCCGTGGCTGCCCACTGCCCAGTGAGGGGCTAAAATCAGCAGAAGGGTCTTTACCCTCAGGTCTGGGGCTAGATGGCGATGCCCCTTCTGACAGCTTTTAGGGGCCTCCTTATTCAATGCCTTCCCAGGCTCTGAGGGTGGGGTCCCATCCCCTCTGACAGTTGTAGGGGAGGTTTCTTTAAGCCCCCATCCCAGGTTCTGGAGGTGCCAGAAAACCTGGCCATCGCTTCCGCTGGTGGGCACAGTGCTCTGCCTCCACCTCTGTCTCCACGTATCTCTTGTGTGTTTTCTTGTGTCTGTCTGAATGTCCCTCTTCCATAAAGCCCACCTGAATCCCACCTGGCCTCCTGGTAACCTAATGACACCTGCAAGGACCCCTTTTCCAGAGAAGGCTGCCCACAGGCTCTGGTGGACATAAATACTTGAGAGGGGAGTCAGTCCACGCCAATCACCACTGGGAACTGGCCACCCCCATCTTTCCTCCACAAGGTCGCCATCTCTGCCCTGTACATCCATGGCCACTTTTGTCACCTTCCTAGACCCATGTGAATATAGGCCCCTCTCTCAGGGGTGCCAAACATGTTGGTGTCCCCAATATAAATCACAGTGTCACTGTCCATGGATCTCCTCCCATACTGGACCGTACTGAATCCTTACTTATGACATTAGCAGTTTTAATCATTGAACATTACATGCGTGAAATGATTTAAAATTTTTTAAATGAACTGTTTATTAGATTACATGAATGCTAACAACAGAATTGCTGTGTGAATTGCACAGACATTCGATGGTATAGATCATAACAAACTGGATAGCCTTGAGAAGAATGGGGATCCCAGAAGCTGTACATGGAACAAGAGGCAGTTGTGGAGCAGGGCAAGGGAGTACTGCAGGGTTTAAAATCAGGAAAGGTGTGTGTCTGGGCTGTATCCTCTCACCGTCCCTGTCCTGGATGTGTGCCGAGAAAGGCATCAGAGAAACTGGGTTCTAGGAAGAAGAGTGCGGCACCAGGATTGGAGAGAGGCTTATCAACAGTCTGCGATATGCAGGTGACATAACCTCGCTTACTGAAAGTGAGGCGGGCTTGAAGCAATTTCTGATGAAGGTCAAGGACTGCAGCCTTCAATGTGGATGGCAACTCAATGCCAAGAAGACCCAATTCCTCAAAACTGGACCCATTGGGCAAACCACTGTAAATGGAGAAAAGATTGAAGTTGTCCAAGATCTCATCTTGTTTGGATCCACAGTCAGTGCTCATGGAAGCAGCGATCAAGAGCTCAAAAGACGCATTGCATCAGGTGAATCTGCTGCGTGAACCCTTGTTAGAGCATCAAGAAGCAAGGATGTTACTTTGAGGACTCAGGTGGGCCTGATCTGAGCCATAGTATTCTCCATTGCATCATATTCATGTGAAAGTTGGATAGTGAATAAGGAAGACCGACGAAGAATAGATGTACTTGAATTATAGTGTTGGCAAAGACTATTGAAAGCACCGTGGACTGCTGCAAGGACAAGACATCTGTCTTGTAGGAAGTACAGCCAGCTGCTCCTTAGAAGCAAGGATGGCGAGACTACGTCTCATACACCTTGTGCATGTTGTCAGGAGAGACCAGGCCCTGGAGAAGGACATCGTGCTTGTTAAAGCAGAGGGGCAGCGAGAAAGAGGAAGGCCCTGGACAAGATGGATGGACACCGTGGCTGCAACAATGGGCTCAGACAAGAGAAGTTTTGAGGACGGCACAGGACCGGGTAGTTGTTATTCCTTGTACACAGGCGCTCTGTGACTCTGAATTGACTCTGGCACCTAACAGCACAACACAACACAACACCATTACAAGTTTTTGGTAACCAAGTGGAGACCTTTTGTGATTTTTCTCCTTGCATTCACTATTTCATCCTCAGAAGAATTATGGAGATGCCAGTATAGGCTCACAGGTGCTGACTACCACACGGTCATAGCGAAAACCTCAAAAGCTTGGACAGAATCAGTGACTATGAAAACACTGAACATGCAGATCTGATTCAAGGTGCTACTGTAACTAGGTGATAATAGCAGATCTGTCCAGAAGCTTAGAAAGTGAATTAGCATGGTGGGTATATTGGTACCTCCAAGTGGGCTTATGAGAAGTGTCTGGTAGTTACATAATCTGTGGTCAATTTGAGACTAAAGAGTGAAGGGGTGGAGTTTAGTCTGTCACTCAGGTAACAGCTTGATGTCCTCATTTGGAGGTGCTAAGGAGATTAATAGCTTATTGGAGGCAGGACACAGGCTCACTCCCTGGGAGACACTGCAGCTGACAAGACACATGGAGCTACACTAGAGCCCTGGAACTGAAGGAGCCACATGGAGACCCCTGCCAGCGTTGAGATGCTTACAACACCACTGGATCCACAAGACTTTCCACCCACTTCCTGCATTTGTCATCATTGCATGTGTTTCATGAGTCTGAAGAGGAATTTATAGATTGTTATCAGACAAAGGGGCTAATATTGGACTTATGGACTTGATCTGGACTGGGCTGGAATATTTTCTCAATATTCAATTGCTCTTCTTTATAACGTTCTTTCTTGCACACATATGTGTGTTTATGAATTTCTCTAGTCTACCCAGACTAACAAAGTGCTTTCGTTGTTATAACTAACAGCAGATTTTGTGTGTGTGTGTGTTGTTTGGTGTCCCACCCTTTCTTTTACCCCTCTTCCACCCTACTAACTGGTCCCCATCCCCCCATAGCCCCTGGGGTTGTCATAGACCCTACCTGGCCTTCAAGGCCTTCAAGGCCAGGTACCATCTGTCCATAACGGAATCTGTCTGTTCAGCAGAGCATGAACCCCAACATCACCAGAATTGTGCTGGCCCCGCTGCTCAGCCTGCCTTGTCCACCCTACGTCTGTGAAGCCGGTTGCTTCTGAATGGCTATTTGGATCCACGGCAATGTCTTGTGCTGCATGTGTCTGCCAGCAGAACCTGGGAGAGCCCCCAACCTGCGGCCCAGTGAGCTCCAGACGACCCTCCAGGCTCTCCTCCCCGGGCCTGCTGCCAGGGCTTCAGGCATGTTGCTCTTCCAGAACAATCCAAAGGAGGCTTTATCAGGGAACCTTTGATGGAACTAAAGTCTAGAAAACATGACACCCGTGAGCTTCTCATTCAGCAGGAGATTTTGAGAAAATTCCAGAGAGTAAGATCCCCAGAGGCCTTGCCCAGGCGCCCCTTCAAAGATGGGTCTGCCCAGAAACCCCTGTTGATCAACCCGTGGTTGGCGTCAGGACCATGGTCAGCTCCCTCACTCCTGCTTCACGTTCACAGCTGGGCTCCTGGGTGAGGAAGGGGCAGGCTGTCTCCTTGCCCACTTCCCTCTCCTGGTTGAAAGAGAGGCCCTAGCAAGCATGTTTCACAAAACAAACAAACCAACACACCTACCCAAGACCAACATTCTCTCAAATTTCCAAATGGGAGGAATGTTACTCTTTTATCCAGGGTTTGAACCAGTTCAACCGGCTTCAGTCATGGCACATTGCAAAATCAGAGCAGACCTGAATTTCTAAAGGGGTGAAGGTGGGGTGGGGCGCTAGGATGCAACCTGGAGCAGGAAAATTGGAAGGTGGAAGCTCTGGGAAGGGAGGCGGCAAGACCCGACCGCCCTCCCGGGATCCTGATGGGGGACTGTGGAGAGAGACAAGGAGGCTGCTGGTGTGGTAGTGAGTTGCACATTGGGCTGCTAACCACAGTCACCAGTTCAAAACTATCATCAGCTACCCAGGGTTAGAATGAGGCTCTGCGTCCCCATAAAGAGCTACAGTCTTGGAAACCCACAGCAGCGGTTCTCTGCAGCCCCACAGGGTCTCTGTGGGCTGGAATGGGCCCAGTGGTGAGTTCTGAGTTTGTGAAGGGCACCACACATCCAGAGCTCTGTATGAGCCACTGTCTGTGAGCTGGTCCCTCTGTTTCTGGTCCTTTTGGTCAGAAGACCTGGTTGCTATGCAACACACATTGCTCTGTTTCTTCTGAGGGGCAGATTAAGTGTCCAGCAGGGTACTGACCTGAGATTTTCCTCTCCTGGTGATTGTCCCAACACGTCCCCTGTTTTGCGGTCTCCAGTTCTGGTCTTTCTTCACCAGCAGTGACGGAATCGGAGAAGCCCTGGCTCTCACCTTATGGAAAGAGACCTGGAGGTCTACTCTCCGAAATCAGCCAGCGAGAAGCCTTTGCTTCACTGCGGTCCCATCACCACCCACCATGGGCCGGGGCAGGCCCGGGGCAGCATTTCACGCCATTGTGCATGGGCACCGCGTGGGGGGCCCTCGATGTGACAGTATCTAGCAACAGCTGTCTCTGTCTGTCACTCGTCCTTAAGCTGGATGACACAGCCCAGGTGATAAAGCTGCGTGAGTCCTGACTCTCACTGCTGAGCATCTCCACAGCTGGCATCAGAGTGTTGCTGCGCTCGCTCCCGCGGCTCCCGCAGCTCCCTCCATCCATGCAGGGCCTCCTCCCAGCAGACTACAAGCCCTGAGCATGAAAGCCGTGGTCCAGCACCTCACTCCTCATCCCTGTGCCCCTTTGGGCGATGGTCCTAGCAAATGGTGGGAGTCCTGTGATACGGTGGGGTCCTCTGTCTCCACACAGCCATCCTGCTCCCACCTCAGGGCAGGCCCACTGGCGTCTGAGACATTTAAGATGATGGGAACAGAGCCCCAATGTGGAATGTGGTTGACTTCACGTTTTCTAGCTACTTCTGCCAAGAACCAGACATCTCTAGACTTTATATCCAAATAATGACTCGCAGAGACAGAACAGCAGACAACATGCTGAGTGATGACAAGTGAACTAAAACGGAAACCACTGAAGAGCACCAACATTGCTGAAGGAGCCACTTGACATTGTTCTGATCCAGGGTCCCGATGTCATCACCCCTTGTGTGGTCTGATTGATAAGCTACTCAGGGGCAAGGGGGCTAAAGTAGGACGCAGTCACCTAGCTCAGGTCACAGCCCTGATTGGATGTAAAGGGTGCTACCTTAGGGTGTGGCCTGCATCATCTTAAAAATCAAACCCACTGCTATTGAGGCCCCTAGTGACCTACACAGGACAGGGTAGGGCTGCCCCTGTGCGTTTCTGAGACTAACTCTTTAGGGGGTAGAAAGTCCCATCTTTCTCCCTCGGTGCAGCGGGTGGTTTCAACCTTCTGACCTTTCTGTTCACAGTCCAACGCATAACCACTGTGCCACCAGGGACACGAGAGATAAAAGGAGAGAGAAGCATGTAGACCAGGAGAGACCATTGTGCAGCCAAGAAAGAAGAACTCAGGGTCCCTGTGCTGGGAATCTCTTAGCCCCAGGGGACGGTTAATGTCAAGACATATGGAGGTCTCTCAAGAAAGCTGGGCCCACCTGAAAGGAGCAAAGAACCCCCCCACCCCCCGCCGAACGACAAAGAGAGGAAGCCTTCCCTGGAACCTGTCCTGAGGAGAGCACAGCTGTGCGTGAGCCATTGCTCTGCTCGCGGTCTTCCTGCGAGGGCGGCACAGGAAGGCTCAGACAGCCTGGCGGCAGAAAGGAGGACGCTCCTGGAGGAGGGGCTGTGGGAATGCGGGTAGAGGGGGAAGACCTGGCAGAGAGAGCTCTCATCACTGAGTGCACAAAACATGGCCCTGTGCTGGGAGGGGTCCAGCAGCATGGAGGAGGCGAGGGTGCGGGGAAGGGCAGAAGATGGTGGTGTGAGCCAGCCTGGTGGCTGAGGCAGGAGACACAGACAGCAGGGCATGGAGCAGGAGGTCTTCCCGCAAGTGGCACCAGGGACCTTTGGGCAGTTGGGCAAAGCCTCGAGACTCCTTCCCAGAAAGACGATGTTACAGACATGTAAGGTCAACCCGATGGCAAAGGAAATCAATCACAATGAGCATGGCGACCAGACCCTTTTATAAAGCAGGGTTCTAATCTGGTCTTCCTCCTCAGCAGACAAACTCCCGGAGCTGCTGCAGCTGGACAAATGCAGGAGCGTGGCTTCCAGGTCCGTGGCAGCAGCAGCAGGAACGTGCAGGAAGAAAGTCATCCGGGGAGGGGGCTGCAGGGGATTGTCCTGAAGCTCAGAGCTTCAACTGCCCTGGAAGGCCGTCTGTGCATAGGGCCCCAGCAGTGACACGGGGCGGGGGGGGGGGGTGGGGGCAGATTGGAGCTACTGTGCCTGGAGGTGTTTGCCCAGTTGAAGGAAATAGTGGGTTTCAGTAATCTGATTCTGACTCAGATGACCCCACAGGCCAGAGCAGAGCTGCTCACCAGGTTGGCAGAGCTGGGCTCTTTACAGGAGCCGGCCCCATCTTTTGCCTGAAGTACAGCCTGGGGTGGGGGGCAAACTTGTGACCTTGCGGTAAGCAGCCTAATGCATAGCCTGCTATGCCATAGGGCCTGCAGGTTTCAGGGAGGGTGGTGTACAAGAAAGAGTACAGCGTGTGTCCATCCAAGTCCACAGACCCCCTGGATTCTGCCCACAGACCACGAGGTCCAGAGCTGCAAGCTTAGCAACCTTGAGGACAGAAAACCCCAGGTCAAGATCCCAAGATACAAAATATGAGGCTAGGAATCCAAAAGTCAACGTGTTAGGGTGGATTAGAGAAACAAATTCATAGACACTCATATGTGTATAAGAAAGAACGCTTCATATACCAGAGCAAGTGAATATTGAGAAAACATCCCAGTCCATCCAGATCAAGTCCATAAGTCTGATATTAGCCCATATGTCCAATACCAGTACAGAAGTTCCTCTTCAGACTCACACAACACATGCAATGACACTGAATGCAGGAAGATCACAGGCCGGTGGGTGGAAAGTCTTGTGGATCCAGTGACAGTGGAAGCATCTTAGTGCTGGCGTGGGTCTCCACGTGGCTCCTCCAGCTCCAGGGCTCTGGCTCCATCAGCGTGGCTCCATGTGGCTTGTCAACGGTAATGTCTCACAGGGAGAGAGAGTGTGTCCTGCCTCCAGGGAGGAAGACAGGAGTTTCCAGAATCCTCAGGAGAAGGCCATGCCCACAAAGAGACCTCATTGGCTATGACCTGATTGACAGGCTAGACTCCACCCCTTCACTCAAGTTGACAGGAGATGACGTAGGTGCCACAGAGGGTATCTGAGAGAACACGGCTTCACATCACGGAAACCTTCTATTAAACAAACACAGCCAGACAGGGAGTGGCCATCTCGACATGTCTGGAGGGGGTGCTCCTGGCTCCCCAGCTTGTCCCTGGAGGATCCTTGCTCTTCTGGGGACGCCATGTCCAAAGGGCAGTGTGGGCCTCCTCGGGGCTTGCTGAGCATTCTCCCTTCCAATGTGGGCTGAGCTGTGGGAACAGAGAGACGTTAGTGTTGCCAGGGACGACAGGGTGAGGTTTCTCGGTGGGACTCTTCCAGCACAGCCCTGCCACCCCGGGCGGACAGGATGGTTGAGCAGGTGCAGCGTCGCCGTGGAAACAAGCCCTTCCCCTTTTCCCATGGGCCCAGTTTGTGGTTTTCTTAAAATGCCTTCCTGAGAAGCCCCCTGGATCTTCCCGTGCCCGTTTAGAAAATCGATCAAAACAACCCTTCGCCGCGCTCCAGATACAACCATCATCACAGCCTCGAGCCGACCGACCGCTGGGCCTTGAATTGGACCAGCAGACCCCTCAGAGGCCACTGTTTTGATTGGACTTAACAACAACAACACACCCTAAGGAGAGGACTGTCACCGAGGTGATCTGACTCACAGCGACCCTACAGGACAGACTAGAAGAGCCCTTGGGCTATCAGGGACTTAATCTCCACGCAGCAGGCAGCCTCATCTTCCCCCGAAGACAAGCGTACCCCAGGAGGCTTGTCTGCAGCCGTCCACCGGTGCCTGTGTAAGCAGGAGTCGGTTGGAATAGATGCCGAGCTGGACCCTAGCAGCGCTCCTTTGTGACTTACCCTCCTAGACTCCACAGGGGTGCTTCTGTTTGTTCATTCTGAGCGGGGACTTCCTGGCCTTCCGGGTGTGCACGTGGCTCGTGGCTGCCAGGAAGATCATCCTGTTGGCCGGCTGACATCTCCTGGAGGGTCTCCCAGTGATGCCTTCACATGGACACCGCAGGTGATCGAGGTGAAGGAGGGGGATGGGGTCACCACCTCTCTGTAGGCTAAGTGCGGAAATCTGACCATTGGCCACACTGTTGGCCCTGGTCATGGTCTTGGTGTCCGTGGGCCCTCGGCTTACAGATGACCCTCACAGGCCATTGTCTTCCCCTTGTACCTCGGAGTCTGAGTCTTGTAACTCAGAAGAGACCCCGTCAACCCCACTACAGCACACCCCCACCAAGCAGAAAAATACCCACAGGCCCAGGGTATTCACACAATACAGGCAACACAATCCAAATGCAATTTAAACCAAGCTTTGAAACCTGCGGGCCGAGCCCAGGTCTGCGGTGGACAGAACGGTGCCCTGGGGATGTCCAGGTGACAGGCTGCTCCCTCCCACGGCTGACTGGGACTCTGCATACGGGATGAAGCGAACGGCCTGGAGACGGGTGCGCTATTGTGGATGGTCCGCCCGTCTCTCTAAGTGGGAACTGTGGCTCCAAGGTAGAAGAGGAGATTGGACAGCTGGACATGGGGTGAGGGTGACGTCGGACTTTGAAGAGGAAGCAGGGTTATGAGCCACGGGATGCAGGTGGCCTTGGAGGCTGGAGAGACAAGGAGATGGTCCCGGAAGGAAGGCAGGCTGGGCCCGGGAAGAGAGGGGCAGGTCCGCGGTGATTGACACAGCAGCTAGCGGAACCTGAAGACGCACAAGCTCTCAGCAGGCGAACGAGGTCCTTGGGGTCCAGGTGCCCCAGACAGAGAGCGTCAGCTTCAGAACAGAGCCCACCGGCCCTCCCAAGGCCCCGGCCCCTCGCTGGCGGGCGGGCCGGAACCACCTTGCTTTGGAGCAGGCTGTGACTAGCGGTGGGAGCAGCCCACAAGGCGCGGGATGAATGGAAGCCCAGGGTCCCTTTGAAGGGCCTTCATGGCGGTTCAAAGCCCAAATCCTGCAGCGCACGCCGCCCTGCCATCTTCCTGTTTTCACTGTTCAAAGGCGAGGAGAGGCGGAACAAAGTGGCCCTGGCCGCGTTTGAAGCCTCTGTCCCGCCACGGCTCAGGCTCCCCACGGGCTCATCCTTCCTTCCCCTTGAAGGGCCATTCGTAGCCCCGAGCCTGCCTGCGCACGCCGGCCGGGCGCCCCTCGTTCAGGTGCAGCGTGCTCCTTTCCCTCAATTCACTGGACTCTGGACACCTCCTTCTGAGGCTCCCCCCGAAGAAGACGGCGTCCGGAGCAGAGGGAGCGGCAGTGGGCGTTCCGGGGCTGCACGTGGGCAGGTCTGTGACCTTGGGGGAGTCGATGCCCTTTGGTAAGTGAGGGCTCAGATGGGTAACCCTCGGGGACACTTGGAAACACGCAGGACCAGACGCTCTCAGAGGTGGGAGGGACGAGACTGGCCGGCCGGCCTCGGCACAGCTTCTGGAAAGACCAGGTTCAGGTTCAAGGGATGGAGCCAGTGTTTGGTCAAGTGGGAAACCCAAGCCAAGCCAGTGGTCACTGCGTGGACGTGGACACACAGGGTCTCACAGGACGGGACAGGACGAGATTGTTTCCGAGGAAGCACAGGGCCACCGCTCTCCACGGGAGGAGCTGGTGGCCTTGCACCGTCCAGGGTCTGTGGGCTCTGACACCATCAGGACATTGACAAGAACAACAGCAGGGTCCCCTCAGCCTGAGCCTGGAGATCCTGTCCCCTTTCCAGAGTTAATGAGACGGGGTGGGGTGGGGGTGAGGGCATCCGCTCCACCAGCCAGACTTTGCCATGCACCAGTCTGTGCGGCGGGGCTCACCTGCTCCTTTTTCTTCTGAGGAGGAAAAGAAAACTCCCCAACAAACAAGTTTCTAAACATGTTAATAAGCTACCCAAAGACCGTCATTCATCATCCTGATTGAAACCTTTTAAACTGCATAATTTGTGCCGTGTTTTTCTCACTTATCATAATGAAGTAGCTTTGGGGGCAGCCGTGATTAACTGCAGGCTTGATGGAGGGAGATGTGTTTGTCTTCAGGAGTCTGCTTCCTGAGCTGTCACTGCGCACCGATCTCCACTCGTGCGGGATGTTAGCATGGCGGCAGGACGGGTGGCAGTCTCCCCTCCGCTCTGCCCACTGGAGAAGAGAAGGAGGGGCCCCCCACTCCGCCTGCCTGACTCGGCAGCACATGCACGGGCTGGTGCTCCCTACTTATTGGTGGATCTCGAGGGAAGCTACACCCCCATAAATACCACACTTTAAAAAATGACGTCGTCTACGCCTCTCTCAAGATTTACAGGTTTCTGCAACGAGACTGCAGAGGAAATATGGGTCCTCAATTTGATGCTTGTAATGAGATCAGAGGGACTGATTCATCGTCTCCTCGTGCGTTATGGAAGTTGATAAATCCAGCGCCTCTGCTCCCGGGAGGACCCTGGCTCTCCATCCCAGCTGGAGGGTGCGTTACCGGAACAAGACGTCCGGTGGAAATGAGTCAGAAAACGCATCATTCGGTCGTCTCAACTGGCTTGGAACGACTCGGCCTCACTCCTGTCAACAGCACGCGGGCTCTGCGTGCCCCGCCGGGGCCGGCTGCG
The DNA here is from genome assembly GCF_000313985.2 of Echinops telfairi. Classification (NCBI taxonomy): domain Eukaryota; kingdom Metazoa; phylum Chordata; class Mammalia; order Afrosoricida; family Tenrecidae; genus Echinops; species Echinops telfairi. The sequence goes on along the minus strand of NW_022103968.1, from coordinate 1,927,632 downwards.
TCCCACGGCAGCTACGTTGTAAAGGGAGAGATGTGGACATAATGGCTTATAGCTCTGAGAAGAAGCTCAGGAAATCATGCTGACCCAAATGAAATGAATAGGTTATGAGACAGAAGAATTATCTGCTCTAGTAAACACGGAGTGGACATAACTCACTAGCGTGAGCGGGTCCCCCGTGGGGAGGATAAAGCAGAGAGCCAGACAGGAAGGGGGGTTGTGATCCACAGGCCGTCAGCGGGGGTCGCGGACATTCAGAAAGGGCCTTCTTTGTTAGTGGCCATAAAACTGACATGGAGTTTAACTATGTGACTTTGCAGCTGACGGGCAGGTGGGGAAGGGTGGGGCCGGGGAGGGCTGGGTTACAGATGACTCAGAGTAGGACCGAGGGTCAGTTGTTCCATGTGTGTTGTGACTACACTGAAGACTTAGAAGTGTGGTGGGGTAGCGGGTTACTTGTTGGGCTGCTCCCTGCAAGGTCCGTGGTTCAAACCCACCAGCTGCTCCGTGGGAGAAAGCAGAGGCTGTCAAACACAGGCGCAATTCTGCTCTGCCTTCTAGGGGCCAGTGAACTCGAGGGCAGTGCGTTTGGGGATGGTATCAAGCACAGTCTTGAGTAGCGTGGTAGCCTGTGACGCATGGTCCTACTGTCACACATGGGGGACCTTGACTCAGAGTCAACCCTCTCAACCGCGTCGACCAGAAGGGTCAATAGGCTTGGTCAGCATTTTGGCATCGTGATTTCCTGGCAGCTCCCTGGTCCCAATTCTGTATGTTCACGCCTGTCAAGGGTATGATGTAAAGTTACTAAAAAGGTCTTCATAAGCTGCTTTTAAAGACTTTTAGGGAAGAGCACACAAATCATGCAACTGAGGGGAAACAGGATTATGCAAATATTTTAAAAACCAATGCAGCGCCTCAAGACAGTGGGACTCCCCGCTTTGCTGTGTACTCCTCCCGAGGCTTTGCGCGTGCGTGTTTATATTGTGTTTATACTGCTGTGCTGTTGTTGTTGAGTTAGTTCCGATTCAAAGCAGCCCATGCACCACACAACAGCACTTCCTGGTCCTCACATGTATGTTAGGTTTGGGCCCACACTGTCCATCCAAATCCCCAATGGCCTTCCATTCCCCCCACTAACCCTCCACTTTTCCAAGCAGGCTTTCTTTTCCCAGGGACTGGTTTCTCCCGGTCACGGGGCCAAAGCGCCCGAGATGCCGTCCTGCCAGTCTTCCGTCAGACGAGCATTCTTCCAAGCCACCTGTGCCCGTTTCCCTGGCAGTCCATGGTGGTGCCCACATTCAAACGCACCACCCCTTGGGTTCTTCTGCAGTTTCCTCACCCACTGGCCTGGTTTCATCAGCCTAGGAGGAGACGGGCACACCTTGATCAAGCCTCGTGGAAGTCCACACCCATGAAGCCAACACAGGGCCAGGGTGACAATGACTACTCTCGTCCCAGAAGAGGGGACAAGGAGGCCATGAGTATGAAACGCGCTCTGACTTCGTGCACGAGAGCGCGCTCTCTCTTGCTCTCGCCGATGGAAGTGCTTCCTGCTGTGGGGGTCCTCTTGCGCCCCTTCTTCTGTTGCTGGCTCCTTGGGAGCGGCCCCACCTTCATAGGTGCAAACATGGTTGCTCCCTTCTCTCCCGCTGCTGTATTCCATGCTGTAAACACCCCACGCTTATTCATGACCTGCGCCCCTGTTCTTGGACGTTTGGTTGGCTTCCAGGTCTTGGTTCTTGTAGATGAAACTGCTGCGAGCATGCTCGCGTGTGTCTTTGGGGGATGTAGACACTCGCTCCTCTTGTAGAGATACTCAAGGAGAAAAACTGCCGGGTCATAAAATGCAGCTAGAATGAGCTTGAACAGATTCTGCTAACTCGTTTTCCTAAGTGTCCCAGTTTTGTTCCATTTCCTCAACAATACTTATCTTTTTCAGATTTTGCTATTCCGGTGGGCGTATTGGGATATTTTGCTGTGGTTTTAGTATATATTTTTCTCGTGCTTGATTAGGGCACAAACTTTTTTGTATGCGACCGGCTATCTGGATACCCTCTTTTAGGCTTCGAGTGCCCTAGTCTTTGCCCATTAAGAAGAGAGGAGGTAGATTCTTATTATTGATTTGTAAACCTGCTTTCTACATTGATGATAGGAGTTCATTTTGGAAATGTTTTGCAAATGATCACTCTCTTAATCATGCTTTTACTTTCTACAGACATTCTTAGTGGCTAATAAGCCGTTTTTTACACCCGCGCTTTTTGTCATATTGAGAGGTGTTTTCCTCCTCTGGGATGATGACCATGTGTTTCTGTGTTTTCTTTTTGCAGCTTTATTGTGTTACTCTGTGCTCAGATCTGCAATATAG
>NW_022103968.1:1904397-1924888 GCF_000313985.2 Echinops telfairi | reverse complement strand
ATATAAAATGTGTGTGTATCTATACACACACAAGTTAATATACATATTTCTGTTGATACTTTTAGTTTGCATTGAATCTGGACAGTAATTTAGAATTGACTTTTAAAGAAAGAAATCATTTTATTGGGGGCTCTTATAACAATCTCGATACAGTTGCTGTATGTATGATACAGCATATGTATTGGACATATGCTGCCATCCCGATTGAGGTTTTAAGAGAATGAATTTTCTAATCCCTCAGTAACGTCTTACAGTTTTGCCTGTGGAGGGCTTGCACTTGGGAAGCATTTAGCTCTTTACGTGGTGATATATTAAGTAGAATATATGTATCTGGTCACTGTGGGGCGGAATGGACTTGGTGGTGGTGATGGACTTGGTGGTGGTGATGGACTTGGTGGTGGTGATGGACTTGGTGGTGGTGAGTTGGACTTTGAGCTAGGAAGCAGCATTTAATTCTCACCCCTAATTGTATTGCCAGCATGTATCTGCATTTGCCGGCAACAAAGCTGATTTTTGACATCACTTGCACTTCCAGGGACCTTTCTGGATTTAGCTGCTGACCCTAAGACTTCATTTGGGAATTGTTTGCATGTTCTGCCTGGGTGACTGTGTCATTTGCAAATCAGGAAAGTTGTACTTCCTCTGCTCTAATATTTCTACCTCTGTTTCTCTCACCTCGTTGATCTTTAGAGGCACATCCTGTATATGTGTCGGTGATGAGCACGTTGAGCGCACAGGGACACGCTCGATATTATAATAGTTGTCGTCGGGGTTTGGTGCAATCCAGGCGGTGCCGAGTCACAGAGACTCCACAGGCTGCTGCTCACCACCATTCTGTCCTCTGCTGCAGCCAGGCCGCCAGCCCATGTCCCTGAGGTCCTTCCTCCTTTCCATTAGCCACCGACGTCACCAAGTCCCAGCTGTCTTTCCAGTGCCTGGCCTCTCCTGATCGCACTCCCGCAGTGCTTGAGACGAAGCATGGGCAGTCTGCCAAGTCGGGTGTCTATTTCTCTGGCGGGCTAGGGTCTGCCCCGACGCCATAGTGCATCTGCACCCATTCTTTTGCGGTCTTGCTTATTCATGCACAGAAGGTGGTTGAAGACACCATGGGTGGGCGAGGCCCACCCTAGTCTTGAATGTGGCACCTGTGTGCTTATCACGTTACAGGTGGTTTCTGTAGCGGGTCTGGCCCCATGCGATTCGTCATTTAATTCCTTGACTGCTGCTTCCGCGAGTGTTGGTTGTACATCTGAGTGCCAAGTTCTTGCCAATTTCCATCTTTCCCCCATGTATCACGATGTGGCTTCTGGGTTCGGATGTGTGGATTTTTGTTTCCTTTACATTGAGTGGTAATCAATACTGAAGCACATAGTCTTTCATCTTCATGAATCTTCTTCATTTTTAGGCAGCAAGGTTGTGTTATCAGCCCACTGAAGGCTGTTCGTGAGTCTTCCTCCAATCCTGAAGCCGCACTGTCTTCTTCATATGGGTTAGTTCCTTGGATTACTGGCTCAGCGCGCAGAGTGAGTAAGTATGGTGAAAGATACAACCCTGACTTTAAGCCTTTCCTGGCTTTAAGCCATGCGGTCTCCCCTCGTTCTGTCTCAACAGCTGTCTCTTGGTCTTCCTAGAAGTCCTACGTGAGCACAATGAAATGTTCTGGAATTCCCATTCTTCTCAATGTTACCCAGAGCTCGTTATGATCCCCACAGTCGACTGTATTTGCATGGTCAATTGATCACAAGCCGGCGGCTTCCTCATGTTCTCTACTTTCAGCCAAGACCCAGCTGACGCCAGGGGTGATATCTCTCACTCCACATTTTCTTCAGAATCGGGCTGGGATTTCTGGCAGCTCCCTGTTGGCGGCTGCAACCATTGTTGGATGATCTTCAGCCCAATTTTATTGGCATGTGGTATTAATGATAGTGTCTGATAATTTTCATATTGAATCACCTTTCTAATTTGAAGTATGCTGTTCGTTCTAAGTAATTTTGTAGCTGTTCTTTACTATACTTAGTAATATATCTTCTATACCTAATTTTCTGGACATTTTAAAATAACACACGGGTGTCTAATATTATCAAAATGTTTTCCTGCACTCGCTGCTATAACTGTACGCCTTTCTGCTTCATTCCGTGAAGTGGACTGATGTATAGTGTTTGAACGTCAGCTCAACCCGAGTTCCTGAAACAAAACCCGCTGGGTCATGCCACCTGACCCTTTACTCTCTTCAGATGCAAAGAGCTGGTCCTCGTTGGGTTGCGTGTCTACTGGTTTGTAACTTTCCCCCAGAAAGCGTGTCCTGGTCAGACTTTGACACCCAATGCTTTGGTCCCGATGCCCCGGCAAATGAGATGGGAACTGTTTCCCCTTCTCTCCTCTCAGCAAACAAGTGACGAGCATCTCATTATTAACATTGCGTCACAATTAGTCAGTAAAGTCACCTGGGCCCCCATTTTTTTTTTTTAAGTGGGAAGGCATCTCCTTATTGATTCAACCTGTTTAGCAGCTTGTGGTGTTCTCACCCAGCACTGGGGGGGCTCCTCCTCAGGGCGACCACGTTTCCATGCCCCCACGCCTGTGTGCCGGGTGTGCCCTTTCGGCGTGCATTCTTCTCCAGCCGTCCTCGCGTTCCGCGGCCCACTTTCCTGTGGCACGTCTGTTGCACACGAGAGGTCAGTGAGGTGTTAGTGGTGTCCCCACGTCACTGAGGGGACTGGCAGCTTTCTTCTTCTCTTGCTAGGGATGGTCCGTTTTGGGAAGACCTTGGAACAGTACGAGGTGATGCGGGCTTTCTAAAGTGCTCCCCGCACTCTTTGGCATCGCCACCTGCCGCATTCTTCACTGCTCTTTGCTCTCTTCTACGTGAACTTGCCGCATCTGAGATGAGCAGAGGGTAAGGGGTGGCCCCTCCCCATAAAGACATGTCACCGTCCAGAACCTGTGCCCGCGACTTCATCTGCAGGATCAAGAAAGGAGGTATTTTAGGCATCATTCCGTTAAGGGTCTTGCATTGTGATAGCCCTGACTATCCAGATGGGACCCCAGTCCAGTGACAAGTGTCCTCATGAGGGACACACTGGGGGAGACACAGGGAGAAGGAGAAAGGGCCACTTGGGATGACAAGAAGGATCCAGTCATGTGTCCGTAGTCCGTGGGTGGCTGCAGTCACGATCTCTCAGGAATACCCTTGTCCTTGGCCTGTTAGGGTGCTTGCAAACAAAAACAAACAAACAAACAAACAAACAAACAAACAAACAAACAAACAAACAAACAAACACAAGAAGAAGAAGCCCAACCACCCGCTGGCTCCCAGGGGCTCTGGTGGGCTAGCTCAGTTCCAGGCAGAGAGGGCAGCTCAGAAGCCTGTGCTGATGGCTTTGTGAGATTCCAGTGGGCTAATCTTGATCGACCCCCCCCCCACTACCCACCCACAGGGCATTCACCAGGGGCTCCTTACGAAATCTCAGCACAATTGGAAGCTGCGTGGGTGAGAAACAGTCTGGGACAGATGCACGGCCCAGGAATTCCTGAGGGCCTTACAGAAATTTGTTTGGGAAACTTTACCCCACCCACCCCACAGCCCTGCTCTTGCTCCTTCAGGTGCGGGTAACTCAAGGAGAGCAGAGCGCTTTGGGGAAGGTTTGGGCGATGGCGGGCCACCTTCAGCAGCTGTGGACGGAGGCGCCCGGCTTAGACAGCTGAGTTAGACAGTCGACAGTGCAGCTCCGCTGCACATTTTGATGTTTTGGTGTCTGTGCCTCTGTAGCAATGTTTCCAAACTCATGTCCAAGTGGTCTGTGGTCAGCATGAGTGGAGCGTCATCACGCCACCCGCCCCTTCACATGTCCCCTCAGCTCACTGCATTCTCCACCCCACGGCTTGTGGCCGTTGCTCCTGATTGCATGCCCTCCCTCATGGGCCTTCCTAGGTGTCTGGGACAACCTATGACCCGGAAGAGTTTCAGTCAGCCCTTCCCCTCCCACGTATTGACTTTTGACTCTGGTTCATCCATCCCCTCGAGACACGTATGCCTGGACTCAGACTCCGGCTACTCACGGCCTGGTCTAAAGTGGAAGTGTGTCCCACCGTCCCACCCCCCCTCCCCCTTCTACTCCCCCACTCATCCCCCTCCCTCCTCCCCTTCCCGCCCACCTGCACTTGTTTCAATTGTTGCCAGTGCTTCCAATCTGATGGCAGCAGGTGTGCCGTAGAGAGGGATTTCACGTTCATGCTCTGCCACTACCCCTGGGCCCAACGCTGTCCTATGGCCGCGGGAGGGAGGGTGCTCTCGCCTGCTCGGCCTCCTCCTGCCCTCAGGGTCTTCTTCCTGTTTCCTCTGCCCCCCAGCACCCACAGTCACCTGAACTTAACTGCCCCCCCCACTCCTCCCCGCCGGAAATGGACACCGTCATCCTGGCTGCTCTCTCTCTCCTACCAACCAATAGGAATCATGCCCTTGCCGCTCAAGGTGGGGCACCCCAGTGGCCTGGGTCCTTCAGTTAGATTCCTCGGGCGAGAAAGAATTCACACCAAAGCCTAGTTTGTGATCCAAGTGGGTCTTACAAAGGATAGAAGTTTCAGGTGTTACCCTAACTGGACACAAGCACTCTCATGGCACCGTATACCCACAGGTGGCGGCCAGAGTGAGAGAGGGAGAGAGAGAGAGACAGACAGACAGACTAAGGCCCGGCTGAGCACAAGGCAGAGGAGCCGTCTGCTCTGTCCTGCAGTGGTGGACTCCCGGGCGTGGTGGACCCATGGGAAAGTTCCTAAGCATTCTGGCGGCAGATGCTGTTCGATGAGAACCTGGTGGGCATATGCGACCCTCTTTCCAGGAAGTATAGACACGCTTACCTGAAGCCCTCCCGTGGCCTGAGCAGTCCAAGGCCGATCCACGGGCAGGAAGCTGCCGAGTGATACTGAGAATTGTGGGCTTTGTTCTTGAGGGGAAAGCAGGGCCACTGAACCCAGGCCATCTGTGAAGAGCCCATAGGCGATTCGTGGCCGCCACAGACCGCAGGGCACCGTTCAGAATCCTGGTCCAGGGCAGAATGGGTGCGCGCCAGCGGCTGCCAGGAAAGCCCTCGGTGAGCACCGGATCCTGTGTGCTTTCTGGTCAAATTGCCTTTTGTAATCTGTCTTTGGAAATAAAACCAGGACAGCCTGCCACAGCAGAGCCACAATATGGAAGTTTTTTGTTTTAAGAAGGACAAGGGACAGAGCAGAGGAAACCGCCATCACTATTTCTAACGTGAGGCATGTTAGACATGTGTAGCGTGCACTTGGTCGGATTAGTAGTTGCATGTGGGAAAGCCTCACTGGACAGGGTCATAAGGTCAAGACTACTGAGGGCCTCCGAGGTCACTGAAGGGCCCTAAGAAGTCGTGGTCCAGGCGAGAGCCATTGGGCAGATGTCCTCAATGAACCCGTTGATGCTGGCGCCTGAGAAGGTTTGGGATCCAGGGCACTGTGACCGTTGGGTTTTGTGCCAACTTGGCGGGGCCAGGACTCTCAGTGGTTTGTCAGGTGAGGCCCAGGGATTCTCCGTGGCGTGACATAAGGTAACGGTCCCCACAACGGGATCTGAGATGAGCTAATAGGCGGTTGTAAGAGGATTGGGGGGAGAGGGGGTGTTGGTTGTTGTTGATGTTAGAGGCCGTTGAGTCAGTTCCAACTGTGAGACGGACAGAAGCGCTGCCCAGCCCTGGCCATCGAGGAAGGCCACAGCCTCGATGGAGCTAACAACAGAAGGGAGGCCTCCCTGAGGGCTTGGTCTGCTTCCTTTGTGAGTGGATGCTGGGGAGCAGCTTGCTTGGTTCTCCCTCAAGTGTTGGTCCTGCGTCTAACCCCTGTTCTTTGGACTTGAGCCAGTGGCCTTGTCGTATGGCCTGCCCACCCTGGGGGTCATCAGTCGTCTGCCATCTGCCATACTGATCTCGGCTTCATTCGCCTCTGCAGCCACCAGCTTGTGGCCTCCTGCGACCGTGGGTTCACCAGCCCCAGAAGCTCCAGAAGTCACACATCTCCAGCTTAACACCTGACTCACTGACTTGGAACCTGGCTAGACTTGAACTCGTGAGTCAGAATTCACTCAACAATGAGTGAAACAAGTGTGTGAGCCCTTTTCTTGGTGTACAAGTCTTTCTATAGAGACATATGTTAGCGCTACTGGTTTTGTCTTGCTGGAGAACTCGGGCTCACACAGAGCTTTCTGAGCTGAGGGTCAGTGATCCCAGAACTCCAGGTTTGAGCAGGGGGCGCTGGTGAAGTGCCAGCCCTAGGGAAGGACGCCCTCACCCACCCAGCTTTCCTAGCTGACCGTCGGCAGTGGGGTTGCACCTTGTGGGACAAAAAGAGTTTATCCTTTTTTATAGGAGAGCTTCCATTTTGCTGCTCTGCACTTTCAACAAATTAACTGAGTTTTTTCCCCCCTTTTAATGGTGATGAGCCTGTAGTGCCCCAGAAATAATTTTCTCTTTGGGAAAGTTTCCTTCTTAGGGGAATAAAATAAAAGCATTCCATTGAGACATGCAACTTTTTTTGGAAAATGTTAACCCCCCGTTTTTTTCTTTTGTTACGGAACTTTTATTTCAGAGCTAAATGTGAGAGGGTCCCCAGTCCAGGCAAGGTGTTTGCATGCGAGTTATAGGAGCAGTTGAAAATGATGGTTCTATTATTCTACGTGTCCTGGTTTGAATTGTGGCACCAAATGGGTGTCACGTGGCTAGACCATGACTTCAGTGTCGTGTGATTGTCCTTTAGTTTGTGGTCTGATACAGTCACCCTCCGGGTTGTGCTATGTTATGAGCCTGGTTTGTGGTCTGATACAGTCACCCTCTGGGTTGTGATGTGTGATGAGCCTCCCTCCATTGTCATGGCTCCAACCCAGTGTCAGCGAAGTTCCCCTGGGGGGTGGCCTGCATCTCCTTTCATCTTGTCATCCTTAGATGTCATCTACTTGGCTCCTGGTCCTGTGCCACTCTCACAATTGTTGTATTTGAGCTCATTGGTGTGGCCAGAATACGTGACACTTGCCACCCTCCCTACTCAGGACCGTTCTGGCTGTTGTCTCCGATGCTCATGCAGCATGTTGTCTTTTGATCTCCTGGCGGCTGCCTCCTGGTGCACTGGCTATAGACCCAGACAAGATGGACATCGTCGGTCTTTTCCCCAGGAATCCCGACACTGTCTCCCGGCTCAGTGGGGCCGATGTTTGCTTTCTTTCCCTTGAGCTGCACTGTGCACGGAAGGTGCAGTCTTGGTTCTTCACCGGCGAGTGCCTGAGGGCTCCTGGTTAGGGACGGTGTCACCTGCACACTTTGGGCTGTTGGGGATCCTTGCACCCACCTAGGTGGTGTGTTCTTCGTCAAGCAGAACAACTTCTTGGAGGTGGAGGAACTATGGTGAAGGATGCAGTCTTAGTGCACACCTTTGCGGTTCTAAGTCCTGCCGTCTCCCCTCGTTCTTTACGGACAGCTCCCTCTTGCTCCAGTACAGGCTGTGCATGAGCACTCGGAAGAGTTGTGGAGTTCTGCCTCTTCTGCTCAATGGTATGCAGAGTTTGTTACGCTCCACGCAGGCAAATGCATTTACGTAGCTAATAAAAATCAAGCAACCGTCTTTGGTATTCTCTTCTTTCAGCCAACATCCATCTGACACCAGCAATGACACCCCTCAATCCACGTCCTCTTCTGAATCTGGCTTGAATTTCCGGCAGCTCCCTGTGGAGGCGCTGCTGCAGCCTCCATTGACTGATCTTCAGCAAAATTGTACTGATGTGTCGTAGTGAGGGTCCTGGTTGGTAATTTTCCCATTCTGCTGCCTTACTTTTCTTCGAAATAGTCACAAGTATAGATCTCTTCCCGTCGATTGACTTCCACCTATGTTGGCCTAGACTAACGAGTGCTTCTCGTGCTGGGTCTGTTTCTGAAACCTCTCAGCTGGTGTTCTGTCACTCGTTAGAGCCTGGCTTCTCACTGCGGCCCTCGGTGAAGCTGCATGTTTTCTATCCACACCTTAAGTTCTTGGTCATTTGCTTGAATGTGATCAAACGGTCGAACACCAACCAGCTCTCTTCTCTGTAGTGACTCTGCATATTCCTTCCATCTTATTCGGGTGCTTGTTGGATCCTTCAATATTTTCCCCATAGGATCCCTCAATAGTTCAGCTTGAGCCTTGAATTCTTTTCTTCATTTCTTTCAGCTTGAATGGTGTCAAGTCTGTACTTCCATTTTGGGTCTCTTACAAGAGGTAAAAGGAGAGAAGTAAGCAGAGTGTCAGGGACCTCAGCGCCATCAACAACAAAGAGCTTGGGGCAGAGTGTCTTCTGGAACCAGGGCCCCTGTGCTGAGACCCTCCTAGAGCCGGGTGAAGACTGATGAGAGACACAGGGAGCCCCCAAGGCACGCTGAGCCCCCACGGCACGCTGAGCCCCCAAGGCATGCTGAGCCCCCACGGCATGCTGAGCCCACAGATGTTGGAAGGCGAAGACCGTCCTTCAGAGCCGACACAGAGATGGTGTCCCTCAACCCATGTCCCCTTCTGAATCTGGGTTGACTTTCTGGCAGCTTCCTGTTGACACACAGCGGTTGTCCTGAATTCAGACTTGTAGCCCCTAACTTATGTACGGCCATCCACTGTGTATTTCTGTTACCATAGCACTGGATGGTCAGACAGGAGTATACCGCACAGTCCCCAAAAGATTAGACGGGAATCATTTTGAGAGAATAAAATGAGAGTATTGGCCAGCCTCCTGGTTTTCAGAAAAAACTTGACCTGGAAGAGTCATCCCCCTTTGGCCCGGGGACTGTGAGGCCAGGGTGGAGGGACAGGGCACCCAACGTCCTGGGACACCGGGGGAGCTTCCCGGGTGATGGTGGTGGTGGTGGTTCTCTTTAGCTGTCCCTCCTCCCCTTCCTTTTTTGGTCTCCATGGAAACACAGGTGCAGTTCACAGTTCCTGTGGTGGTTGAGGAGGGAGGCATGGCCAGATGCTAGGCTGTTCTATAATATTAAAACAAGATGCTCACCCTTGTAAATGGACAACTTTTAGAAACACATTTTAAAGCGTGGAGAAATGTCCTAAAAGGAATTAGAAATTTTGATCTTTAAACAAGGAGAGTTAAGACAAAGTGATCAGAAGGGGTGTCACAAAGGTTCCCCCTGCCCCCTCTACACCTCCCTCTTCCCTGGGAGAAGTCTCGGGAGGTGGCAGGGCTGACCAGGCCTAAGTGCTCCTGGTGCAGCCTCAGGTGGACAGCAGGGTGGAGGAAGGGCAGTAGAAGTGCTCCCTCTGGGTGCTCGGGCAGCTGAGCCAGGCCCAGGGGTTTGAGCTGACACACGCCCTCATATCCCTGGACGTGAGGGAGCAGGAAAGTTACCTACACCCAGCTCAGACCTGGTGGGGCTCTGGAGGGAGAGGAGCCCCTCATGGGAAGTCGAGCTTCCCGAGGCAGGAGGAGGAGGAGGAGGAGGAGGAGGATTCTCCCAGCTCACCCTCAGGCCCCCACAGCCATTGGCAGCAGAGTGTGTGAGAGTTGTGCCTTCTTCAAGGTGAGGCAGCAGGGTCTTGCCTGCCGAGTGCCTTCTGAGTCTGGAAGTGGGCCAGCAAGCCGGGAGACATCCCCTCCTTTGGCGTTGACACTGACACACGAGATGGAAGCATTCACTGCCATCAGCCACCAGCAGACAGCAGCGCCAGGAAGCAGCTACACCCTGGGGCCCCACTCAGAGCACTAGGAAAAACACAGCATGCCCACCTCCCACCCTGCCCAGCACACATACCTCCACACTGCCCCGTCCAGGCTTCAGAGGACTCCTCAGTGGTGACCAGCTGGTTGGTGACACTCCAGCCCACAATGGCATTTTATTGCCTCCTTTCACCCATTTATCCAGATGGGCTTTCTGTCCCTGTTAGGCTGCAGCCATTACAGAGTGCGTGGAATGGTGGGTTTGATTTCGTTCAATTATCTGAATGTTTTGCACGCCTGTTTTCCAGGGCTGTAACAAAAAGTGAAGTTCTCCTGTTCGTTCCTGTAAGGAAAACCCAGGGCTCTTCTACTTGGGTTGGTGTTAGATGTGCACCAAGATAAAACTGAAGGATGTTCTCATAAAAATGGGCCGGGGATCTTTTATGAGGTGCTTCTTAGGCTATCCTGATAGATGATTGTGGGTGTGAAGGGAAACTACAGAGCCTATTTTTCTTGAAAATTTTGGCAAAGTTTGAAAACATCTTTGCTTGATTGATAGCAGTGTTCTCAGACACTGTGTACAAATATTTATATTTATCCAACAGCTAAAGGAAAATTGCTGGTGATCGGCATGGGGAAGTTGGAAATAAAGAAGGTTCCTCTGGGAGGTGGGAAATATGGCCCTGGTGATAGGAATGCCACCAGAGATGGGAGTTTGCAAGATCAACGACCAATTTTATGGGAAAACCTTTCTCAACTGCATAAAACAGCGACTGGGCAAGTAAACCTTGCCAGATGCGATGCACAGGGGGCCAATCTGTGGGAAAAGAGGACCGAGAAGCTCATCTCCATCAGTCGGGACAAGGCCAGGGGCCACAGCCATCAATTGCTCAGGGGCACGTTCAACGTGGAGAGGAAGAACATTAAAACATGTCTGCGAGGGGCAAGGTGGGGCCTGAGTCCGTCCCACCTGCCTTTCGAGAGCCTCTCAAGAGTGGACTTGCCACGTTGGCCACTGGTGGCCAGGTGAGTTGTGTGATGGCATTGAGGACAGGCCCCATGAAGCACGTGAAGGGTCATTAAAGGGACAGGCGAGGAGGAAAGGACCCAAATGAACATCCCCAGAGAGTCTGCGGCTTGTTTTGGACACAGTTGCTAAAGCGAACGGGAGAATTTATGCAGTAAAATCGCTACACGGAGCATTTCAACGGGTGGCATGAGACGACAGAACACAGGGTGACGGTGAGCTGCGGGACGACCTGGAGGTGGGAAACCCAAAGGGAAGAGGACAGTGGGCACTTCCCAAGCTGACAGAACTGGAAAACCATTCAAGACTTGCGTTGAAAGCATGAAGGATTATTTGCCTCTAAACTAAACAGAACAATGCAGGAAGCATCAAGAGAAGACGGAAGGAATACACAGAGCCACGGTACCAAGAAGAACTGGTCGAAGTTCAGCCATTGTGGGAGATAACACACAACCCAGAACCAGAGGAGGAAGAAGTCCACGCTGTACTGAAGGCGTCGGGAGAAATGAAACCCAGGAGGGGGTGGCATCCCGATGGGCAGGCTCCCAAACATGGATGCAGCATCGCATGCCCTCACCAATCTGTTGCCGCGAGATGTGGAGGACAGGTACCGGGATGAGGGCCACAGGTGTGCCCATTCCAGAGAAAGGCAGCCCAACGGAATGCAGACACGATTGAGCAATGTGATTGATATCAAACACAAGGTGAAACGTTTCTGGAAATCATCCAGGATGTGTCAGCAGTACATGCCGGCCTCCAGGTATATTCAGGAGGGCATCACAGCAGTTCTCAACCTGTGGGTCGTGACCCCTTTGGGAGTCGAAGGACCCTTTCACAGGGCTCGCCCGATACATAACAGTAGCAGAATGACAGTCATGAAGTAGCAACGAGAATAATGTCATGGTTTGGGGGTCACTGAACACGAGGAGCTGTCTGAAGGGGGCACGGCATGAGGAAGGTTGAGAGCCGCTGACATCGACTAAGGGTATCATTGGTGACGTCAGATTATCTGGGCTGGAAGCAGAGGGACTAGAAGGATGTTTGCCTGTGTTTTATTGAGTAGGCAAAGGCATTCGACTGGATGGCTCATAACAAACTATGGATAACCTTGTGAAGAATGGGAATTCCAGAACACGGCGCTGCTGCACAGTCTACCCATAGCCCAAGGGCAGTCATTTGAGCAGAATGAAGGGGCATCGTGTTCACATCAGGAAAGATGTGCAGCCTTAAGGCCTCTCAGAAAAGCAAATTCACTGCCAACATGTTGATCCCAGTTCCTGGCACCCTCTAAGACAGGGAAGCACAGCCCCAGTGGGTTTCCAGACGGAAACGCTTTGCGAGAGTAGGGCGCGCCTCCTTTCTCCCTAGTGCATTAGAAAGTCGAGGGGCACATCAATCCTGCTTTGTAAAGAGCCCGGTGATGTCGGAGGACATGTGCTGGCATGCTAGCTCAAGGTCAGCGGTGTGCACTCACAAGGTCAGCGGTGTGCACTCAAGGTCAGCGGTGTGCACTTACAAGGTCAGCGGTGTGCACTCAAGGTCAGCGGTGTGCACTCACCAGGTGCCCCAGGGAGCGAGAGGAAGCTTCCTGCTTCTGCAGCGATTCCCAGTCTTGGGCACCCCGGCAGTGCTTCCCTGCCCAACAGGAATGGGCTCGATGGCTGTGGGTTTGGTTTCATTCAAAAAATAAAATAGTGGCTTGTACTTTGTGGTACACATCGGAGCCTGATCGCTGTGATCAGTCCATTATGTTAGAGAACTTTCAGTGTAGATGGAAATCTCTCATTTCTTTTATGCAGAGAAAGGTACATTGCATGCGTGGAACAAGACACACATTTGGCTGAAGTAGGGATGTACTGTACCTTATTTCTCAGACCGACACGCAGAGGCTTCTTTAGGAACAGGACTTATTTGAAATCCGGGGACTGCCTGTGTGACAACACGGTGTTTTCACAGTGTCCAGATCCCTTCGCGGTCAACTTCACAGACGTCATCGCGGACCTTAAGCGAGGCGTGTGCTCGGCTGTATTCTCTGCTCCTGAGAATCTCTTTTTCTTTTCAGCAGGAGCTTGAGGCACAGCGATGGAGTTGTTTGCCTGGACACTGCTCACTCTGAGGAGCTCAGGGTGCTTCAGCCAAGGGGATGCGTCCATGCTGCTTGAGCCAGGGGCCGGGGAGGAAGCACAGGGGTGCCACTGGCTCCCGTTGGGTCTGCAACACCCACACCGACGGGCCAGGATGAGGACTGGTCGCTATGGCTCCTCAGAGGGGAGGAAGGACCACTCCCTCCTGCATACTGAGTAACTTTGGAGGTCAACAGAAAACCCTAATGTCAACCGACACCTTTAAAACATGGAACACGTGCTCTTCTCTGCTGTGAACAGGGGCTTCTCCTGACCTTGGCCGCTCTACAGAGCCAGGGCTCCTTTGAAACTGCTGCTGCCTCTGGAGCAAGGGACGCCACGGTGGGCCTGGGGCACCTCATGAGAAAAGGGACACATTCGGAGATTGCTGGGGTGTGTGGTGGTGGTGGTGGTGGTGGTGGGCACAGGGCCGGCTTAGAGGGAAGACTACAGGCTAATGTGTTCCCATGTGAACTTCAGGAGCAAAACCATGTCCACAAAGCCCTGTGACCACAGCCCCCAGCTCAGGACACAGCTCAGGGAAGGCCCCTGCAGTGCCTGCTCCCACAAATGGGCCAGCCGGTCGCAGCTGCCTTACAGAAAACCCCAAAATGAGGGGCTTCACGAAGCTCACAGGGAGGTCATCTTTAATCCAGTTTCCCCATGGACTTTCTGAAGCCCCCTCACAGTTCCTTGGACTATGACGACCACCCCCTGCGGTGGAGGGGGGGCTGCAGGGAGGAGACGCATGAGTGTGATTGTTGTGCTCATTCAGAATTGAAACCTCCCGGCTCAGAGCTCTCAGCAGGGGCCGGGCCTGGGGAAAGCAATCCCTCTGGTGTGCTGGGGACATCACTCCAAGCTGCGTGGGCACTGGACCAGCTCCCTGGTCTCCCTGGGGTGGACGTGGGCTTGATGTACCTTGCGAGTACTGACCACATGTGCTGTCTGTAAGAAGGCCCGTGAAGGACAAAGGTAATTTGTGTGAAGTCCTTCTTGATCTGAGATGCTAACCCCCTCGTGAAAGAGCTTCTTGACGCAGGAAGGGGGAGCTGGTCTGAGCTGTGAAATCCAGATGTGCTGATTGGGGCCAATCAATCAGCAGTGGCTGTAGACCCTCCCCCATAACTCAATTAGGGACTCCAGGGTGGAGGGTCCCATCACTTCCACATCCGGGACTTGACTGTGCATGTGCGTGTATGTGACCCCACCCTGCTGTCCATGGGCAGGGGCCTGGAGAGCAGCTCGCAGGCTCTTGGGGTGACCCCTTGAGGAGTGATGGTGTCCTGGCTGCAGCAGGGGAACGGGGTGGGATGATGGGGAGATCGATATCTCTCGTGTGGAGAGATATCGGCTTGGAGCTGACTGGCCTCAGGGGCCTGGAGTGGGGGTCAGGGTGACTTTGAGGCCAGAAACACCTTCTTGGAATTGGGGTTTGGGGAAACACAGTGAATCACCTGTGTACACATTGGGTCTGAGTCACCTGTGGGTTCCCAAGAGGTGGTAGGACATGTGGATCTGGAAACAGAGGGAGGCTCAGGACAAGTGGGAGTTGGGGTTTATAGCACAGGGGCAGGGCTGAAGGCCAGTGTAGACAAATGGCCTGGAGGGGACAGAGAAAAGGCTACTGTCAGAGTGTCCTGCAACCCAATGGCTCAGGTGGGCTCTCAGCTCCAGAGAGGCCCTGCTGTCAGAACAGGGGTTAGTACCACTCTGCAGGACCCTGGCTGGATAGCCCTATGCCTGAGATGGAGGGGCGTCAGAAGTCTTATGGTTAGAACCCTGGCACCAGCCGTCTGCGGGACCTCGCTCCCGTGTCTGAGATCACGGAGGGGCCATCGACACCCTGGAGGCCATTCCAGGGACTTCCCGCCAGAGTTTCGGGGGCCCGATGCTGCCTATAAGCCTCTGAGCCCGCTCACTGACGCGGGGTAAGCTCTGCCAGGGAGTCCACCTTCCCAGGAATCAGAGTTCTGCCTTGGACTACTCTCTGCATGGCAGGCGGACTTGGCACTAAGCACTCCCTCCACCGGGCTCCTCAGCCCCTCCACAGGCCACTCTCAGCAGTGGAGCCAGGCGTGTTGTTAGGACATCTTTGCTGCCTGTCTGCTTCTGGGGCGGGAGCCCAGCGGTCCAGAGCCTCCTGCAGAGGTGAAGTCACCTGGAAGGGCGTGTGTGTGTGTGTGTGTGTGTGTGTGTGCGCGCGCGCGCGTGAGCACAGACCAGCCTCTCCCCCTGCAGAGCGTGCAGGAGAGAATGAAACGTCCCATCTGCTCCCCGTCTGCTTGACTGACCCCATTCCCGTGGACTTGGGCACACCGAGCTCCCAGGGCTCAGGGATCTGCCTTCCTGCACGCAGTGCTCAGGATGGAATGCCTTGGTCGGATGCCACCTGGACATGATGTCCAGGCTCCCCTTCTTCCTAAGCCCACACTCACTGAGCCCAGCGGTGATGTGAAGAGCACCCATCCATCTCTGGCACCGAAGGGGGCTCCAGCATGGCGAGCTTCTATTTTCTAAGTGCCAACACGGTCCGGGCACTTGGGCCCTGCAGCCCGTGGGAGCTTCCAGTGTGGGGATTGTGGACTGTCCCCGGCACTGTCACGGGACTGTGGGACTAAAGAGTTAGGCAAAGGCCTGCTCTTCTTCTTCAGTGCCTCCTTTTTGCCAGGAGGCCAGTGCCATGGCCACCACACTCAGGCAGGAAGGTGACCAGGAGGGGTGGGCAGAGTCACTGACTCGCGGTTTGCGTCTCCACCTTGTTCCCTACCAGCTGCCACCGACAGCATTGTCCAAAAAGCATCCGCCCTGTGCTGCGGCGGTGGCCGGGGTCCTTCCTCCTTCCCGGCACAGGAGACCCGCGCCACCTTTTCTGCACTGGCTGCTGGGCTCTCAGGTGTTCTTGTTTCCCCCTTGTTTCCCCGCGTGACTTCTCCTCCACCTGCAGGTTGTTTAAAGCCTCTTGTCCAAACACTGGTTCCCCCTGGCTTTGGTTTTGTTTTGTTACTGACGTCTGTGTCTGCTCCGTGGGGGCAGAGCACGTGTCCCCATGCTTTCGCGCCGTCCCCTTTTGTCTGGAGTTGGCGTGAGGCCGGGTTGGGCCTCTCCTGTGGGTATGTTGCGTCCTCTGAAGAGGAGGTCTGCTGCTGCTGCGACTGCACGGCCCGTAAGTGTCACTGAGCGCAGGGGGGCCATGGTGCCGCCCGGCTCTCTGTCTCTGATCCGATTTCCTGTCCCTTTGTTCCTTCCATTCCCGAGAGAGCACGCTGACCCTTTCCAGCCTGCTCCCCACTTCTGCTTAATCACCCCTCTCCCCACCGTGCTCTCCACGCTCCCTGCTCAGAGCTCCGTGTGCCGTGGTGGCCGCAGGGCTCCCTGGAGGGTCCATGCCCACACTGACGCCAGTGCACTCCAGTGGGGACTCCCCTCTCAGGGCCTGCCCCACTGCTCTGTCTGCCTCCTCCGTGCCTCACGGACCCTGAGATGCTGGGCTTCTTCCTCGGTGGCTCATCCTTCCCCAGCTGTCTCGGATGAAGGGCACATCGCCCATACTGCACTCAGCCTCAGAGGCCTCTGGGAAACTCCTTGCCCTCACCGGGGCGAGTCCTCCTCCCCCAGCGTGGCTGCTCCCTCTCATCTCCAGCACCAGGGCAGACTGGCTTTGGGACCAGAGTGAGGGCCTGGGCTGATGCCTTCATTCCCATAGGTCCTTCCAGGTTCCTGGTGCCGCATCCCGGACTTAAGCCATGAACCCCGTTGACTCACAGATGACGGCATCCTTCTTCACCGTTCCCTTTCCATCAGGTGCTGTCTGGGCTGTCACATCACACCCCCAATGTCACCTTTCCCCTCTTTCCCCCGCCCCCCTCACACGAGGATGGCCCACAGACAGCAAAGCCCCCTCGGGTTCTCTGGGAAGCATGGGTGCTTTGACGACAGTGTGACTCTCGCTTCTGAAGGGTCTGCTGACTGCTCCTTCATCCAAGCACAAGGCGCCCTGGTGGTCTTGTGGGCTGGGCAGCGGGCTGTCAGCCACAGTGTCTGTGGCTCAAACCCATGAGCCACTCCTTGGGAAAGGCTGACCATTTGGGAAACCATGGATGTTGCTATGAGTCGGGGCTCACTCTGTGGCAGGGGTTCGATTGGGGTTGAGTGGTACCATGGTGTCCCACCAGAAGGTTTGCACTGGTTGTTAGTGTCAAGGTTGGCAGTCTGAAACCTCCCGGCAGCATGTGGGAGAAAGGTGGTCTTCCTGTGGTCATGCAGGGGAGCCTGGGAGTCAGGGGGCAGGGGTGGCCGGGAAAGGGCTCCACTGGTCAGTGATGATGTGCTGGTCCGAGGGGAGAGGCCATGGGAACCCTGAGGCACATACAGAGCCAGCTCAGCTGCAGACTGAAAGGCCGGAGGGACACGCCACCCAGGGGTCCCACAGAGGAAAGGCCTGGTGAACTACCTAGGAAAACCAGCCCAAGAGCCTCATGATCGGGGTGGGGGTGGGGGTGGGGGCACCCAGAGCTGGAACCGGGGTTTGTCTTCTTGTTTTCGCTTTGGTTCTTTTGTAAGTTGAAGATTATTTATTCCCACTCATCATTAACCATTAACTGCCTGGTCTGTGCACAATGCCATGCTACCTGCCCCCCCCATCCCACCTCAGCAATCTCAGGGCAACCCTCCAAAGTGAGGATCAAGCCTGGCTCAGCTTGGCCGAGGACTCCACGCTTCCTCCGTGGTGGGGCCCGGCTGCCCCCCAGTCTCAAGCTCCCAGTGGTCCCAAGGTCGGCATGGAAGAGGGAGACCCCGTGCGAGGGACTACCACGGGGCTGCAACAATGGGCTCAAGTGTGAGCCCTGTTGGGAGGATGGTGCAGACCGGTGGTGTTGGGCTTATTGTGCACAGGCCCCCATGGGTCAAGCCAACTGGACCCCACAGGCCCTCACAGTTGCTCCTGGGCTGGCTTGATAGGGTTTATGGGCAGCAGGGAGGGGAAAGCACCTCCCTCTAAGGGAATAATATCTCTGTTACGTAGTGCCATTGAATATTTATAAATGCTCTCCCATCTGAAAATGTGAGTTCAGTGAGATAATTCAGTAGCTGCGTGTGGTTAAGGCTCAGTGGGCTTTGCCGCCCTAAACCCAGATGCATACAATCAGTGTTTGAAATGCATTTGTTCTGGACACAGGGACTGGTGAGCAGGCGTCCCACCCCACTGTGTGTGCCCGGGCTCCGCACTGGGTGGTGTGACAGATGGTCACTATCTGTCTGGGTATGCCCGTCTGAAGGTTAGCGCCCCTGTGGCGGGGGAAGTGAGATTCACATGGACACCGTGCAGGCATGGGCAGGGAATAAACACCCACACAATCACATACACACTCACTCACACTGACACAATGACATACACACTCACTCACATTTACACACTCATGCACACATGCACTGGAGCGCAGGTTCATTCACAAATACCAACACACACACACATACACACGCTGTAACTCCTGCACACTCCTTCACAAACACCCACATTCTCTCTCTTGCACACACACCACACACACACACTCATGCTGCGTATGCACACACACACCACCTGCACTCTCCCTCGAAGCGCAGTAAAGCCGAGCGCAATGAGCGGAGCGGAGTCTGCACTTGTTCAAGCGAGGGACGTGGGGCGCATCTCAATGGGCCACTTGAGCTGGGGGAAGTCCAGGTGAAGGTTAGAGAGGGCCCTCCCCTGGACGGGCCGTGGAGGGACAGAACGAGGCTGGGTCGCTGAGTCCTGGCAACCACCCAGGACTCAGACCCAGGAAGAGGTCCTCACTGGGTGGAGCAGCATCTCAGTGCTGGATGAAGTTATTTCCTGTTCATCCGGATCACAAATCCAAACCACTGGACCTGTGCCGATTCCCAGGCCCGCGATCCGGCAGGACAGAGAGGAGCCACTGCTCAGGGTGGCAGAGGCTGCCAGTCTCTGTGGGCGCAGACAGCCCCTCTCAGTCTCTTGGAGCAGCTGGTGGGCTTGGACCCCCAACCTTGCCCTTCGCAGCTCAGCGCTGACCACAGCACACCACCCTCATCCTCCTTTCGTGCCAGCAGGGGGTTCCCACAGGGGTGCCGAAACGGAGTGGGAGAAGAACTTTAAAGACTGTATGTAGCTGCCTGCAAATAACTGGGGTCTGGTTGTATCAGAAAATCCATTAAGTACTTAAAGGACTAATTTTCATTATGATTGCCAGTTACTAATATTATCTTTTATATTGCCTGAAAAATAATATGAGTAATGGGAATGATTCAATTTGTTTTGGTTTAATTCTAATGTTAACGATGGCAGCGTTCCTCATTTTGAGGACTGAGCCTGGGCTGCGGAGTGGTAACTTTGACGGCACAGTTTCCACTGCATGGGGGTGGGCCCTCACTCTTGGAAGCGGTGAGCGGATGGGAGAAGACAGCATCTGTGTGGGTTCAGTGGTGTCCCCCAGAAAGACACGCGCATTGAGGTCCCACCTAGAAGACAGCATCTGTGTGGGTTCAGTGGTGTCCCCCAGAAAGACACGCGCATTGAGGTCCCAGCTGCACTCATGGAGGTGACCTTGTTTGGAGGGGTGGGTGTCCTACCATGCCATTGTTGGGTGCCATGCCGTCTGCTCTGACTTACAAAGTCCAGCTTGGTCCGCACCATCCTTAGATCAGCGTTACAGCTGGGCTCAGTGCTGCAGGCTCTGTGCCGATCTGTCTCCTCTTTGCCTCCGCCCCTCCACTTTCCCAAGCATGATGTCCTTCTCCATGACCGGTCCCTCCTGACAGATAGCATGTCCAAAGTGCACGAGACAGTCTCACTGTCCTCAATTCTTCGGAGCATTCTGGCTGTGCTTCCTCCGGGATGGATTTGTTGGCTCTTCTGGAAGTGGGTGGTGCTATCAGTCGCCGCCTCCAGCCTCGTGATTCGAATGCACCCATTCTTCCCCAGCCTTCCGGCATGCACCCTGCCCAGCAGTCACAGGTTCAGGAGTGACTGGAAGTACCCTGGCTGGGGTCAGGTGCACCTTAGTCCTCAGAGTCCCACCCTTGATCTTCAACACTTGAAAGAGGTCCTGGGGAGCAGGCTTTCCCAGTGCAAGGTGTCGTTGGGTTTCTTGATGGCTGCTTCCAGGGGTGGGGGCTGTGGATGCAACACAATGCGCTTCTCGATAGCTTCCGTCTCTTCTCCATTTCCGGTGAGGTTGCTGATGGGCCCAGTTGTGAGGATCTTTGTTGCTTTCGGTTGAGGTGTGACAGGCACCAAAGCCCCCAGTCTTCATCGTCATCAGTAAGCGCTTCAAGTCCTCCTCGCCCAACCTGGAGCGGGCGGGCCTGATCCCTGCTGTGCGGGGTCTTGGGAAAGGAGCGGACAGACAGGGAAGTGGAGTCGTACCAACTACAAACCAAAGAAGCCACAGCAAGCCCAGGGCTGCCCGAAGCAGAACGAGACTGGGAGGATCGTCCCCACAGCCCACAGACGTGGCCCCACCAATGCCCCAATTAGGACAACAGCCTCCAGACCCAGAGGAGAAGCGTCTGCTCTTTCATAACCTTCCAAGACGGGGTTGTTTTCTGCTTCACATTCTTTTGTTGAAGCTATGTCTTTTCAGTAATGGAAGGCATTTTGAATTAAATTGAAAA
>NW_022103968.1:1902220-1903249 GCF_000313985.2 Echinops telfairi | reverse complement strand
CAATACCTTCCCACAGCCCCTCCCACCGCTAAGCTTTCCTGAGTCAATTTGCTAGTAATGATGACCTTAATTTTAATGTCAATTCAAAATCACATTCACAAAGACCTGTTTAAACATCCTAGTGGAATTTAAACATTTTTAACATTTAAAATGCATTTAAAACATTTAAATGCATTTAAACATCCTAGTGGAATTTATCGCCTCTCCCAGGGATGTCTTATCAACACAGGATGCTGCATGGCCCCGTGGGTTTCGACACACACAATGCCAGGTGGTCACCATGACAGGGCCCCACAGGAGAGCTTCCTTGCCTAGAAAAGCCCTGGGCAGCACCATGCAAAGCCCCAGTGCAGGCTTCCGGTTCCCACTCCTCTTCTCATGCTTCTTATAGCACTGTCCCCCCAGACGTCCTGCAGCTGGATGCACTGTCCCCCAGAGGTCCTTCAGCTGGACGCACGCAGTGCGCTGTCCCTCAGGTGCCTTGCAGTTGGATGCACTGGGCCCCTAGACGTCCTGCAGCTGGATGCATGCAGTAAGCTGTCCCCCACATGTCCTGCAGCTGGATGCATGCAGTGAGCTGTCCCCCAGACGTCCTGCAGCTGGACGCACGCAGTGCGCTGTCCCCCAGGTGCCTTGCAGTTGGATGCACTGGGCCTCTAGACGTCCTGCAGCTGGATGCATGCAGTAAGCTGTCCCCCACATGTCCTGCAGCTGGATGCATGCAGTGAGCTGTCCCCCTAGACGTACTGCAGCTGGATGCATGCAGTGTGCTGTCCCCAGATGCCTTGCAGCTGGATGCACTGCCCCCTAGACGTCCTGCAGCTGGACACACGCAGTGCGCTGTCTCTTCAGACTGGTTCTCCTTCTCAGAAACATGCATTTGACCCCTCCTGGCCCCTCCCTGACCGGATAGCTCAGTCGCTATTTCCCATCCTAACATTTTCTCCTGTTTCAGTGAAAACATGCACACCAAGTCGGGTTTCCATTTCACAGTTTCTACACAGCATGGCTGGTGGCACTGGCATTCCA
>NW_022103968.1:1887460-1888732 GCF_000313985.2 Echinops telfairi | reverse complement strand
CCCCCCACCCAATCTCTCCTGCCCCTCCTGTCTGCTGGGCTTTGTTCTGGCAAACACTGTCCCTCGGTCCCTGATGGTGGGTTGTACTGAGGAGTTTGTCCCCCACAGGTGATTCCCAGAGGTGGCTTCCATTCCAGGCTTGAAGGGTGTCTAAGGGCCACTGTCTTGGGGGTCCCACTCATCTCCATCAGACCAGAGGTCTGGTATTTTTATGATGTTAGCTTTTGACCCGCATGTTCTCCCTTCCCTCCTTCTCCATGACCTCCTGTGGTCCCCAACAGCACAGTCAGTATGGAAGTCAGGCACCATCTAGTCCCAGGTCTCTGGGTGGTGCAAGTGGAGGCCTGTGTGGCTCCCTTGCTCTTGTTTGATTGATTGATTGCTTCTCTCCACTCTTTCTTACCGCAGATCAGGACTCGTGTGATCTCTGTTGGTGGGTGGGTGAAGGGTGGCTTGTGATCAGACGCAACGGGATGCTGTGGGGACAGGGTTGCCATAGGACCCTTTGGGGGTAGGGTGATGAGTCCAGAGCTGTAAAGAGGCTAACGTGGAGGCAAGCATGCCCATCTGGAGTCCGGCGTGCCCGGCCCTGGGGGACAGCCAGGTGAGAATCGTCCCAGTGGTTTGGCCAAGCTTTCGTCTGGCTGCTGTCCCATGAAGCCATGGGGCGATGTGGTCACCTTCCATCACATCATGATGGCATGAGGGCAAGCGGCTGGGACGGGAGCTGCCCTAGTGGGTGGGCAGCGTCCAGACTATGAACAAACCATTGGGCAGGCCCCTCACCTGCCGCTTCCTTCACACTGTCCTCTTCCCTCCCCACGACCTACACACCTGCACCTCTTGGAACTCTTGTCTGCAGGTGCCTCCAGCCTGTGCCTGGCCTACGGCATTGGGCTCTGTGATTCACCGGGCGGCTAGGAGTGGAGAAGCTGACCTGCCTTCAAGTTGCCCTGGCGCCTTTCCCACCTAGATACCGGCGAGCTGGGGTGAAGATGAGTTCTCTGCCAGTCTCTCACTCAGTCAAAGTCATTGGGCAGCAGGGACAGTTCGGTATGGGTCATATGAACATCAGTCGGCCAAATGCTTGTCTTGGTGAAAAGGACACTGTGTTAGTCCTGGTTGACTAGAAAAACAAACCCACATGCACTCATGTGTATAAGAAAGAGCTTTATAGGAAGAGTAGCTGTATATTAAGGAAACATCCCAGCCCAGTCCAGATCAAGTCCATAAGTCCGATATTAGGCCATATGTCCCATACCAGTCTATAAA
>NW_022103968.1:1875459-1887360 GCF_000313985.2 Echinops telfairi | reverse complement strand
TCTGGGAGGATGGCATGCAGTAGGAGGGGCAGGGCGGGGTGCTGAGATGGGCCAGCCATGCGGGCGGGCTTCACTAGAAGGAAGCCGGGTCTGGCCTGCAGGGGCGACCTTTTCAGAGGGTCTGTGTGGAGGTGTTTTCCAGCAGGGGCTTGGGTGTCTAAGAGTGCAAGGAGGAAGGACGACAGCAGGCTTGGGGGCTGGGCTGCAAAGAGCCAAGAAGTCTCCTGCCACCGGCACAGTCGGAGACATGAGCCCCACCTTGGCTTTGGGGCGAGTGGGTGCTGTGGTCATGCTGGCTCGGGGGGATGATCGTCTCTGAGGGACGTGTGCTCTGGGAGGCCAGGGACCCACAGCTCGACTTGGAGACACCCCTGCGGGTGACCCAGGATATTGGAAGCATGTCAATAAGGAGGGTAGATTGGAGCCGATAGCACTCAGAGCACAGGGCCACTGGCTCTGCCACTGGGAGCGGGGACTCTGTCCTCCACGTGACACCCAGTGATACCAGTGCACAGACTCTCACGAGACTTGGGTGAGCTGGCGTGTACAGCACAGGTAACAGCACCTGCTGTGCGGGAAGCGCTGGATGAACCCCTCTGGTCCTTATAGTCATGCCCTCGGTCATTAAGCCATCTCAGCACAGGTGGTCTTCCATCGCTGTGCGGCTGCTCTTGTTGTTAGAGGCGTTGACTTGGCTCCAACTCAGCGTGACCCGTGTACCACAGCACGGACCCTGCCTGGTCCTGCGCCAGCCGCACCCTTGCTCTCATGACCCAGCCCTTTGTTGCAGCCACTGGGTCCATCCTTCTAGTTGGGCCTCTCTCTGCCTCACTTCCCTCTGTCTTTACAGACGATCACTGGTCTTTAGCTCGGTCAGATTCGGGATATGGGTGATTCCATACTTGACCCTGGGCGGTGGGGTTTTGTGCGAGACAAGGGAGACTGACCGGGCACAGCCCTTCGTCAGCAGGACATCCTCACCAGGGTGGAGCCTGCCTTCCTCCAATGAGCAGCTGCACCGGGACCCACAGCAGGACGTCCTGCTGGCTCCATCCGGGGGCTGCCCAATGGGTCCAGCACGCCTGCCCACTCAGAGAGAAGGACGCGGGGACAGATAAGGGAAACCCTTTCTTTTATGAATGGAGCCCTGACCAGCAGTACCTCCCCCCCTAGCCAGACCCCCTGCACTCCCTGCCCTCGGCGAATGACTCTGACCTCAGTCAGGAAGTGCTAATGGGCAGTCGTGGTAGCCATCTCAGTGGCCAGAGTGTGGCCAGAGATAGGAGAGAGAGACAGACACAGAGAGAGAGAGAGACAGAGAGAAAGGAGGAGGAGGAGACAGACAGTGAGAGACAGAGAGAGGCAGATGAGAAGAAAGAAGAAAGAGAGAAGGGAAGGACTGAGATCGGGCGAGAGAGAAAAGAGACAGAGAGACACGGAAGAGAGACACTCCAGAGGCAGACAGAGAGGGAATGCGGCAGACCCTCAGGGCTGTGTGCCCTTGGCCAAGCGGGCATCAGGGAGGGAGCCAAGGGCAATGAGTGTGAAGGCCGTGAGGATGGGGACAAACCCCCACCTCTCTCTTCTCGGTGGTGCCTGGTTGGAGCACTCAGCCACTGACTGACAGGTCTGTGGTTGGAGGAGGGTGTGGCCTCCTGCAGTGACGTCACCAGGATGGAGGGGGCCCAGCGCTGCATCAGAGTGCCACCGCCCGCTTTGGGGATCTCTTGTAGCGGGCTGTGCAGAACTCTCAGTCCTGCTTGGGATGGTCAATTTAAGTCACAGAGTAACGAGAGACAAAGCCCAGAGCAGCCCTCTCCTGTGCAGCCCATCGTGACTCAGGCCCCTGCAGGGCGGAGAGGAACTGCCCTCAGTCTCTGAGACAGCGGCCCCTCACAGGAGCAGACGCTGGTACCACCAGCCGTCCCACTGACCGTCGGACGTGTGAGACGGTTCTGAATTGCTCCAGGGCCATGCTTCTTAGATTATGAATGCCAGTGACCAAAGCGCTCTGTAAGGTCTTCCTCCCTCGAATGGTGAGGAGCTGAACATGGTGAGGAGCTGAACGGCTGTGGTCCCCGTCTCTTCCGTCCACCCGTCCATGACTACTTACTTCTCACACACGTTACCGAGGGAGGCTGGCCAACCCTGACTGCCTTTGCACTGTATCGGAAACTCCAGAAGGCTGGGTAGCATCCATCGATGACTACCAACACTCCGGGAGCAGCAGGGCCACGGAGAGCGTGGGGCCGCTCGGGCAGCGGACGTGGACGGCTTCAAAGGGCAATGGGCCAGTGTGTGTGGCTCCCGGGGCACCGACACAGGTGAGCTGGGCTGATGGGACATGTTGTTGTGGGAACTGACTGCAGCCGCATCTCGACAGTCAGGAATGAATTTCTGCTGCCCACGGAACGTGCTTTCAGGGAGAGTCTTTTGCTGTCACCTCTCTGACAGCGTCACCCAGTGGGGTCTGTGCCCCCAGGCCCCCAGTCACACCATGGGCCGCCAGATCCCATGTAACCATGACTGCCTTCCTGGAAACCGGGCGGGCAGTTCTTGTGGGGTCGTAGAGGGTCCTTGTCAGTGGTTTGGGGTGTGCTTTCCCCTCTCCCTCCTCATCTCTGACCTCCCGAGGGGAGGTCCCAGTAGGAAGCTCTGTGTGTAAGGTGGAGCGAGGGGGGGAGGTCTGGGCTCAGATGTCCTCTGTGCATCTGGAGGGCGTTCAAGGGTCTCTGGTCTGGGCCAGGGGCCGCCTGCTCCAGCTGGCAGAGGTAGCAGGTTTGAGGCATGGCCATCTCTCTGGCCCACCATACCTCACACTTGTGCAAGTAGCACCCACACTTAGAGATGCAGGTGTGGTCCATGGGATGCCCAGAGCCCAGGTCCTGGTCAGAGTGACCTGCAGAGCAGTGTCCGGCGGTGGAGATGGGGTGACAGCTGTTACAACCACCTGAGTTCTCAGGAAGCTTCCAAAAACTCCATCTGTTCCTGGTCACCCATGGAGGGAAGTCACGAGGAGGGAGGCAGGCCAGGTGAAGTCTAACAAGACGGGGACCTGGCTCAGACCAGCAGTCCCTGCCCAGGAGCCGCAGGTGCATTTGCGCCAGCCAGGTGGGAAGGCAGCCAGGGAGGGTCAAAGGCAAGTCCATGACCAGGGGTCAGCCAGAGCTGGAGGGCAGCTCCTGCAAGAGTAGCCAGACCCAAGAGCGGGCAGGCGTCTGGGAGGATGGTGCCTGCTGAAAACGGGCGGCAGCCAGGCTGGACGTGGCAGCTCCTGGCTTCTCTGATGCACAGATGGGGCCTCCCCAGGTGCCTCTGGCACCCAATGCAGGCTGCCCTCGGGCCATAGCGGCCTCCCTGACCTGCTGTGGCCTTCCTGGAGCACTGCTGCTGTTCATCCTCATCATCAACCACACTCACACTCACGCACGCACGCACTCATCCACTCACACTCACCGCTCACATGCACCCACTCATACCACTCACCCTCACACTCACCCACTCGCACTCACCACACACTCACTGCTCACACTCACCATTCACACTCATTACTCACACCCATCCGCTCACACTCACCACTCACATGCATCCACTCACACCCTCCACTCACACTCATCACTCATGCACTCATCCACTTTCACCACTCACACACTCATGCACTCGCCATCCACCTAGTCACAAGCACACACTCACGTACTCATCTACTCACACACTCGCATTCTCAACCACTCACCCCTCACACGTGCACACACCCATGCACTCATCTCCTCACGTGCTCCTCCCTCCGTGAACGGTCCTTGCTGAGGGGCGCAGGGCGGCCTGGGCGGGGTGAGCTTGGTGGCTGGTGGAAGTGCGTGTTCTAATCACAAGCGTTCCAATGATCCCTCTGCCTGGCTTCCGTGTGTGTTGATGTGGCTTTAAAGTCCCCGCCGGGAGGGCGATCTTCACATCTCTGTCTTCACCGTGTTGGCCTCTATTGATGGTCTTTTCTCCTTTCCCTTGAGAGCTTTGTAGTGCTCGTTGCATGAGTGAACTGTTTCTATTGGACCCTGGGCGTCTGGGGTCTTATGTTATGGAACTCGGGGTCTTGGCTTAACCAGGCGTTTTAGCTGGCAGGAGTTGGGGTGCATCGCAGCTGGAGGTAGAATCCCAGGCTCCCACTCGGCCTCCACCACTGCGGCGGCGGCGGCGTAGGGATGGGCCTACCCGTGCCGCACAAGGCCACACTGGCCCCTGTTTGGCTGGAGAGGTGTGCCTCCTTTCGGTCTCCCAAATGGCTTTCTGGAGAGGACAGGGCCTGGTGGATCCTAGATGCTGGTCCAAGCCTGATGCCCAGACCCACCAGGCTATCCATGGTGTCTGCGGGTGGTCCATGGCCGCCCCAGGGACATAAGGTTCCCCGCTTTCGCTGGGCTTCCTCTCACAAGGCTCAGAGGCTGCGGGGTCCCCGGACAGCCAGATGGGAGAGCAAGTCTCAGTGCCCTTGTCCACCCTGGCCGGCTTGCGTGGGGCCGTCCGTCCTTCTGAGCGGGCAGCCGGAGCGGAGCAGGTGCTGCCGACAAGTTCCCTCTCTTGACAGGCTGCCTCTCTTGGATCTTCCAACGCAGAACAGGCTTTGCTGTGAGATCTGTTTGCTTGCTCGACACCGTCTGTTGGCATTTCTGGGCGGCTGGCTTTTCGGACATGAAGCCTGGGCTGTCTGAGGCAGCGAGCATACACAGGGGTGGCCCTACCATGTGGATCTTCGGGGACCATGATCCCTAGCTGCTCCCCTCTCCCCTCTGCCTCGCAGAGCCTCCCTGCCTCCGTGCCCACAGCAGCCCTTCCCGGTCCTTGGTGGGCAGGGCTGGTTGGAGAAGCTTGCGACCCCACTTAGTCAGAAGCACGGAATGCTCAGGGTTGGTTCCAACTTTGACGAAACGCCTCTCTTTTCAGCACCCAGCGTCCTCAGCGCGTCCTCAGCGCGTCCTCAGCGCTTTGCTCCTTGCCGGTGCCTTTCAGAGTCATTGGCTTTTCCTGGAAACCACCGGCTGCGTCCTTTGATAACAGTCTCAATTTCTCTTGCCTCTGCTCCTCCTCGCTCTGCAAGGTTGGGCCCCGGGCTTGGGACATGAGCCCCTTGCTCCCCTTGCTGTGCCGGGGGTCCCTGCAGAGCTGGGTTGAGGTCAACGTCCTCCAGACAGGGAGGCCTTTCCTGCCTCCTGGTCAACCAGGGCCACGGGTCCCTGCTGGCACAGTGTAAGCACGCTGTGAGGTCCGCGCCTGGCACTCCTCCAGAGACGGTGCAGCAGTCTGCTTCCATAAAGACCCGCAACCTTGGAGACTCTGTGGAGTTGCTGTCCTCTGCCTGTAGGGTCTCCAAGCGATGGCAGTGGGGTTTGGGGGGCAGAAGCCCCGGTGGCACATTGGATTAAGTGTTGGGCTGGTACCTGTGAGGCTTGTGGTTCAAACACACCAGCTGTCCCGAGGCTGTCTGCGCCCATAAAGAAACCCGATAGAGACATTGCGCTCTGTCTCCGAGGGTCTCCATGGCTGGAATCCCCTCCGTGGTTGTAGGGCTGGCATTCATGGGCTGCTCACTGGTGGTTCGGACCCACCAGTCTTGGACGAAGTATGACCAGATGGCTCCTTAGAAGCGGGGATGACAAGACTTTGTCTCACATTCTTTGGACCGGTTGTCCCTGCGAGGGACATCGTGCTGGGTACAGTGGAAGCGCCTTGACAGGATGGACAGACTCTGCATCTGCAGCCGTGGGCCCAGGCGCAGGACAGGTGTGGGGGTGGCGCAGGACCAGGTGTGTTTGCATCTGTGGTGCAGAGGGCGGGTCGCTAGGGGCGGGAGCCGGCTCGATGGCACACACCAACAACTCCAGCAGCAACAACAATAAGAACAACAACTACAATGACAATAACAACAGC
Organism: Echinops telfairi; assembly: GCF_000313985.2. Classification (NCBI taxonomy): domain Eukaryota; kingdom Metazoa; phylum Chordata; class Mammalia; order Afrosoricida; family Tenrecidae; genus Echinops; species Echinops telfairi. The sequence goes on along the minus strand of NW_022103968.1, from coordinate 1,881,441 downwards.
AACATTAACACCAACAACTACACCAACCACTAGCCTCCCTGGGGAGAGAGACAAGCGAGGCCCAGGAGCTCACAGACTGCTCTCAGGAACAGGCTTGTTGGCGGTGGGTTTTGCGGAGTCAGGTGGTGCCCCTGGGCGCGGATGCAATGTGGGATTCCTGCCGGCCGTGTTTTTCATTGTAGAGCCCCGGAGCAGAGCGGGGAGAGGCCTGGTGGCCACTCTCAACACAAGTTTGTGCTTTCCTCGGCTTCGCACCAAGACAAGCAGCTTCCGGCTGCTTCCCGCCCAGCAAGGTGACTCCTTGTTCCTTCTGAGAGAGGGAGCAGCCTGGGGAACCCCACCTCAATGGAGGATGCCCCTTCCTGCCACCCCACCCTGCCTGCCGGGGCCCTCCGCTCCTGCCACGCCACATGCAACGTCCCAGCAGAGGCTTGGCCTCAGAGGCTGCGGAATGACTCTCCCCACCCAAACCCGGCTTCTCTGATCGCCCAGAATTCCGGCCTGCATTTGCTGCCCGGTCTCCACTGAAGCTGCCGCTCAGGCAGCCCATGGAGCCGACCCACCTTGCCCAGCAGGCTGATCGTTCCTGAAGGGGCTACTTTGAGCAGGGACATGTGCTGCCACCCTGGTGTGGCTGGATGGCGATTGTAGGAGCAGCGGCCTGGCGAGGGCAGAGCCTGAGCAGGGCATGCGTCCAGGGGACTCGGGGTGTCCGGGAGCTCGAGGGCCTCTTTGGGTTATGCTAGGACGTGAGCCCCTGAGACCTGGCGGGAAGGCAGGAAGGAGCGCACTCACAGGACAGGGGCTAGGAGGACGGCAGTGTGGTGGAAGGATGTGCCTGGGGAACTTCAGGGCTGTGGACAGACATCATCCGGACAGGAGGAGGAGGTGTGCCCGCTGGACACCCCAAACCTGGAGTCTCAGTTCTCTGGTGCAGCCCTGGCTGATGAAGCGTGCATGGACAGCTTTGCATCAGCTTATTTCTCCCCATTTTGGAAGGCTCGCCGGCGACTCCTCTCTGGCGAGGCTGACTCATGCGGCTCAGAAGTGTCCACACGTGTGCTGCCCGTGAGGCCACCAGGGTGTCACTGCAGACTGGCCATCTGTGTGATGAGTAGCCGGCTGTGACCACAGCAGCTGTCGGGACCCACAGTGACCGCCAGCCAGAGACTCCATCACCGGGAAGTGGCCCCCGGGGGTGGTTTGTTGAAGCCAGGAAGGATGAGTGCTCACGGATGAGTCCAGACCCATTTTGGATAATGGTCCATTTCTAAGTTCTCCACCCATGGCCCCTGCCTGCAGGGAGTGGAAAAAGATGAGTGGGGCCCGGTGACCAAAGTGGCATTTGCTGTCCGAGCCAAGGAGGGGCAGTGAGGGGAGGTGGGCCTGCTTTGTCAGGTGCTTTGCTCACCGGGCGCATGGGCATACCTCCCAGTGGGGCAAGTACATTTCCAACACGGGGCCTTGGTCCAGGACCGGCCTCTTCTCTGTCTGCCTCACCTCAGTCCCTCCTCTGACTGCCTGCTGCCACAGGGAGAGGCTGGCTGGGCAGTGAGGAGCCTCAAGCCTGGGCCGGTGGCCTGTTTGCCTGGTACCTACCTCATTACGCCCGTCCTCAGGACACACAATGTCTTCGGACGGCTGGAAGGGAAGCCAGCTTCCCAGCCTGGATTCCCCGTGGGCATTGCTGGTGTGAGGTGCCTTCCAGTCGGTTCTGACGACTAGACCCCATGTCCAGCTGAGGGCACCCCCACCAGGGCCCTTAGCCACCCTCACAGCCGTGTGAGTCCCCTTCCCGTGGCAGCCACTGGCTCAGTCTCCTTGTGGAGGGTCTTCCTCTCCCCCTTGGGCTCTCATCTCCCAGGCTGGATCCCTGCGTGCTGCTGCGGGCGTCTGCCTCGTGGGCTAGCCTTTGCCAGTGACGGTCAGCGTAGGAGCAATGGAACTGACATGCCCAGGCATGTACAGTCACAGGCACCGGGAAATGCTTCCAGGAACTCGCTCCTTTCCTCCCGGTACCCCCAGGGGCAGGTACTCACCCACAGACCCCATCTTGCCTTGCAGCGCCCGCCTCCTCTGCAGTCCAGCCCAGCCGCTGTGGGTCAGGAAGGCCTGCTGCTCTGACCAGAGGCCGCTCCTCTGGACAGCCATTCACTCCCCAGGTCACCGGCCACACACATACTGACACTGTGGCTCAGCCAGGCGGGGGCAGTGGAGGGGAGCCAGGTGATCACAAAGGAAGGGCCCACCACCCCCAACCTCGGACTCTGCTGTGGCCAGGCCCTGGACTGCAGCCTTCACTACCCACAGCATCTGGGCTGGACTGCAGGGGCGACCATGTCCCCTCTCCCCAGCTGGCCCTTCCCAGCCCCCACACCGAGGCAGGCAGAGGACAGAATGCCTCTTTGGGCCATCATCCTTTGCTGTGGGCATGGCCCATTGTAAACACATGGGCTACCCTTGCTGCCATCGTCGCCATCATCAGCATCATCAGTCTGGAAGTGGTGAGAGGCCAGGGCGGAGAGAATGATGTGTCCCTGGCCAGCTGGGATGGGGACCTGCAGCCCCGAGCATGAACGGCCAAGGCTCTCTTGTGACAGCCCATTGGGGCAGACGTGCTCTGCACTGGACCTGCCTGCAGGGGGGAGGGCTTCCTAGCCGAGGGCTTCCTGTTGGAATGCAGGCTCCTGGGCCTCTTGGGGTCAGAGGGACTCTCACACCAAGGAGCCTGCCCCTTGCTTGTCCTGCCCATTGTTGGGGCAGCTGCTGAGTGAGGGCGCTGAGCTGGTCCGTCTGCAGTGGGACACTGCCATCCCCAGATGTGTAGCCCCCAGATCACAGACCAGACTCAGAGCTGCCAAGCCGGGTGGGTGCAGGTAGCGACAACCATGGGTATCAGGTGTTTGAGATGGATATTTGAGCAAAGAGAGAGACACATGATCTACCTGCTGTGGCGACTATCCCCCAGCACACTGGGGTATCCTCTCCTTGGGGTATCCTGAGGAATGGCAGCTCCACCCTCAAGGGAGGCCCGGCCAGTGGGTGAGCAGTGCTGGAGATGGGTTGGCAGAAGTGACAGTCACCTCCGACGATGACCATGGCCACGCTGCTGACCCACAGGGCTGTGGAGCCCACACAGGCTCACCGTGCTGTCTTCCTTCAGGGAGGCCCTGGGTGTGCTTGTTCCTGTGTTTCGCCCAGCCTCACTGATGAACACATGGCCTGCTTTCAGGAGGACCACAGAAACCACCCCTGGGCACCGGGAGGCCTCGCTCCCTCCCTCGCTGAGCCAGGTCAGTTTTCTTCCTAGTCTCCTGTCTTGGTGCGCGCCGACAGATGACCAGGGAGTGTGGTGGTGGTGGTGGTGATGTGTGTGTGTATGTGGGGTGGGGAGGTGGTGGTGGACTGGCATTCAGCTCTGGGGACTTAGTCCTTTCATTGCCCAGGAAACAAGCATGAGGCCCGAGTCCAACGTGATGAGAGAAACGGACGTCTTTCTGGGGATGGCCATGCCCGTTGGAGCCCGAGTGGCCGCTGGGTGGTTAGTGTGCTGCACCAAGTCCCCGGAGACGTCATGCCGTGGGCAGGGAGGAAACACACCTCTTCCTCCTCCTCCTTCTCCCTTCTCCTCCTTTCTTCTTTTTCCTCACTACTATCTGCCAGAACCCCTCCCTCTGGCGGGGATCGAATCCATGAGATTTCCCGTGGGCTTCCTGCCACACAAGGCTTGCACAGTGCATGTGATATGGGTCCTCCTTAGTTAACCCTGACTTGCATGAGGGCAAGCTAGGGTGGGAGCACCAACTGCCAGGAAAACAGAAAAGATGCGATCAGGATCAGGTGGCCGACCCTTCACTTTCGGTGAAACATCTGCTTCAGGGAGAAATGAGCCGACAGCGCTGGTTAATCAGCCCGCGGCAGTGATAGCATCTCCTGTCAACATGCAAAGGGGTGGAGTCTCGCCTGTCAATCATGTCACAGCCAATGAGCCTCCGTGTGGGCGTGGCCTTCTCCTGAGGATTCTGGGAACTCCTGCCTTCCTCCCTGGAGGTGAGCGTCTCACTCTGCTTTGTCTTCCTGCTAACAAGCCGCATGGAGCTATGCTGATGGCAGCCAGAGCCTGGAGCTGGAGGAGCTACGTGGAGACCCGCCAGTGCTGAGATACTTCCACCGCCACTGGATCCACAAGACTGTGATCTTCCTGCATTTGGTGTCATTGCATGTGTTGTATGAGTCTGAAGAGGAATTTATGGATTGGTATGGGACCTATGGACTAATATCAGACTTAAGGACTTGATCTGGACGGGGCTGGATGTTTTCTCAGTATTCAATTGCTCTTGTATATAAAGCTCTTTCTTATAACTTATGAGTGTCTATGGAGTTGTTTCTCTAGCCCACCCAGACTAACACACAGTCACCAGAAAATCCCACTCACCCCCCACCTCCCACACCCACGCTCATGCTTTTCTTGGCCCAGAACTGGGGCTTTGAGCAGTTTCAATTGCTGGCTCCTTTTCAGAAAACTTGCTCGACGTGGGCTGAGTTGATTTGTTCCCCCTGAAATATTTTCTGCGCAGTTTGGACTGTCCAGGCAGCAGTGATGGGTGGGGACCTCTTTGGAGCGATGCCACGGTGGGCCATTGCTTCTTTGGGGGACACAACTCGAGGGTGTGGCTCACCCCGGACTCTATGAGCTGTGGTGAGGAGGGCACCCAGCGCACCGACCGCGTTTCTGCTGCCCTGGCAGGGGGGCTCTTTGGAGAAGGAGAGGCAGGAGTTCTGAGGGCCGTCTCTGGCCAAGGGTGGCCATCGCGTGTGGGTGTCCTGCTGACCTGTTTCCAGCCACCATCCCTCCGCATCAGCCTTGAGCTGCACTTCTGAGAATCAGCCAGTGACAGCCTGGGTCACCATGACCCTGTCCTGGGGACGGCGCAGGCTGGTTCCATGTGCAGGGTCACCCTGCGCTGGGCCACTTCGACCACACCGTACAACTGCCACCTCCAGTCTGAGCAGTGCCCGAGGGCCTGGGGGCCCAGCTGCCAGCCCTGCGGTCAGCACAGCCTTTGTGTTCTCCGGGCCAGTGGACGCGGTGACAGCAGCTTTGGGAGGCAGAGATGGGCTCGTGGGGAGAGGCCGCAGGCACTGGGAATTCTGCCCGCGGCCACGCCTTGTCCTTCGGACTCTGCTCCCAGGACAGGTCAGCGCAGGCAGGGGCGCTGCTCGGCTCCAGTCTGGAAAGGAGCTGCACCCCCTGGAGCGGCTGGCGCTCTGCAAGGCCCCCAGGGTCCAGTGCGGGGGGTCTCTGGGCTGTGGCGGCTGCAGGGAGAGCCCTGTTGGCCTCCCGGGGCCACCTCGCCCCTTGACACATTGAGTGGCCTTGTAGGTCTGAGAAGTCCCTGGCTTCGATGACCCAGGCCATGCTGGGTCCCCAGTTCTCTCTGCAGGGAGAGGGGCCCAGGTGGACCACCTCCTGGACTCCCACTTTGAGGTGGGATGAAGGAAGCCTCCCAGGGGCAGAGTTGAGCAGAGAGGGAAAGAGAGGAGAGGGACACAGGGAGGGCTGGGGTCCCAGAAAGGGGAGGAAGCCTGGCAGGGGAGAAGGCTGAGAGGAGGGGCTGGGGTCTCAGAGAGGAGAGGGCTGCAGGAGGGACCAGGGACCCTGAATGAAGTCTGCCTGATGTCCTACCATGCAGCCTGAGGACCTGTCCCCCAGTAAGCATCTCGTCCTGCAGGACCGACCCCTCTTCTTGCTGGGCCCCAAGAGTGGGCACAAGAGGGAGGTGGGCACTTGAGGGAACTGGGGGTTGTGCCCATGTCCTGAGCAGAGCCTCAACCACAGCCCCTAGGGCTGCCTGTGGAGCTGAGCTTAGGCAGGGGTCCCTGGGTCAGGGGCTTGGTGACAGCGACGCCTGTGTGAGCCAGCCGTGATGTTTCTGGTCGCGACAGCCTCTCCTTTCTGCAGCAGTCCCCCCGGGGCTCATA
>NW_022103968.1:1872534-1874183 GCF_000313985.2 Echinops telfairi | reverse complement strand
AGCAGCGTACCAGGTGGCACGCTCCTTTCTGTCACACCTGGCGCCGGGAGTTGGGATGGTCCCTAGGATGCCCTCTGGTTGGCTACTGAGCCACAGCTCCCACTGTCCAGATGTCCACCACTCACCAACTCACCACCCCTCCCTCTCCCCCCCAGTGTGAGTGGATGTTCTCTAGAATTTTCCACCAATGGAAGCTCGCTGTTTGGCCCGGCTCCGTCCTCCCACATCTCCCCGTTTAGCAATTCCCCCAGTGGTGGTGCCCACGGACGGTGGGTGACTTCCTGTTCATTGCTGCCTGGTACTCGGTCCGCCACATGGCTCGGTTACCTCTGCTGGGGACAGCCAGGCCTATGGCCATCCCTGCCTGTGAGCCACAGAGCCACAGGGAGGCTCAGACTGGCCTCCCCTCCAGGGAGGGGGTCCTCGGGGTGGGGGCATGGAGGGGCACGTTCGTCCTTTAAGACGCCACCAGACTCTAACCCCAAACGGCGGTGCCGGTTTTTGCTCTTTGGGTTTGAGTCCAGGTCCGCTCATGCCTCGCTCACGGGCCATCCATGATGAGATGGGTGGAAGGAGACCACAGGCTCACAGACGGAGGGTGACGGAACCCCCCCTGAGTGCCAGCTTAGCCCTCGGCACAAGCGCCACTCCACGGCGACGCTGGGCCCGCCAGTCCACAAGCACCCTGCCTGACGGGGTCATCGCTAGTCTTGCCCCACAGCCCCGTGTCCACCATGGCAGCTTGTGTCACTTATTCACAAAACAGGCCGACTGCAGTTCTTTTTAGAATGTTGTATTGTGAGTTACTGGGGCTTTCAGAGCAAATCCGTTTCCGTTCACATTTTATTATCTCACGTCACTGATTGCAGCCCTACAGCATGACAGCCCTCCCCTCACTTCTGCCCCGTGGCCTAATCCCGGACCAGGGCACAGGGCTCCTCCGTGGGGAAGGAGGAGCGGGGGCATTCTAACCCTGGACCCTGGGTTGGTCCAGGCCACCAGGAGGGGGACACCCAATCACAGCTGGCCAGAGCCCATGCGGGGGACTCGCTCTCCATCCCGGAAGCAGATGCCTGGTTTCCTTGTAAGATAAACAGAGGTGGGCATTTGCAGGTGGGCTTTCTACTAGCTGAAGGCTGAAGCCATTGCCTTATTTCTCCGGCAAAAGGGTGTCTGCCCTCCCCAATGTCTAGCTAGACCAGGCCTTAATCAGGACCCCAGGTCAAAGGAGGGGACCATGGTCTGAGGTCAGGAGTCAGCCCTGAGGGAGAGCAGACCCCACTCCCATCCTGCGCAGCCACTGCCCAGTGCACCCATAGATGAGGTTCCCCAAGGGATGATTGGACTGTTGGGCTTTGCCTCAAGTCCCCAGTGCAGGGCACAGGCCATGGCCCTGATGCAGGGCTGCTGGCCTCTCTGGTCGACCGGAAGGCCAGGCTGCAGGCTTGTTTCCACAGCGGCTGCTTTTGCAAAGGATAGAACCTCCACCTTCCCTGTGGGTGGGCACAGCCCCCATAGCTGAGGGCCCATGGGAAATCCTTGTGGGAGGGGCTTCCAAAATGCCTTGGCAACGTGGAATTAAAAGATGGGGCTACTACACCCCCCGCCCCTCCTCTGTGGAGAGAGGCCCCTCACTGAGGAGGCTGGGC
>NW_022103968.1:1870410-1871761 GCF_000313985.2 Echinops telfairi | reverse complement strand
TAAGAGGGTGGGCTGGGCAAATGACTGAACCCTCACCTACTGTGTGGGACCAAGGGCCTGGGCTCCGGAGCTTGGGCTGAGGAGTTGCCACCCCTGGCTCCCGAACTTTCTAGAGGAGGGATCTGAGGTGCCTCTCGAAGTCCTTGGAACGTACCCTTTGTCCTCTCTGCGAGCAGGTTGCTGAGGTAATCTGCCTCTCTGATGCCGAGTGCTGAGCCCGCTCAGAAATGTGTGCCCGCTCAGAGGAAGGTTTCTTTCTCTATGCCCCCCAATGTCTGCTGCTCCCCCACAAGGCTCCACCTTGTCCTGTGGCCTCAGGACAGTGCCCAGAGCTGGACCTTTCTCTGGGAAGGTGAGAGCAGCTGCTGCCCAGAACCGGGCACTTCATGGGGGTCCCCTCGCTGCCCACGCCCCAAACCATCCTGGACCTGCAAGCAAAAGCCTCCTGTGTTGGGAGGAGCCCACATGTAACGTAGGGACCCCGCGAGATGCAGCCCGTCCATTCCATGTCGTCTTTACGGAAGCTGACCAGCGTGAGCACTGTGTGTTCTGGATGCTCTCCCCGCCCACCCTGGCCTTGGGCAGTCCTCTGGGGGTGACCCTCACATTGCTGTTAGTTAACTTTTAATGTGGATGGCCAGGACCTTCTTCCTAGTCTCTCAGTCTGGAAGCTCCCCTGGGACCTGTTAACCATGGAGCCGCTCATCTCTGCACTCCCTCCCTCCCTCCCTCAGCGGCAGGGAAGCCACCAGCCCACAGACTGGTGGTGGGCGTTTGGACACATCTGTTGGCATTGTCATCGTTAGGGACTCCTGACTGGACTCTGGTTTCTGGTGGCCGTGTGTGTGTGTGTGTGTGTGTGTGTGTGTGTGTGTGGCAGCCCTGGACCATGGGCTCAGGGACCACCCCAAGTCCCTCTGGGGGGTCCAACCACCAACCTCCCAGCTAGTCACCGACTGTTTAGTCAGGGACAGTTTGGCGGTCACGGAGCACAGGACTGTGATCCACGGAGCAGGCGGTGGCCTCCCGGGAGCACAGGACTCAGCGGGTGGAGGCTGCATTGTGCGGGGGAGGAGCCCAGGGCTTCCGGAGGAAGTGCTGCCTGGACTGGTGCTCCACAGCCTCAAGGCCCTCGGCCCGGGCCCACAGCCTGCCCTTCTCTCAGATGAGGGATTGAGACTCGGGGCCAAGAGTTCCTTGGGGTTTTTGGTAAAAGGTCATCTGTTGGCACCCTAGGTCAGGCTTTGGTCAGTGATTTGAAAGAGGAGGCTGCCTGCTTCTGTGAGGACTTGCACACTGGGAAGCCTGCCGGGCCAGGTCTCCTCTGTCTGCCCAGCCGCCGGTTTCTGTT
>NW_022103968.1:1860633-1869519 GCF_000313985.2 Echinops telfairi | reverse complement strand
AAAAAAATAAAACGAAATTGAGCATTAAAGGCAGGTTTCAGTTCTGTGTGGGCCCACGGCTGGCCCGTGCAGGGTTGCTCTCCCACCTGCTTCCCCCCGCGCGGGCTTCTCCCATCACTGAGCGTGAAAGCGGTCATGCAAACAGGGATGGAGTCCCAGCCGCCTGCTGAAGTAATGAGAGAGAGAGATATTACTTCGTCTACTTTGGCATTGGCCAAGTATTTTCAATGTGTCAAACATCGACAAACACAGTATCTTAACTGCCTCTGCCTTGCATTCACAGGTGATTAAAACATGAACCTGAAGCTGCGCTCTGTGGGCGTGTGGCCCTGAGTCCGTGGGAAGTCGGTTGGGCGGGGATGGAGCCCAGGAGAACCGGCTCTTGGGGCAACTCTGTCGCTGCAGAGCTTCCTTCCTCCATCTGTCCCCGATGACAGCAGTATCTGTCCCCTCCATCACTCTCCTCCAGGCCCGAACCGAGGGATAGACTCCCCTCCCCCCTCTATGCCTGTCACCGGTTCACCCCGATTTTCCAACCAAGCAGCTCCCATCATGGCCGCAGCAGAAGCCAGGTCCCAGTTCTCTGCTGTAGCCTGTGCTCCTGGATGGGCATCTGTGACAGTGCCAGGGCACGGCCATTCACGTCCCCACCTCGAGGCGACCCCTGTGCTGAGTGAGCACTTGTGGCCACCAGCCAAGCTGGTGTGGACTTGGACAAGCCGCAGCTGCAAAGGCCCATGGTCCTCAGCAGGCCTCCTCCCTCCCGACAGACCAGGTGGCCAGCGGCTCACTGCTGGTGGCAAGACGAGGCCCTCAGAGGCCCTGGTCTGCAGGCCTCCGCCCCCTCTGCTGGGCCTGGTGGGGTGGATGGAGGAGGCGGTGAGCCCTGAGGAGCGTCAGTCCGTCTGTCCATGCCTCTGCAGAGGTTTGAAGAGCACTGCCCGAGGGCTCCACATGGCGGGCTCTCTGGACGTGGATTGCCAGGCCTTGCTTCTGGAGAAGAGAGACCGGCCAACCTTTGGGTCAGTGTCCAAGCACCTGTGGGGCGGACAGGAGGGCAGGGAGCTTAGGGGAAAGGTGGCTGAGCAGGGCGAGCACCTGCACCACATCACACGTGGGTGCATACATGAGCGATTTAGAATTGTTTTCGTTTGCTGAACTTCCTTCCCAGCCTGAGATGCTACTTTGAAATGGCCCTGGTGTGCGTGCAGCCTTGTGTGTATTTAGCAATTATGATTAATTGTGTGGACATGTCTGGTGGACAGAGACCAAGGGCTTAGCTGGGTTTCTCTCAGGGCTGGAGAACAGACAGCCACTTGTTCCCCGCTTTGTGGCATTTCTATTTATCTTCAACCAGAAGGACACATGGTCCCTCCAGGTAAGGACAGGGGACACACGGTCCCTCCAGGTAAGGACAGGGGGACACACGGTCACTCCACATAAGGACAGGGGGACACACGGTCCCTCCAATAAGGACAGGGGGACACATGGTCTCTCCAGTTAAGGACAGGGGGACACACGATCCCTCCAGGTAAGGATACTCCCAGCTGGGCGGCAACGGGCACTACTCTGAGCTGGTTTTCTCGGTTTGGTTTTGAGCTGCGTGGCCATCTTGTTTAGAGAGTCTTGATGGGTCAATATCTTTCCTTCGCCCCCCACATAATGAGGACCGCGCTCACTGCCAATTAGTTCTTAATAAGAAATATTTGATATGCAAATCTAATTTCTTAACTGTCAGCTCTTATTTGCCAACCTGACCAGCCTTTGTTTGTTTGTTATAAAACCAAATCCCTAAAACTCCAAGTTCTTAATATTTTGAGATTTCAATTACAGGCTGTGATTGTATCTCTGTTTGCAGTGCATTTGCATGCAGGGCTGCGGGCTAGTGGTTCACAGAGGCCTCCTGCGTGTGGGGTTATCACAGCACAGGGAGAAGAGAGGGAGGCGGGGAGTGGGGAGGAGGGAGAGGGAGAGGAACGACAGGGGAGAAGGAGAGAGGAATGGGTGTGGGGGAGAGGGCTAGAGTGCTGGGCTCAGCCTGAGATGCACAGTGGGAGGCTGAGCCACCCTGGGGGTGGGGTGGGAGGCTACTTTGGCAGTGCCTGGTGTAGGGCCCTGGGTTCCTAGACAGGACTACTCACATGGCCTTACGAGACCCTCCTCATGGATGTCCCACGGGCCCCTCCACAGAAGACCCTCTCTCGCAGGCCCTTCTCAGGGGAACCGCCTCACGGCATTCTCTGTCAGGGCAGCCCTTAGGAGCAGGTGGGCCTCGGCTCCGGTGGCGTCGCTGGGACCAGGGGCAGAAGGGCACGTTGGTGGGGTTGATGGGCAGGGTGAGCTGAGTGCACGAACAACGTGTGCTGCCCGTCTCTGACATCGGCTTCTTTGCCGAGCTGGTCTGGAGCTGTCTGGAGCAGCAGCAATGAATAGATGCGGACCCCACGTAACCTGGTCCCCGTGACCTGCCCGGCAGCTGATCCAGGTGCCCTAATGCCACAGTGCAGGACCCGTTGGTCAGTGGGCATGCCCGGTTTGTTGTCTGCTCCCCTGGGTCTAACTTTCCCACGGACGCCCCCTCGGTAGGCTTCCCCAGAAGCCCCTGGATAAGTCCATCTTCGGGATGCCCACAGCAATTCCAGGGCGGTTGTCTAGCCAACCCTTCCTGGAAATCCCCCAGGGGGAGCTGCGTGGGAAACCAGCAAGGTCGGACTCCTCCTGCCACGTGGGCCAGGGCTCCGCAGACCTGATGCCTGGAAGGGCCTGGGGGGGGGGGAGTCTTCTCTCAGACAGCGTGTCCATGTGTCCTTCTGGCAGCACCAGCCGTTCACAGATGATCGAAGCTGATGACTGAAGACTGGCCGTTCAGGTCCCTGAGGCGGTGACCCGCTTCTAAACCAGCCGGCCCCGGAGACCCCACAGTGACACACACGGGGCCACCACACACTGCCGCTGACTCAGTCTGGGGGCGACACCCTCACACAGGTCCACAGAATTCGGCACCGAATGGGGCGGTGGGAGCAGATTCAGGGGTGACAAGAGGGTGGGGTGTCCCCTGGCCCCATCCCAGAGGAGCTCGGTCTGAACAGGTCCACCAGCAGGAAGGGACCTGAAGACCCCCCACCCCCCACTTCCAACCAGGTGTGGCCAGGTGCTATGCCCGACCTGCGATCAAGGGGACTTTTTGTCTCGGGATCTTGTCCTTGGGAGAGAGGCACAGAGAGGGACTAGCGGCAGGGTTGGCTGCTGCCCTCCAGGTGTCCGGATGTGGCGGCAGCCTGTAAGATTCACCATAGGCTTCACCCCCAGGTTGGCTGCCTCCACACCTGGAGGGTTCCCATGACCCGTCTGCTTGAGTCTGGACATTGGTGCCATGGGAGTCTGGGCAGAATTTACAGTCTGCTCAGTGGTGCCCACGGCCACCTGCTCAGCCCAGCTGTTGGCACCATGTCTGCAGAGGAGAGTGCTGGTGGCCGTTTGTGGCAGACCTGGGGGACCGAGCCAGCGGGGCCACGGCTCCCAGCATGCAGACCTCTCAGAGGGTGCTGTCTGAGCTTGGAATCCAGAGGGAGGACAATCCATCTCCCCAAGACTCCCCAAGACTTCCCCTCCCTGTACTCGTCCCCGGCTCCTGACTCCGCTCCGGACACGGGTGTCCTTCCTCCTGGGTGCTGCCATGGAGCTGGACTTGGCCAGGAGCAGGGGTCTTTGCAACTGGAGAGTTCGTATCTGTGGGCCCACCTGCCCGAGTCTCCACGTGGGCTGCTCCCAGATTTCCCACTGAGGTGGGCCCTCACCTGGCTTCACACACTCTGTTCCTACCAAGTAGGCTCTGGTCCAGGGTGCTGCAGTGGGCAGGGTGGTTTGTGTCGAGCCCTCCGCTTGCTGGCACCTGCCTGGAGCACCGTGAGGGTCTCTGGGTAGCAGATGGCAACTTTGTCGGACCGTCAGCCCAGCTGCACGAGCGGGGGAGCCACAGCATCTCCCAGCCCCCCTGAGCCTGCTTCCCAGGCTGTCGGAGCTCCAAGCATGCAGGGCCAGGAAGGAGTGCAGCCCCACACAGTCACTCAGTGAGCCAGGCTCACTCCAGAGAGTCAGTGTATGGGGTCTTCTAGCTGTAGCCTTTTTTACTCCTGACAAACTGGGTGGTCTGGGGCCAAGCCGGGGGCGGAGACACTGATGGGACCCTGTTGAGTGACTGTTTACGTGGGCTAGGTATCTCAAAAGCAAGAAAGGGGGGTCTCACTACCAACCAGAAGGGATCCAGGAGTGGAGCCCATCCTTTGGACCCAGAGATCCATGCGTGCCGAGCCGTCTTAATCCCGGGGATGGCTGGAACGCGGGAGGAGCCACAGACACGTGACAGAGGCACCAGAGCATGACACAGCGTGAGGGGCAGATCGCCCCCAGAGCAAGCCAAGCTGGGTGCCTTTGGGCGGGAGGCTGGCTTGAGGAGTGGGGTGCCTCTGGGAGCTGGGCCCGCTGATCCAGGAGCTGGAGCTGAGCGGCTGCAGGCTGAGGCTGATGGGGGAGTGGCATGCCCTTTGGGCGTTTATCAGCAGCTCTCACAAAGCTTTGTAACGCAGCATGAGGACAGAGGCCAGGGGCCCTGTGGCTGAGAGGCCAAAGACCCACAGGCTGTCCGGACCCAAGACCTGTCCTCTGAGCTCTTGTAGTCTGTGTCCCTCGTAGACACCCTCGTCCTGAGCGTCGGTGAGTTCTGTGTGACCGCAGCAACGAGCGACCCAGCCCGCGTGAGAAGCAGAGCGTACCGTGGGAGGCTGCCGGAGGGTGACAAGCGTCCCCCTGCACAAGGGCCAATAGCGAGGCTCAGAGCCCTTCAGTCACTTGCCCAGCGGGCATCAAGCTGCTGAAGAGGGCAGGAAGAGGGCCAGGCCTTCACATCTGCTCCTGGAACTTGAGTTGGTGGTCAGCAAGAGAGAGGTCCACTCCAGACAAAGAGCCCATCCCGGGAGGGAAGAAGGCGGTGCCCACAGTGGTTTCTGCTCCCTGGCAGCCTGCGTAAGGTGAGACGCAGGGAGGGGGGAGCGGCCAGGCCTGTCCCCGAAGACGAATCTCCCCATGGTGGGCAGCTGACGGTCCTCACATCGCTTGGTTATTGGACATTTTCCTGAGCAATTTACTTGGCGTGGTCTGTTTCTTTGTTTCCCTGTTTTCCCCTCTGTGCATAGATTACATGTTTTCCGTAGCATCTGCTGTGAATTTTAATTATGAGGCTCAGCTCAAAGGGGGCCCCACAAAGATGCCGATGTTGCTAGCAGTCTGAAGCAAGTTCATGGCACAGACAGGGGAGCAGAGGTGCCAAGGGGTCTGGACCCAAGGCAACCCCAGAGCACGCCCCCAGCCGCCTCCCACCCCACTCTGAGCGGCGAGTGCATGACGTTATCGCTTTTGTTTTGTGTTTTTCTTTGCTAATAATTGTCCTTTGCTTCCTACAGGCAACGTCACGGGGCCTCCGTAGCTTTTTGAAGCAGCAGTTATGGGATTTGTAGCTTGGCTAAATGGAATCCTGGGCTCGGTGATTTCAAATTGCAAAAATAAGCTTATAGGATGCAATAAAATGGGCTGCGATTACTGACTGGCCTGGGAAGGCTGGGCGGAGCTCACTGGAGTGGGCACGCACAGCTCCCTGTGGTGCCCTATTGTTACGAGTGGGGGTTTCGTGTCATTTAATAAATAAGACTGGAGTATTCGGCTCTGTGGATCCAGTTCCGTGTGACCGGAACCTGGAAGGGGACCTGTCTTCCGGCTGTGCGTCCCACCTTCACTGAGCCCACCCCTGGCAAAAAGACTGTCTTCCTCACATGGCGCCAGCCTGTGACTGCATTTTATTCAGAAGCAAAATTATAGATCGTAAAGTCTAATTACATGGTGATTATTCGGCTGCCTCTGATGGGCCTGGGGAGAGAGAGCTGGACTGCTGGATATGCCCCTCCCGGGAGCCCTCTGTCCAAGGCCTGCTGGGTGGATGTGGGGTCCCGGGCAGAGACGCTGGGGCTCCCGTCAGCCCTGTAGGCAGGCCACACCCTTGAGAACTTTAGGGTCCTCTGTCTGCTCCAGTTCAGTTCTGAGGGTCCTCAGGCCCACATCATGGCCCAGCTGAGCAGCACAGGCTGTTTGCGGGCCCCTCATGGCTGGGTCTTCCCAGCTGCCCCATGTCAGCTTGTGTGACCAGGCTCCGGAGCTAACATGCTGGGGAGGCACTGGAGACCCTGCCAGACCCCCAGGAAGAGCTGGATGGCTGTCAGCTGTGGCCAAAAGGGCAGTTCCCTCCTGCCCGTCCCCAGACTCTGTCCCTGGTTCTGCACTTACAGTGCAGGAGACAGGAAGGAGTTCACTCTGTGATCCCCACACCTGGCAGGAGACAGACCGGAAAGGTGAGACACATACAGGCGTGCGTCGCTGTGTGTCCGCAGAGCCACCTGGTCTGTCCTGGCCCATAGTGACCTGAGAAATAGGGCGTGGTGTGATCCAAACATTGTGTAAGCACTGTACCAATGTCTTTAGGCACCCCCTTCTGGTCTTCCTCCTTCCGGCTGCGCTGGTGCCCTGGGGAGGCCTGAGGATGTGGCAGCAACAGGGACTGAGGGGGTCAGGTGGGCACCTAGGAAGGGGATGACATGAGCAGTGGGGGCAGCCAGCCCAGATCTGAGACACAGGAGCATCCCAGGCCTACAGCCCCTGCCTCCTCACTTGCTTGATCCTGCCCGTGGTCCCGTGCCGAAGGATTGTGGGTCTGGGGTCTTTAAAGTCATTAGGGGGAAATAGTAAACAAAAGGAAAGCTGTTTTCACCGCAAAATAAATAAATAAAATGAATAAAACAGAAAAAAACCCCAAAACAATAACAAACCCCCAAACCAGGACCCGTGTGGGACCACACACAAGCAGGTGGTCAGGCATTGCTGGGCGGGCGTTAGCTGCTCACGCTGGTGCACCTGTCAGCATTCCGTGCAGAAAGGTGCGGTGGGAGGATGAAGGACACCATCCCAGCATCCGTGTTTGCTCCTCGGGGATGAGATTCTGCGGGAGAAAGATGGTCGAAAGAAAATTTCAGAGGAAGGAGAAAAAAGAAAGACCTCAGACCCCCGTGGCTGAGAAGCGTGCCCCATGCAGGGAAGGAGAATCGTGCACCTGCGTGAGGGTGCTGGGGATGAATCTTGGAAGTGTCAGGGCCTCCGGGGAACAGGCAGATCCGTCTTGGGAGACGTACAGTCAGAAGGCTGCTCAGAGGCAGCATGGTAGCCTCATCTCACATGCTGTGGACGCAGCATCAGGAAAGACCAGTCTCTGGAGCAGGGATGGTCCCAGCTATTAAAAGATATAGTGTCTGGGGTCTTAAAGGATTGAAGTTAAACAATTCACAACAAGCAATAAACAAACAAACAAATGAAAATGCATTGGTGAGAATGGGGGACGGGGAGGTTGGTGCAGAGACCCAAAGCCCATATATGGTCAATGGACATCCCCCCACAGAGGGGTCGCAGGGAGGGGGTGAGTCAATCAGGGTGCAGTAGAGCACTAATGGGTCACACAATATACCTGTTTCCAGGAGGCCTCTGCCCCCCCACTCACAACCTCAGTGCGGTCTCCCAGCAGGAGGACAAGACCAGCCAGGGATGCTCTGGAGGCCACCGTGGGCTTGTCCCTACTGCTGGTGGATGGGTGGGTGCACGTGGCTGGTCCTGCTGGCTGCGCCCCATCCATCTACCATGGCTCGCCAGAGCAGAGATGCTGGATACAGCACAGCTGCACCGACACCTGCTGGGAACTTTCCCATTAAGGTGGTTGCATAGTTCTCCCCAGAGGGACTCAGAGACCTGCTGGGTATGGGTGTGCACTTTGCCCATGCGTGTGCATGCATGCATGTGTGAGTACTGCGTACCCATATGTGTCATGTATGTGCATATGCATGGATGTATCTGCACCCCTATGCTCTGCCCAGGGGTGTACATGTTTGTCTACGTATGTGTGTACTATGTATAGGTGTTTGTGCATATGTCATGGATGTTCATGTGCATGTGTGTGTCTCCCTCTGGTCTGCCTAGGTGTGTGTGTGTGTGTGTGTCCTATGCATGTGTGGGAGCAGGTGAGTGTGTATATATCTGTATTTGTGCTATGTGCCTGTTTCTGCTCTTCCCAGGTGCACATATGTAATGCTACATATGTATGCCTGTGTATATTTTGTGAATACATGCAAGCACATGTGTTGCATGCACATATAGATGTGTGTATGTATATGTGTATACATATTATGTGCATGTATGTGAGAATGTGAGTTGTGTGTACATGTGTGCACATATTATGTGCATGCATGTGCATATGTGTTTGTGTGCACGTGTGTGCACCATGTGTAGTGTATTTACGTGTGTGCTTTGGCTCTGTGTGGTGTGTGAGAAGCCCATGAGCAGAGCCCCCTCCTTCCTGAGTGAGCAATAAGCCTGGCATTTGCACCCAGTGTGCCTGCACCCGCACCTGCCCCTGCACCTGCACCTGCCCCGCTGGGAAGAGGGCTTTGCATTTTGCACATGGCATCTCATTGCACAAATGTCCTCCTGGGACAACAAAACAGCCTGGTCACTCACAGCTGCTCATGGTGACCCTTCCCACCCCCCTCCCCCATTTGGGCCCTGTCCTAATGGGATGGGGCTTGGCCGCCAGCAAGGGCCATTGGAGCCCAGGGCCTCGGAGCCCAGGCGGCCATTCCACAGGCTGCTGTGGCTTTGGAAAGGGAAGTCCTGGCCGGTTGGGTCCTTGCTCCTGTTGTCCCGTCATTCTGCACGTTCCCACGCGTGGGTGGGGCAGAGGCGACACGGCGCCAGGGAGTCAGGAAAGGGCTGTGACTTGATGGAAAGAGCTTTCCAACC
>NW_022103968.1:1858324-1859708 GCF_000313985.2 Echinops telfairi | reverse complement strand
GTATAGCCTCCTCCCTGGGGGATGGACAGCAGAGAAGAGGGCAGGGGGAGACGTTGGACAGTGTAACTTATGACAAAACAACAATGATTTGTGAATTATGGAGGGTTCATGAGGGAGGGGGCAGTGGGGACGGAGGGGGAAAATGGGCAGCTGATATTAGGGGCTAGAGTAGAAGGCAAATGTTTTGAGAATGATGAGGGCAGTGAATGTACATATGTGCTTGACACAATGGATATATGTATGGGTTGTGGTAAGAATTGTACGAGTCCCCAATAAAATAATAAAACAAAAACAAAAACAAAAAACCCCCTAAAAATACAAAATCTATATGCATTTGATGAAGGCAGGATTGTAGGACACAGACTGTAAGATTTCTTCGTGTTTCGAATATATAAATAAAGTCTGTGTAACTTTAAAAGGCAAAAAAAAGGGGGGGCCGGATGTCAATGAACGTAATGCCCTGAACACAGGGTTGATGGTGTGCTTGGAGGTTTGTGCAGCATACAGCTTCCTGCCCAACGATGCCCGCATGAGCTGTTTACGGGGGGCAGGGGGGGGGCGGGGGGGAGTGCTTCCCTCTTCACGGGCGCAGCACCCTCATCACGCCCCGCTGGTGGTCCCATTTTCATAACCCACCTGCTGGCCCGGCCACGTTCCTGCCCATCTTCGTTTGAAGGCAGCTATTGACGGCTGGGTCTCTCACGGGTGGTTTCCGAAGGAAGCACAGTCCTGCTGCTCAATGCTGTGGGAGGGACAGGTGACCTCAGAGGCCAGTTCCAATCCAGGTGTGAAGACGCTCTCAGAGCAGGAGCCCCGCCTAGCCAGACCCATAGGTCTTGTTGTCTGTCTCTACATTTTGGTAGGGATGTGAGGTCCCATCCCCCACCCCTCCCATCCCACCAGGGGCTATCTGCCACGGTCCTGCAAGTCCATCTTCACGGTGGCATCATGCCCAGTCACGACCCTTCTTCCGGCTCCTCCAAGTCTGTGTCTGGGTTGTGGCCTATGATTTTGAAATATCCCAAAATGCGTTTTTCCTGTACAGCTCCACCCCCACCCCCACTTTGCCCAGAGTACATGTCTGTGTGATATTCCTCTCTGTGTGTGATCTCTGTGTGATATTCCTCTCTGTGTGTGATCTCTCTCTGTATGAGATCTCTGTTATATTTCTAGATCTCTCTGTGCTGTATTTCTCTGTCTGTGTGTGACTCTGTGTTATATTTGTGTCTGTGTGTCTGTTATCTCTCTTTCTCGAACTCTGTATCATCTCTCTCTGTTTGTTAAATCTCTCTGTTCTTTTTCCAGGACCGAATGTGATCTCTCTGTTGCATGTTTCCGTGTGTGCATGCGTGCATGCGTGTGTGCCACTTCTCTTCTGCCCAGG
>NW_022103968.1:1842530-1858224 GCF_000313985.2 Echinops telfairi | reverse complement strand
CACCCCCCTGAGAGCGGCTCGCAGTCCTTTCTGGTTATTAGCCTGCTGTTGTGAAGTTCGCAGGCTGTTGTACTTCCACGGCTCGGGTTTCTTCCTTGTGAATATTAAGTGGAGCTCCTAGTGAGAACATATTTTTCCTTTTATGAGCATCGTGGCCACGTGTCTTAAGCAGCCGGATGAGTGAGCGTGCCATGTGGGGGAGGGGAAGGCGCAGCCCGAGTAGATGCGGGTAGGACTTGTGACGCCTGCAGAGATGTGAGTGTCTAGAGGTCAGCTGGCCCCCTGCGCTGCCCACAAGGGACGCATCCACAGGGCAGCAGAGGACCATCGCCTTGGGCTCATGGCCGCCCACGTGAGTCAGAGGAGAAGGGGATGTGTGGGGTTCCCAGTGATGGCTTTTCAGGACCTGAAAGCCAGGCCTTCTGAGCAGCCTACCTCTGAAGAACCAGCTATGGGGACGCCGTGGGGTCCAGTGCCCTGACGTGCGCGCGCAGGGCCACGGAGAGTCAGGGCGAATTCTGTGCCAACCCTGCTGGGACAAGCCGAGATGATTCAGCACATGCAGGTAGGGACCCTGCTGAGGCCGGACTTCACCGTAATCCAGTGGTTCGCAACCTTCCTGATGCCGATCCTTTCATACAGTTCCTCATGTGGTGACCCCCAGCCATAAAATTATTTTTGTTGCTACTTCATCACTGTCATTTTGCTCCTGTTATGAATCAGGTGACCCCTTTGAAAGGGACGTTCGACCCCAAAGGGGTCGCGACCCACAGGTTGAGCACGCTGCCTTAATCAAGTAGCCAGACCAGTGATGGGCCCTGGCATAGCACTGGGTTAGGTGCTGGACTGTGACCCAGAAGGTAGGTGGTTCCAGCCGATGAGAGAGCGCTTGACAAGAGCTGTCTTGCAAGACGCGGACACAAGGAACTCCATTTTGGACAAGAAATGAAAGTATGATATTTAGGCCCAGCCTGAGTGCTGAGCCACTGCCAAGAACCAACAGATGGCTCAAAGAGCCACCCCAGAAAGTCTGGGGGACCCCATCAGACTTGGCCGAATGCTGCGGAATTTCCAGAATGATGTCAAAAGGCCAGCTGAGCTGCTGATAGAAACCCAGGCAGAGACACTGAGTTTTCAGAGAGCTGGGAACCAAGGAGACACCGACCCCTGCTCTCTCTGGCTCTCCCCGGTGAGTCCACCGATGAGGCAATGCTTGTGGGGACGCTGATGCTGATGCTGAAAGAATAATGTGTGCTGTGTGCTGCCCTCATCCTTTGATATTTACATTGATGTTCTTATACTGGATAATTTAGGTTAAATTTGGGATTATTAGATTGTTTGGTGTGTGTTTCCAGTGAATAAACTGAGCATTCGAAGATGTCAAAGAGTGTTAAGTCATGATTGATCGCACCGCTCTTGACGCCAGCCCACCTGCAGGAGGAAGACGAGGCTGCCGGCTTCCCTCAAGGGCGGGGCCTTGGGAGCCCCACAGGGCAGCTCTGCTCTGCCCCTAGGGCTGTGGTGTGGGAACAGCCCGGACAGCAGGGGCTGGCCTCCTGCGAGCTGTACTTCATACTTCAGTCACAGCGGGGAGGGGATGCTGTGAAGGTATCAGGGGGAGCCTGGGGTGTCACGTGGGGTTGTCTCAGACAGAG
The DNA here is from genome assembly GCF_000313985.2 of Echinops telfairi. Taxonomy (NCBI): domain Eukaryota; kingdom Metazoa; phylum Chordata; class Mammalia; order Afrosoricida; family Tenrecidae; genus Echinops; species Echinops telfairi. Next base: position 1,856,569 of record NW_022103968.1, on the reverse strand, counting down.
CTGCAAGTGCCAGGCCTCTCTCCCTGGGAACCCACCTGAGCCCTGATGGCAGGTCGCCCCACCACTGGGGCATCTCTGACTGTCTGCTGTGTCCAGAGGCAGGGGCTGGGAGGTGTGACCCAGGCTGGGCCTGGTCATTGGTGTGGTCCAGTGAGCTGCTGGCAGATCCATGCTTCACTGGGAGCAATGATCCTGGCTTGCTGAGTTTCCAGTCACGCTGACTGGTCAGCCACAGCCTGGAGGCCCTGATGATAGACATCTGTCCTGAGGGCCGAAGGCACGCGGGCCACAGTGCCGAGCCCTAGCTGCCAGCCTAGAGGATGCACACACCAGTGGCCACCTGGTTCCGAATCAGCGTTGATAAAATGACAGCAGATAGATCCTTTATTTCCATGCTAATTTCCAGTGGAAGATAATTTCATAAAGATAATCCTTTATAAAAAATGAAAGTGGATTAGACTTGGAGACAAGGTGCTAGGAGGGCAGGCTGTTTTCTGGGACTGGGGAGGGCGGGTGTATGTGCCCTGGACAATCTGTGGGTGCCCAGGGATGGGGCCCTGGGGCAGGGGCTGCTAATTGCTCTCACTTGATGGGGGATTAGCCGGTGGCCTTGGGATGACAAGGCCCCTTCCACAGTGCCGGGGCCCTCACTGGACACATTTTCAACCCTCTACCGCATCGGCGAGCGGGTCATATTGCGTCTCAGGGAGCAGCGAGCACAGCCACGGCAGGTTCTGCTGAGCTGGAGAGGGCACGGGGCCAGCAGCTGGGCAGCTGTTGGACCATCCTCCTGAGGGGCTCCCCTGCCTTTTACCACTTCCTTCTAGCAAAGGCCAAGCAGCATTTTCTGCTGGGAAGAGCAGAGGGCTTTGTGGCCTTGGGCTGGGTGATCCCTGTGGAGTCTGGATGTTGGGGTGTGGGGATAAGGTCTCCACAGCCCGCTGAAAGCACTGTGCAAACCTACCTTGCTCCCACGACTTTCCACCGCCTTGGCGACCCCATGGGCAGCTCTGCACTGTGCTCCAGGGCCACTAAGTCGGAAGGGACTTGCTGGCAATGGGTCTGTTTTCATTGGCAGGTGTGGAGGTCAAGGTCTCAGCTGCTGGTCAAAGGGTTGTAGGCTATACCCACCCGCTGCATTCTGGGAGCGGCCTGGCGGTCTCCTCCTGCCTAGGAAGCCCCATGGGGAGCCCTTTCGGCATGGTCTAATGTTAGGGTTGGAATGAGTCAGAGCAGACTCAGCACCCTGACCTCCTGATGGCCTGCAACTGCTGTGACCTGGCTCTGAACAGGTGCCATCTAGTTGGAAGCTGCAGAGGGAGGTCCCCGGCACAGGGCTGCCCTGGAGGGAGAAGGGTCAGCATTTCTGTTCCTGTCACCATCACCCAAGGAGGGCTCTCACCGGACGAGGAGGTGGCTCCTCAGGACGGTGGTCAGTGGCAGGTTCTGGACTGGCCCCACCCCCACTCCCATCTTTCACCTGTGCCTCCTGCTGTGTCCTTGGTGACCCGCCTCTGGAGGCCCAGTCCCCTGCCCTTCTAGGCCTTTCCCCACTGCACTCTTTGACAGAGTTGATAAGTTGAGCCTGCCCCCTGGATGGCCTGCCCAGTGGATGACCTGCCCCAGGTAAGACCTGGCCCCTGGACAGCCTGCCCCTGGATGACCTGCCCCCTGGATGACCTGTCACTGGATGACCTGCCCCTGAACGGCCTGCATAGAAACCTGTGAATCTCTACCATCGGCCTCATGTAGCGACGGAAAAGTAGACATTCAGAGTTCCTGGCCTGGTGCTTCCAGACGCTGCTCAAAGACCCCCTGGGGGCTGCTGCCATAGACTGGTGCTGAAGAGGGTGCTCCTTCCACTCCCTTAGCAGGTGGGCTCTCAGCCCTCTGAGAGCAGGAGGTAGGCTGTTGGTGGCGCTTAGCCAGGGGTGGGGTGTCCCAGGAAAACCCTGAAGCGCTCTCTTTTGCGGTCAGACTGTTACAGCCTCAGATGGAGCTCGGGGGTCAGGTCAACTCGAGGTTGAAGTGGAGAGTGACCGAGTCTTCCCCGGGCTGCTCCAACTTCATAAAGCCCCCGTCAGTGAACCCTGACCCACAGCACCCTATAAACTCCGGGGTAGCGAGTGCTCTGTGGGGATTGACTCTGCCAGGCCTGTACTACCACTGCAGGGGAAAGGGGGTTAGGTTCCTGGGGGTCTCTGCTCACAACCCTGTTCTGCCCTTCACCCACCCATCAGTACATAACCTTGCATCTGTTGTGATGCCCAAGGGATTCCCGGGGAGTTGGTGCTGAGTGCCCCACCAGCAGCTTGACCCCCTCTCGCTGCCCTGCCTGCGCCCTGCCTGCCTCTGTCTGCCTCTTCACCAGGCCGGTGTGCATGTCCACACAGATGCCCTGGCTCAGCTTGGAGCACGGAGGGCAGTATGGGCAGATGCAGTGCGACCCATTCTCAGGACACGTGCCCACCCCCGCTCCCCGCCCCCGACGGCCGTTGGAAGAGAGTTCTTTTTAAAGTTTATGGTCTCAGTGGTTCAATTGCCATTATAGTGCCCTAACAGCTGTTACTCCGTGCAATGGTGGCTCGGAAATGAAGCCCAGCCCAGGCTTAATGGGAACCGTCCCTTGAAAGGTTTGAATCTGGAACATTTATTCTCCATTAATTTCAAGTAGACTCTAAATTGAGCTAAACATGCCTCATCTTTCCTTTCAATGCAGGTTTTAGCCGAAGAATGGATTCAGAGCAGACAGGCTCCACAGCGGATGTTGTCACAGGCAGGCCTCAGGGCTGTGCGTGACCTTGTCCCAGCAGTGCTGGGGGACACAGAGGTTGAAGGTCCACTGCCTTCACAGCGTTTCTACGCAGGGTTTCTGAGACCCTAGATCTGTATGGGAGCAGACTGCCTCATCTTTCTCCCAAGGAGCAGCTGGTGGGTTTGAACTGCTGACCTTGTGTTCAGCTGCCCAATGTTTAGGAGAGGCAAACAGAAGCTGCCCTGAATGGGGGAGCAAGTGCTTGAAGAATCCCTCCTCCCCCCTACAATCGGACACCTCACCATCTTCACAGACGAGCGGGTCTCTGGCTGTGTAACAGCCTTGGGACAGCTGGTTCCCGAGCAGTCTGGTGGAAATCCAACGGGTGGGAGTGTGGGCTTCGGCCGCGTTTCCCTCTCGCTTCCCTTGAGGCTGAGAAAAGCCCTCCGATGCAGGACTGAAGGGTGCAGGTGGTGACGTGTTGGTCTTCAACCTGGCTAGAGCCACCCCGAGCTGGTCGTGGACATGACCACCCAGGAGGACAGGCTCACCCACCTTGCCATCCTACCCACAGACCCTCTGAGACCAGCTCACCCCTGACAAGCTTGCGCTGTAAGCAGGCACTTGAAGAGAGCTGCTTCTCGACCCTGTCAGGACGTGTCGGGGTGGAGAGGTGTGGAGGCCACCCTCGTGCGGTAGGGGATCCCTGGCTGCACGTGGCGGCAGCCACGTTTGTAAGGAAAGGGACGGGATACTAAGTTGCTGTGGATGCTTTGTCCTTTCACACACCGTCTCTGGTGTTGGGATTTGTGGAGGAAACCGGGGAGGGGGGGCTGTTGCTGTTGCTCTCCACTTCATGTTCTCAGTGCCCCCAACCCCTGGCACAGGGAGACCCCCCTCCCACGTCCCGTCTTCTCTTCCCCGTGCCCCTTCATTAATCTGTCCACATTCACACCAGGCACAAGCATGGTGACACAGACTCGGCAGGGTTGCAAACTAGGGCAGGGTTGGGGGCGCGGTGTAAGCTCAGCGGGGTGTCACCGAGGTACAGACTTGCTGAGGTGCAAGCACAGTGGGGTACAAACTTGGGGTATAAGTTCAGTGGGATCTGAGCTCAGTGAGGTGCAGACATGAAGTGGCTTGAATGTTTTACTCATCACTGCCCGCGGCCCTGCTGGCACAGTGAGTTAAGCACTGAGTGGCTAACCACAAGATTGGTGGATCTAATCCACCAGCCGTGCTGAGGGAGCAAAATGAGGCTCTCCGGGTAGAGCAGAGAAGGTGTTCTATCCCAGAGGTCAGGAAGCGTTGGATCCACGCGGTGGCAGTAGCAGTGGATTAGCCATGGTCCCACTCTGCCCCCACCCCACCCCATGGCATCATGGGAGGAGTCCACAGATTTCTGGAAGCTTTTGCTTATTAAAAAGTCCAATGGAGAAAATGCTCTTAAACAGATTGTGGTGGTGATTGTACAATCCTTCTCCATGTGATTGAACTGATGAATGGTGTGACATATGAATTGTATACCAGTCAGATTGCTGGAAATAATAATAACAATAAATGAACAGCAGAAAGAAAAGTCCCGGCCATGCAGTGTGAAGTCCCTTCTCATCTGGTGCCTGAGGACAGGAGGTTCCAGTCATGTGCTGTGGGAGGGGTCTGGTTACCTTACTGGGTCCCCGCCCCACTGGTGTGTGGGGACAGGCGGGATGGCAGTGCACCCGCGTCCCCCCGCCCCTCTGCTGTCAAGTGCTGTGTGAGCAGCCCAGCTTGTCTGGCCCAGGCGCCCGCCTTCTGAGCACAGACGTCCACTGCTTTTCTCCGCAGCTTCCCCTGAGTGCCACAGAAGGGCCAGCCCAGAGCTGCTCCAAGGTCTTCTTGCTGTGGGGCGAGAGAGTGCATCAGCGTCCCCAGCATCCTTTCACTGTGACCTGAAGTCCTGGGCTCAGGGAACCCTTGCTCATGGGCCACTGCCTCCCTTAGGGCAGAAAAGCGAGATGGTTGCAGCCCCTCCTTGCGCAGTGTCCGCCTGACCCAGGAGCCCCTCCCCAGGCAGCGTGCGGAGATGGGTCTGGGCCATGGCCTCACCTTTCTGCTGTCTTCCCCAGCACGCTTGGTCACTTGGTCCGCTGACAGCAGCTGGAAGAAGGGCTAGCCCCCAACTCAGGGAGCCCTTCCTGTCTACAGTTCCAAACCTGGTGAGTCATCTTATAAGTCCCTTTGGCTCAGAGGGTAGGACAGAGAAGCCCTCCTGGGCAGAGGACATGAAGCTCAGAAGCCTCACGTGCCCTCTCCTTGCATGTCTGGGTGTCTGCTCTGTGAACTTGGGCAGCAGAGCCCGGCTGCTGGCCCCACTCCTTGGTGGGCATGGAGGGCATGCCTGCTCCAGCCCCTGTGGCTCCTTCCGGAGGGGAACGCCTTGGCATGCTGATGCCTCTCTTTTTCTCTCTGGCATCTGGAGGCCCTGCCTGAGACAGCAGGTGCAGTGGCACTCAGCGTCCTGGCTCAGAGGTGGCACCGCGACTCACTCTTCTCCTCAGGGGGCCCGCCTCCCTCCTGTCCAGTCTCCGCCTCTTCCCTCCAGCTGCAGGGGAGGTGGTGCAACCTCATAAGTGAGGCCCTCACCCCTTCCCACTCCTCTAAATCTCTGCTCATCTTCCCGTCCCCACCCCGTCTCCTCATCCTCCTGATGCCTCCTTCCTCCTTGCCACTGGGGGCTGCTCTTTCTCAGCTTGGTAAAACTCACACGGCTTTTTCTCTGAAAATGGTGAAAGGCTTCCCACAATACAACTTGGTGAGTTCAGAGGTCTTACTGAAGGTCATTCGTTGGCAACACTGTCCCACTGACTCGCTTGTCGTGGGACCATTTGACCTCTCATTTTCTTCTTGAGTAATTCTGCACCACCCTCCCTGCTGACCCTCACTAGGGTCTCCCACAGAGTTTTACTGGGATCTTGCGATCCCACCCTTCTGTCCCTGTCCATGTGCCGGGGTGGAGAGTCACTCTGCGTCCCTCAGGACAGCCTGAGTTCTATCTGTGTGCTGTCATAACTGAAATGTAGCTCCTGGGGCTGCAGAGGGACATGGGCTTCTAGGAAGAAGTGGCTGCCGCCAGCTGTTTGCATTTCGAGACTGGCTGGCCTTTCAGCCGTTTGACACTTCTCCGCAGTGAGAGGCGAGTCCCTGCCCGATCGTCTGTGGAGACCAGGAACGGCAGGCCCATCTGAAGCCCTTTCAGGAGCAAGGGGTCCATGAAGGATGTGCTTAACTAAGAAATCGATGCTCGATGTCCAGGTGAGTCCCACAGAGTGTGGTTGTGGTGATAAGACACACATTGAACGCAGCAGATGCGTCTTCTTCAGGAGCTCCAACCGCCAGTCAGCGCGTGATGAAGTCAGTGCTGACCAGACCAGCACTGCTCCGTGGACCTGAAAACGCCTGAGCATCCCTGGTGCTTATGTCCATCGGCACGTGGCTGGTGTCCCCTGCTCTCCACGTTCTGTGCTAATGCCCTGGGTTTGCCGCCAGGAGGCTGGTGCTGGGGGCTGAGGTGCTCGGGGATGGCACCCACCAGTGGCTCTGTGCGAGAAAGATGTGGTAGGCTGCCCCAGCCTGTGGTCCCCGCAGGAAGCGGACAGGGGGAGGTTCCACCGGCCACAAGGAGTTTCCATGGGTCCGAATGAACTGGACGCCACACAACAGGCACAAGAGTTGTGTCGCCAACGGGGAGGGAGCCGAGGACCGGAAGGAAATGAAATCCTGGGATACGGAGTCATCCATTTAGTAGAAAGCGGGGAGGCAGTTCACTGGGTGGCCTGTCTGCTGAGGGGTCGTCTCACATCTCAATACCCGCACGCAGAAAGATGAACTTAGACACCGTCCACGAAGACGGACCCCAAATGCAGAGCTCCACGTAGGAGGTGAGTGTGAGCTTCTTGGAGAAATCATAGGAGAGAACGACTGCTTAGGCTTCTGGCTGTCAGCATCGGGCTATTCGTGGTGGGACAGCTGAGCTCCGAGCAGAGGCTGAAACTCTGTGGGAGGGAAAGCCGTGGGGGATTGAAAACCTGTCATCAAACGTCAAACATGAGCTCATTTCAACCTTGCTATTAGCCAAATGCTAGAGTCCAACGGGGTGAGAAGGCGCCGAGAGAGACACACCATCTAATGCTTCCTTCATGCCTCGCTGTACATCCATAGCACCCCCTCATCAGTTTCGGCAGCACGTGGGCTTGGGCAAGCTGGGAAAGGGCCTGATAGGGACCCTGTGAGTCAGCTGGGGGTGGAGGGGCAGCCCTGGAGAGGTAAGCTCTGGACACTCAATTCTATTGAAAGGAAGCAGCACCCAGAGGAAAGATGCAGGAGTTATTTAAAGAGGCGAAAGAGAAAGCAAGCCACCTCACATGGTGTGCCCGTTCGACAAGATCCCTGATGTCGGAGAAAAGGACCTGTCTCCTCTGAGGGGCAAAGTCATACTGTGGAACTACGGCGCACCTGACCACCTGACCCAAGGCAGTGGTTCCCATCGCCTCCTGCGCACTCGAGAGCTGGACATCGAGTCAGGAGGCCTGGGGGTGGACTGACGCGTTTGACTGCTGGTGCTGGACACGACTGTGGGACGTGCCACAGGACACACACATGTGACCTGGAGGACGTACAGCCAGACTGCTCTTTAGAAATGAGGATGGCGAGACTTTGTTCCACATACTCTGGACACGTTGTCAGGGAGACCGGTCCCTGGCAAGAGACACCATGTCTGGTCAATGTCAAAGAGGAAGACCCCCGATGAGACGAACTGACACCGTAGCAGCAACAACGGGCACAAACCTAACCCTGGTGACGATGGTGCAGGACCAGGCAGCGTTTTCTTTGTTGCACTAACTCAGAGGTACCTGACAGCTCAGAACCAAACACCCAACTTCGGAAACACAACACCAGCGAGCCAGTCCTTTGAAGCCTCTTGGCCTGTCTCCCTCCTGGGACCTTACATCCTCCTCTGTGGTTACCTGAGAATATCACCAAGTTAAACCTTATAGTTACCAATTCTTTCTTCTTTTTACATTTTATTACCTATCTCCCAGTCCTAAGGAAGACTTTATTGAGTTGTGTAAAGCTGTAGACTTCGTATAGTTTCAACCATCCTGCATGTTTCCTTCTGTGATTTGCGTTCTCCTTAACATGGCGTGTGAAATTCATCTGTGGTGATGGATGGAAGGGCCCAAGATTCACTCATTTGTGCTACTTTGCATCAGTCTATTAAATGAATATGGAATTATTTATCCACTCTTTACTCAAAGGATTACTTGCAGGTTTTGTTATTAGACATAATGCTGCTATGAATATTCTTGAACTTGTCTCCTGGTGCATGCCAGCAAACATTTCATATACTCATATACTTGCACATATCCTTCCAGGCTTAAGGTGCACACACTTTTTGCATCGAATGAGATAAGGCCCAATCCTTTCCTAAGCGAGCACACCATTTGGCACTCCCCTCGAGACTCCAAAGCTCCCCCCTTGCCTGTGGCTGCGGCTGTGCACATGAGCGCCCCTGAGCTGCTGGCCCTGGTCCCGGCATGTACATGACCCTCTGTGAGCCTGCCCAGCTGGCCACATCTTTGCTGCCTCCACTCGGTTCTCTTTTGTGGAGTTTCTGTCTGACACGTTGGCCTAATTTATTTCCTATTTCATTCTTTGCATGTTTTAAATGAGTTTGCAGGATTCTTTACATAGTCAGTTTGTGGATTCTTTAAGAAATTGTGGCAAAAATCCTATAACCCCAAATTAAACACACACTGCCATGACACCCATTGTGAGGAACAGGATCTAAGAGAGCAGATGGGCTCATTTCCCTCCCGAGGACCGGCTGTCGGTCGGAACAGCGAGCCCTGCTGGCCCCAAGGCATGTCCTGGTCTTCAGCGGTGTCCCGGGTCCCTTGGTGGTCATGCTGCGGTGTCTGTGTCCCACTCACTGGTTTGTGCGTCCTTCTGGGTGCCAGCCTGCTCTTGTACCTCTTACAGGACAAAGGCACCCTGCTCCCAAAAGGACGGCACCCACAGGTGTGGGGTTGGGGGAGGGGGGGCACCACGACACCATTCAAACCATGACTCGATTCCACTTTCCACTTGGTCACCTCGTTTCTGTGGCCATGACAGCGAAGCCCACACTGACGGGGACACTAAGAAGGAACCCTGTCCACCGGGCTCAGCGTTTCTGCATTCCCCGGCCCTTTCAGATGGCTGTCCCCAGGCCACCTGGACTCGTTTCCACATTATACATTCCTGCCCCGTCCTGGCCTTGCCCCGCAGTGCCTTGGGCCTGGTTACATGCCCCACTGGGCCCGGCCCCCTCTGCCTGCTCCTCACTGTTCCCACAGCCCTTCCATGAGGTGTGGGCTTCCGCAGGCTCTGCACATACAGAGCGCGTCTTCATTTTAATCTTGAGCATGGCGTGCAGTGATAGTGATACTGATTGCCCTTCAGGAAAATCCCAGGGGAGACTCCCTCAGAAGAATGTGTCATGGAGGGCCGGTGACAGCATGACGGACGCCGGTTGGAGGGGTCTGCCTGGCGCCAGCATACTCTTGTCCAAGGGAAATGAAGAACAGAAGCTGGATACGAGTGATCCCGGGGGCAGGGACCGGGTTAGGAGGGCGGCACACGGGCGTGGTGAAGGGAACATGGGAGAGATTGAAGCGGCAATCCTCTTGTGAAGCGCGGAGGGCAGCAAGGTCAGGAAGGTGAATGCCCTTTGGACTGGCTAGCCTGGCTGTGATGTGGCTCGGAGGCAGCCCCCTGGCTTCTGGGATGGGTTTGCATTGGCCCAAGGCGTCTGCCGGCGTGGGTGCTAGATGGCACGTGTAAACACCGTCCTCTCCGCACCACCAAGTTGAGTCTTTCCAGGTGTCAAGAGCCTACAGGTGGCTGCTGGCTGTTTTTGTCACCTGCTGAATGGCCCTGGCAGGTGGCATCAGCCCTGTCCTAGTTGCGACTTGTCACATCACTGGGATCTACTGTGAAGTGCGGCAGGGCCTCGTTGCTGCTGGAAGAGGAGGCTCCATATTTGTCAAACGCCCTGACAGACCTCTCCCTAACTGAGCTCGAGTCCCAGGAGGCCCTGGCCTAGGGAACCAGGAGAGCTCCTGTCTACTCTGCCGCCGAGGGTTGAAGGGTCCTCCGCTAACCCCGGGCTTCTCCCACCGGAGCCGTCGTAGCTCCTTGAGCTAGGACTTCCTCACCATCAACTCACGCGTCTGCCTGTTGCACGCATCCTCAGGGTGCGAGGGGTATCTCTGCACCTTCTGGAAGCCACTCTTTGGCTTTTAATGGCTTTGTGATGGCACGCTTGGCCATGCTTCCCAAGGGTGCACTTGAGTGATTTCTTAAAGAAGTCCACCGCAGACTCCTTCCGTACCTCTGCGTTCACATCCTGTCCTTCCCACCCCCAAACTCAAGCCCGCTGACATAGAGTCGCTTCTGATGCCTAGTGACCACACAGCTCAGAGTGGACTGCTCCCTAGGGGTTTGGAGACTGCCAGTGCTGATGGGGAGCAGACAGCCTCATCTTTCTCCTGAGGAGCCGCTGGTGGGTTTGAACCACTGACCTTGCAGGTGTCAGTCCAAGACTTAACTTGCTTCACCACCAGGCGCCACCCTCCATCCTCCCAGGCAGCCTCGGATGCCCTTTCTGTCCTTGTAGGGTCTCCTTTTCTGGGCACTCCTTCTGAAGGAAGCCAGGCTTCCTGGGGTCTTTCCTGCCTGGCTTCTTTCCCTCGACGAAGAGGTTTGTAGCACAAATAGCTCGTCCCCCTTTCCCTTTGTGGCTGTTCATGGTGAAGTAGGGGAATGAAAGAGTGAAGGTTCACAGAGCAGGCCAGGAGGTACCTTCCACAATTCATGCACATCCCATTTCAACTCATCCATGGAAATTCCTTCCACGGATCACCACTTATCCCACTTCCCACGGTGTTTCCGTTCTCTGTTCCTCCTTCTTCCCAACCCTCTGTCCACCGGCCTTGGGTCAGTGCTGCCCCTTTCATCTGAAATGGTGGGCTATTCTAACGCAGGGACCCAGGGCCTTCCAGGCGTCTCTTCAACCAGCGAACCTGCTCTCTTTCCCGACAGAGTTCACTTCCACACGGTTCTCCCACTCGCTCCAGGACCTCTCCGGAGGGTTTGGTGTAGGAGTGGGGCACCATCTAGTCCCTCTGATCTCAGCGTGGTGGAGGCCGATGTCCAGACATCCTGTTTGGCCAGTGGACCCATTTCCTCATCATTCGTCTCCCCTCTGGGTGGGGAGAGACCAACAGGTGCATCTTAGGGCGCTGTATTGCTCATTTCTTAAAAAATAAAATCATTTCATAGCAACTGCATCCATAAAGAGTTAGTATCTTAATATCAGTGACACCCCAGGCACGACTCCATCCTGACACCTCTCCTTTCCCCCCCTCTGCCTATGTTGCTGGCACCACTTGCATCTTTATAGACCACGTGCGCGGGAGCAAACATTCATACTTGCTTTTCTGCATGTACATGACATGACAAGTAGAATTAACACCCAGACACTGTAGGGTGGGGGGCCCTCCTGCTTGTCCAAGGAGCCCTTGTGCTGCAGCGTTAGGCTCTCAACCAGCAACCGAAGGGCGGGTGGTCATGACCCACCCCGTGTTCTGCGGGAGAGAGAACTGGCCCTTGGCTCCTGTAAGGATGACCCCAGAGAGAGACCTTCTGGGCCACTCTTGTCTGTCAGATGGGATCCCTGGGCGCTGGGATTGCTTGAAGGCCCCTGAAAACAGTATTGGCTCATGAAATTACCTTGCCCCAGAACCTTGGTTTTCTTCCTCTTTCTACCTACAGCTTTGCATTCATGTCTAATTTCTTGACCTTTTGGTCCGAGGTGGGACCAAATCCTTTCTGGGAGGCAGGCCTGGCTGTCAACTCGAGTGCATCCTTTTTATGGCTGAATCACCCTCCTTTGCTCACCTGTTTATCAGGCCTCGGCCACTCAGGCTCTTCTCAATGTGAGGCGATTATGAACACCCGGCCCCGGGCACGCCTGCTCAAGCCATCTGCTCTCTCGGGCAAACACCCAGGATGGAATTCTGGGTCCTTTGGTAAATCTGTGCTTCCCAGGGCAAAGACACTGTGTTAAGGACCCGACCCATTAGTGTGAGCTGTTTCCTCCACGCCCCCTCCAGCCCTGGCTGCCCGCCTTTTTAAAAAGCCTTTCCAGTGCCCATGAAATGGTATCTGATTGTGGCTCTAATGAGCATTACCCTAATGATTAATCACATGGAGCGCCGTTTCGTGAGCTTATTAGCCATTTGTGCCTCTTCTCCAGTGCAATGTCTATTTAAATCTTGTGCTAACATATTTGATGGGGCGATAGTGAGTTGTGAGATGGGTTTTCGGTGTATCAGGATACAAAGTCATTTGCATAAGTGTTTTATCAGATGTGGGGGTTGTAGAGATTTTCCCGTGGTGCCTGTGGCCTCTCTTTCTTCTGCCAGCGCTGTCCGTGGACGTCAAGGACAGCCGTGTGGCACACTCCTCTGTGCGCTGATAGAAGAGATAGCCGCCTGACCCAGGGTCTGCCACTTTTCTCCTCTGTTTTCTTCCAGAAGTTTCCCCTTTGTTGTCCTCGCCCCGAGGTCTGCGATACACCGGGGGTCCGTTTTGTACATGGTGCCTGAGTCCATCCCTTGCTGCGTGAGGTTGTGCGGTGACCTTGGGCCGTCTGTTTAAAGGATGTTTCTTACCTCAGTGGGTTGTCTTTGGTGCTTCCCCTCAAATTGGCTGGCTTTGAATCTTAGGGTTCATTTCTGGCCTCTCAAGTTCATTGCATTGAGATATATATCTATCCTTGTGCTGGCAGCATGCCAGCTGGGTCCCTCCAGCTTTGCAGATGTCTGGAAACGGGGAAGGGAAAGCCCCTAATGTAGGTGTTGTTATTCATGGCTCTGTGGACTCTGGGCCTTTAGCATCTGGTCTTGCTTCTCTGGCTGCCAGGTCATCCGCTGCTGTGTTCCATCTGGGACCGTTCATCTCAACGAAGAAACAAAGAAGCAACCTGGTGGCACAGCAGGCCCCTTGTTGGTCTGCTCACCACGAGCTCCGAGGTTCAAACCCACCAGCTGCTCCCTGAGAGCAAGATGAGGCTGCCTGCTGCTGGCAGGTATGCAGTCTCAGAAGCCCCAGAGCAGGTCTATGCTGCCGGACAGGACGCTAGTGAGTCAGAGTCCACTCCAGGAGAGCAGGCTGGGGAGAGTAAGCAGGATGAGCCACCAGAAATGGGCTGGCCCTGCTGTGACCCTGAGGTCGAACGTGGCAGCTGTGCAGGGGCAGCGCAGGACTGATTGAGGAGCGTCTCATCCGGTGGCTGGATCCCCATGGGTCAAAAGCAGCCTGCCCACAGTCCACGACAGCACTTTGAGGTGAGGCTCCTCTGGGGCCTGGACCATGCGGGTCTCCAATCCAGCAGTGGCCAGTGCCGTTCTGCCCCCCTCCCCAGCATCTGGCCTTGGTTACCTGTCCCCTGGGAAGTTGCTGTTCTCTGCAAAGGGCTCCCCACACAGAGCTTCGAGGTTCTCCATCCACCTGGTCTCCTCAGAGCCTCAGCTCTGTCTCCCTAAGTCAGGAGGCCCCAGGGCCCCCTGGCTTCCTTCCTCAGCACCCACCCCACACATGCTCAAGGCGCGAGGTGGTGTGTCCAGCCTCTCTCCCACTTGCTGGCCGTCACTCAGGGTCGAGGACCTGGAACCACTGCGTCCTCTGTCTTGCTGCTGCTGCCTCCTCTGGGGGCATGAGTCTGCCCCGCGTCTCCATCACAGGTGGCAGAACTCCTCTCTGCTAACTCTCCACCCGACACTCAGGTCTCCTTCCATCTGGCCTCCCGCTGCGTCCCCACCCACATCTCCCAGCTCCCTGGTCTTCTGAGGTGCCCCCATAAAGGGTACTTTGTTCCTTTTTATTCTACATTTGGGACTTTGCTTATGTGAAGTGCCCCTTCCCCACAGTTATCCATGTATTGACGTTTCAGGGTGCTGTCAACATCTCCGCGATGATGCTAAAGGCTTTCCCTCTCTGCTCCCTCCTTCCTAAGTTTGGACCAGGCCCCTCTCTAGGAGAAGCCAGGCACTGTGCTAGGTGTTACTGAGAGAAACTTTGGCAGCCTCAGCAGACAAGCTCTGCCCTTGGGGGACTCCCACTTTTGTTAGTAGGCAATTAGGATGCCTATCCAGTACCCTGGGCTGTGGACCACGCATCGACTGCCAGGCCAACACAG
>NW_022103968.1:1827024-1841575 GCF_000313985.2 Echinops telfairi | reverse complement strand
CAGGAGACAGGAGAGAGGAGCCAACAGAGAGGAGAGAGGAGTCAGGAGACAGGAGAGAGGAGCCAACAGAGAGGAGAGAGGAGTCAGGAGACAGGAGAGAGGAGCTGGTAGGCAGGACAGAGGAGCTGGTAGGCAGGAGAGAGGAGCCAGCAGAGAGGAGACAGTTGAGAGCAGAGTAGGAGGCCCACAAGCCTGTGGGTCCGGAAGCTGGGATCTATCTGGAGGGCACAATGGCGAGTGGGCTTTGTGACGCATAGAGACCTGGACTGCTGAAAGAGGACTCCTGCGGTGGTCTGAGAAGAGGAGCAAGAGGGAAGCAGGCAGCCCAGTGCCAATGGGAGGTGATGGAGCTGGAGCAGGATGAGCAGCCTCAGGTGGTAGAGATGCAGGTGTGGAGAGATGGGGGTGGGTGAGGAGGTAGGAGTCAGTCATGAAGGAGTGAGGGGCTGTAGGGAGGAACCCTCCGGGAGGATGCCCTGGCCTTGGCCTGGACACCAGAGGGACCTCAGCCATCCTTCGGGGCAGGGAGATGAGGAGAAGACTGGCTTCCCTCCGCTGCCCCTGGTCCTGAAGGCCGTTTGTCCTGGATTGGAGGGAAAGGTTCTCCCGTGCCTGCGCTCCTGTCTGTATCTGGGCTGCTGGAGGAGCCCGGGGCAATGCCACAGACACAAGGCATGATTAATACCTTTTACTGACTCAAATTAACAAAGGAGCTTACTTTTATGGGCCCTCAGACCGTGTGTGATGGACGGCCTCTCTGAGGAGCACAGCGCCCGGCGTCCTTTGCTATATTCTAGAGGGCATGGCAGGCAGCACGAGCCCTGTAAGATCTAAATAGATGTCAACAGTCTGGGAGCAGACGAGAAACGCTCGACTGAGTTCTCAACCCCCACCCTCCGCTGTCTGTCCCCCCCGCCTGCTGTCCCAACATTGGGGGTCCTGTTGGAACCGTCAAGACACGGGTTCCAGATGGCAAGGGGCTACCCAGTTGGAGCCCGGTCCGGTGACCTACGTGGGCACGGATACCCATTCGGGTGAGGGAACAGGAGGTCATAGGCGCAGCAGCCCAAGTTGCCGTGTCCTTGGTGGGCATGCAGCTGGGTGCTCTGGCGCTGCGAGGTGCTGCCCCGTGGGATCTGGAATCCTGACCCACGAGCAAGGCGGAGAGGGTGGCTGTGCGCTCGCAGTTTTATCCTCCAAGAACTTCTTTTAAAAGTATACCTATTGCTCTGTCAACAAAGATGATATGAAAACCTCCACAGCATGCTCCATTAAACAATGCATCCGATTGGGAAGCTGCAGTTTCTCGGCAGAGCATCTGTTTAGGTCTGCAGGCTTCTGAAGGCCAGGTTTTGGTCCAGGACACCCTGCCCTGAAGAATTCGGAGCTCAGAGATGGAAGCTACGTGGAAACAGCAGTTGGGTGCCCTTGAAGGGCCGAAATCGATTCCCTCGGAGGTGGCCTTGCGTTGGGAAAGAGCAGGCTGTGTTTGTCCCGAGGGGAATTTCTTTGGTGACACTGGGCTGACCTTTTCCCCACCAATGCGATTTTCACCGTTTGCGAGCATCTTCACAAGAAGGCCCGGGATGGGCTAGTTATTATGGACCCTTCGGAGTCCCCAAATGAAACTGCTATAGCCTTCTAAGTGGATTTCTCCGCCCCCAAGTTAGCCAACCCAGCAGGAGTCAGCACGGTCTCCCAGACCCCCCACCGAGATGGAGGCAAGCGTGTGCCTGAGAGCGCGCGCGTCTGCAGCCGCTCACTGACGGGCGAGACTCACTCACACAAGCTTTGTGGAATCAACCTGGGTATGTATGAGCTGTAGCCCTCGTCACCCTGGTCTAGGTGTCTCTCTCCTCCAATCTTGTTGTGCCAGCTCCTGTGCATTTCCAGGCCAAACAGGTATGAAGGGCAGGCCCACCTTGGTCTCCTCACCGTGGGTCACATGTTGGGACCATACCTGCTACACCTGGCTGGGACCTTGCCTCATGCAATGATGTCACTTTCCAAATGCAATCTGGTGCGGCCATCAGTTGGGGTCCTAAATCTAATCGCTTCTGAGTTCTGTGAGTGGCAGCCCATCTGACCCACAAGCCCGGGGACAGATGCCACAGTGGCAGGCGGATGCCTGTAGCAACTTGCTTCCTTCAGCGTCCAGTGCAAGGGGTGCAGATTCGACGTCCCCTGAAGGAGCCCTGTGAGCGAGTGAGATGACACTTGGGAGTGAGGACTTAAGGCCAGGTGGTGGGAAAGGACAGGCAAGGGTGCTTATGTTAGTCGGGGTAGACTAGAGAAACAAATCCAGGGAGCCTCATACGTGTATAAGAAAGCGCTTTACACACAAGAGCAGTTGAATGTTGAGGAAACATCCCAGCCCAGAGCAAGTCCATAAGTCCAATATTAGTTCATATGTCCAATACCAGTCTATCAAGTCCTCTTTAGCCTCAGGAAACACATGCAAAGAGTGTAGGAAGATGACAGGCCAGTGGGTGGGAAGTCGTGTGGATCCAGTGGTGAGGTAAGCATCTCAGCACTGGCAGCGCTCTCCATGTGGCTTCTCTGGCTCCAGAGGTCCGCTCCATCAGTCGCTCTCCATGTGTCTTCTCCACAGGGATGTCTCACAGGGAGTGAGAGTTGTTAGTTAAAGTAGAGAGTGAGCAGAGAGAGGGAGTGTCTCCCGCCTCTAAGGAGGAAAATGCAGGAGTTCCCAGAATCCTCAGGAGAAGGCCATGCCCACACAGGGGCCTCATTGGCTATATCTGATCGACAAGCTAGACTCCACCCCTACACTCACAGTCCTCAAATGGAAAACTGATTAGGTAACTGTAGAGTCCAGTAGCGGGCTCCACTCCCTGCGGAGGGAGGGGCTCTGACAGCATGGTCTCAGGACCTTGGACGCAGAAATGGGGACAGAGCTATCAGCGCCCTTCCCTGGAATCAATTGCCACTCGGCAAAGCCCCAGGGACAAAGCTCAGTTGCTGCAGATCCCTGCCGCCTTTGCAGAAGCCGATCACCTTCACGGCTGTGCAGCCAGGTTCCTTCCCGGTTTTGTGAACGTCCTAGAGCAGCAGCGGGAGCGGGAGCGTGCGCGGGAGCAGGAGTGGGCGCGGACTCTCGCGAGAGCACTGCCCCAGGCTTTCCAAGGTGCGGTCTTCAGAGAAGCCAGTGGTCTTGTCTTTCTCCAGCAGAGAGAGGCCGGGGGTCCAGACTGGGACACTAGCTAGCAGCCAAGCGATCTAGCCGATGGGCCTCCAGGGCAAGGGGCTGAGAACCTCTGCTGCTGTGCGCTGCCCTGACCGACCGACCGACGACGGTGGAACCCTCTGTACGGAGTGCCCACTAGCGCACGCCCCCACGTCAGGGCCGGGCACCGTGGACAGGGCCTGTCCCCGCCGGCTGGGCGAGCTGCCGCTGCTTCCCCAGCACAGCAGAGTCTAATATGAGCGGTGGGTTCTTCTGGGAAAACCTGGGCCGTAAACTGCTGAGTAAATCCAATTTAATTGTAGAAGCAAAGTACAGCACCATTAGAACTAATTGACGAGGCACGTTCATTATAAATGCAGGTTGTTCACCGAGTCATAAGAAGGAAAGCATCCCTCCTTTAGCATTCATCACAATCGTAATTAAGTAACCATATGGGTAATTATTTGTTTAATATCTGTCCCCTCTGCTGGGCAGTAAACTCCACGGAACAGAACCCAGGCCTGTCCTGGGCAGTGCCTGCCGCCCTCACGGCGGCTCGGGAGGGCAGAGGGTGTTTTTAGCACTCATCTCTTGGGGTTTTGTCCTGCAGTGACCACTGACTTCCCTTAGCCGACGTCCTCCAGGACCACCTCTGCCGTCAGACACTTTGCAGACCCATTGTGGGTCTTTAGTGACGCACACCAGAGTTGCTGTGTCCCTCTCTCCCCTGGTGGGCATTTAGGTCGTTTCTGTCTCCTTGCTGTATGGACAGTGCTGTGATGACCATGGGTGGGCACATGTCTGAGGCCTGTGCCCTCTCCCATTTCTGCCCCCCTGGCCAGGCAGCCTGGGCCTTGGTCTTAGATGGTAGGTGAGGTCTGGGCAGTGCCTGCGCCCTCTCGTCATCAGACCTGGCCTCCATGTCCCGGGGCCAGCCCCACAGTCACTGCATCCCTGTGCAGCTGCGTGCTCGAGACCCCTGGGCAGCCACCCTGGGACTAGGGCTGCCTCTGAACGTTTTTATGTATGTGTATGCGTGAGTGTGCATTGTGCACATGCATGGATGTGTTCACATGTTTGTGTGCGTGTGCATGCATATGTGCATGTACCTTGTGTGTTCATGCATGAGTGTGTACGTTTGCCTTTATGTGTAGATGTGTGTGGATGCATGTGTGCATGTGTTTATGTGTGGGGTGTGTGTGATATTGTCTCTAAAGACAGAGAAGAAGCTACGGGTGTGACACACAGCCTGTCTCTTTCATTCCCAGCAGTGGCGGTGAGGTGGGGACACAGGGTGGTGGCACCATACACTCTTTCCCAGGGTGGCTAGGAATCAGAACCGGCTGGCTGACCCCTAACGACTTTCACACTTTTTGTAATTAGCTGTGACTTGCACAGGTTTTCAGAGTGAAGCCATGGTGGAGGGGCCCCAGGCCTGGACAGGAGTGGCTTCCCCT
Source organism: Echinops telfairi (assembly GCF_000313985.2). Lineage (NCBI taxonomy): Eukaryota > Metazoa > Chordata > Mammalia > Afrosoricida > Tenrecidae > Echinops > Echinops telfairi. The sequence continues at coordinate 1,836,934 of NW_022103968.1, read as the reverse complement.
GCGCTGTTGCTGTGGGCCTCCCCTGGGCCTCCCCTGGGCCTCGAGGTCGAGCCTCCCTGGCCCAGCTCTCTCAGGTGTAACTGCGGAGCTGCATGCTGGACGACACAGGCTGACTGTGGCCCCGCACTGGCCTGCCGTTGGCCTTCTCGACACAAAGCCATCATCGTCCCTGCAAAGGCCAGTCAGCAGTGGAGACGGGCACCCCATCTCTTCCCACAGCCGTAGTGAGGAGGCTTTCAGCACCAGGCCCACATGTCTGTGCCGAGTGGGCGGCAGGGCAGGGTGCCTTCACAGGCTCGCTGCACATGATGGGCACTGCTCTGGCTTGTCACCTGGCCCGAGCCCAACAGAAACCCGCAGCCCGTTTGGAGTGGCAGAAGGGACGTGCTCTCCCAGTAAGGCGCGTCCAGCTGACGCTAGAGATCAGCTTCCGCACTGTGGTGGCTGTGCCTTGGCATGCCGGGTGTGCATCCCGGGTCTGCAGACACCAGCGAGGGCCTCACCTCTCAGCCTCCTGGCTTCTTCCGGCAGTGCCCTTAGCTGGTTGCTAAGGGGTCAGTGAGAGTCAGCCTGGAACTGGGCACCACAGGGTCTTCGTGGCAGGCTTTTCAAAAACATCTCTCTGCAGGCCTTTCTTCTGCGTGTCCTCTGTGCCCCGCCCCCTCCTCCGTTCTGTTTGGAGCAGGCACTTTGCGGTTTGTGCCACCCAGAGGCGACCAAGGGGTTGTTTCTGAGACGCCCCGCCCACCACAGGAGGGACCATGTGCTCCCCCCAGACCCTGAGTTTCACCTTCCTTGCAGATTTGTAGCCATTGCAAGCTCATTGAGGCACAGGGCACGGCTCCACCTTGGCAGTGGCTGCGCCAGAGCCCTTGTTGAAAACTCGTTCCTCTGCGCATCGAGCGGCTTGGCATCAGTGCCAACAATCGATGGAAGGCGTCTGTGGCCCCGTTTCTGAGCTCTCCGTTCAGTGCGATTGATCCGTATGTCAATCCTTTTGCCAATACCACCCTGCCCACAATTGCCACTCCGTGCTGCGTCTCCAAACCAGCCAGTCTAAGCGTGGCAATCACAGCGGGACGTTACAGACCTCCAGGGTCAGGGTGCTTACTATGCACTGTGGACCAGGCTACGACCTCGGAGCTGGGGTCTCCTATGTAGGGTGCACCATGGATGGAGCTGTGGCGTCTGACTGGTCCAGGCACCGTGGACCCAGCCAGGGGAGCTGAGGTCCCACACATCTGGGGGCACCAGGGTCCACAGACTGCCCCAGAAAAGTTACAGCCCCTTCCTGGGGGTGCCCTTCCTTCCCTGAAGCCTCCTTCGGCACTTGAGCTCCTCCAGGGAATTTCGGAAGTTTCCTTAAGGCTAGTGGTGGTCTGGGTTGTGGGCGGGCCCTCAAAACGCTCTGTTGGAATTTGTCTCTGAGCCAGGCGCTGTGGTTCTCAGGTCGAGTGCACGGTCTGCTAGATGTCTCTCTAAGGATTTCATCGCTCTAACAGCTGCAGCCAGGGGCTCCAGCCCCGCTGCCTTCATGAGGCTGACACAGGCACTTTTCCGCTGGGCTCCACTCTGCATTGCCGGCTGCTGAACTGACTCCAGAGGCAGTGAACACCCATGCCCCGTGATGGCGGGTGTCACTTACTATACCCGAGCCAGACCCTCCTTTAAGGACCCAGTTCACACCCCATGCGGAGCCCTAGTGGTGCAGTGGTTATGCATTGGGCTGTGGTCCGCAAGGTTGTCAGTTTGAAACTGAGTTAGTTTATTGTGCCAACCTAGCCGATACACACATGTGGGATTAATGGAAGGGCGGAGGGATAAATGGTTCGGTGAGCCTCGCCTTTCCAGTTCTCGGGTCTCTTGCTTTCTCATGGTCAGATCAGGGTGCAGCTGCCTTAGCAGTTCCCTGCTTCAGCTTGTAGGGCTGACTTCCTGCAAGACATCCTCAAGGAGAAGCCACATGGACCTAACCCGATGCATCCCTGGGTGCTGGAGCACTGGTGTGGAGATCCCTGCCAGCGCTGAGATGCTTACACATTCACTGACTCAGCTTTCCTCCTGCAGTCGGCATCATAGTGTTTATTTTGTGAGATGGAGGAAGACTTTGTGGATTGGTGTCGGACATATGGGTCAATGTTGGACTTGTGGGCTTGGGCAGCACTGGGTTGGGATATTTTCTTGATGTGCACTTAACCTTATACAAAACTCTCTGTTATACTTGCGTTTCTGTGGATTTGTTTCCTCTGAAGTACCCAGACTGCCACAGAAACCATCAGCAGCTCCGTGGGAGAAAGACTGGGCTTTCTACTCCCATCAGCAGTTACGTGTCGGAAGCCCTCAGAGGGCACTGTGAGTTGGCGCTGACTCGGTGGCAGAGAGTTGGCTTGGTCACTGTGTTAGGCAGGGTTCTCTAGAGAAAAGAAAACAGGACACTTAGGAATATATAGATATAGTATACAGCACAAAGGAATTTAACAGCTCATTAGTCCACACAGAGGTACAGAGGGCTCAGTTCAACTCACTTCCGCGGAACAGTTAATATACTGGAAGTCCTTCAACTCAGGAGGGCTGCTTTGTCCAAGGTCAAGGACACAGACAGCTGAGTCTTCCCTCTGGCCATGCAGGCGGGCTAGCCACAGGCAGCAAACAGCAGGGTGGGTTACCAACAGCAGCTCGGGCGCCTATCAAAGCAGGGCTCGATGGGATATCGAACTCAAGCAATGCAAGATGACAGGATCCAACAGCCCCAAGCTCAAGCCATGTACACACCAGGAGTGTGGTGAAGCAGGTTTCAAAGGAACCTCCAGCTCTAGGGCAGCGATTCTCAACCTGTGGGTCGCGACCCCTTTAATGGTCGAATGACCCTTGCACAGGGGTTGCATGATTCATAACAGTAGCAAAATTAGAGTTATGAAGTAGCAACGAAAATAATTTTATGATTGGGGGTCACCACAACATGAGGAACTGTATTAAAGCGCCGCAGCATTAGGAAGTTGAGGACCACAACTGTAGCGACATGATCCACGGGTTGGCTGTCCCACAGGTAGTGTAGCTCACAAGTTGAGGCAGAGCACTAACTAAAGCAACTGCATGCTGGTCTGATCACCAGAGAGCAAGAGAGAGGGGCAGGCCTTGCCGAGCCATTGATCTCTTGGCCTTCCAATCAAACGGCGACCTTGTTAATCTCATATGTTCCTATTGGCCAGATTGGCACAATAAACCTACCTATCATAGCCGCTTCCCATTTTGTGTTGCTCATACCTAGAAATTGGATGGGGATTCTCCATAATGATGTTTTCAGCAACGTTGCTGAGACTGTTGGCCCCTCTTTTCCTGATGTTTCCTGAGGCACTGTTATTCTTCATTATACCGGGAGGCAAGAAGGGCCCGAGTCTTGCTGATTTTCAAAACCCCCTCCCCTTTATTTCATAAATGAAAAACAGGTCTCCACCTGTGTCAAATACATGAGAGGTATTGCCTTGTATTTGCTTATGGATCTTATGAGGCCATTTTTATTGCTTTTTTGGGTGCAGATTTAGAGATGGATCCTCGCAGCATTCTGCCTTGTGACTTGATGCTGGCCCTGCTGCCGCGGGGCCTCCATCTGTGATTACTCTTCAACGGAAGCGGCTCCTATGTTTATGATCCCTGCACAGTGCTCCTCTGGGGAGTGGGCTCTGCTTGCATTTCTCCGTCACACTTCCCTTCTGAAATAGATTTGCTGTAACTTTTTATGTATTAGGGAAATTGAACCTTTTTCATACAGACCTTCAATATTCTCCCAGGGTCTATTAACTCCCTCACTATTTTGCTGATTTTTGTGATCCAGATTCCTCGGTTTTTATGGGGTCAAACGCAGCACGCCTGGTTCTTTCATGGAGAAAGAGCTTAGAGCGCGTTCAGAATGCTCTTGCCCCGCCCATGTTAGCGCTGTCTGCATTTGCTTTCAAAACGCGTGGAGTTGTCATGTGCTTTTCAGTTCTCCAGAAATGCATTGCGCTGTAGGCTGTGTAAACGGATAGACGTCCTTCTTCCAGAATGGTGTTAGGTTTTCTTCATGCGCTGTGCCGAGCACCTCCTTCGTCCACCCCACGCGCTTGAAATGCCTCCCTTACGTCCTAAAGAGGGTCAGTGTTTGTGGGTTTGTTTCGGAACTTTTATTTCTGAGCTCCGTTTACTTATTTTGGTAGGTGACATTGACACATTCTCCTAGTGAAGCCAGATACATAATGTGTCTTTGATGTTATGCAGGGCTAGGGTCGCTATTACTCTGCTCAATTTAAAAAATGTAATGTCCTTATACCTTTTCTAGAGTGCTAACCACAGGTCACGCTGGGACCCACCAGCCCCTCCGTGGGAGAGAGGTGTGGCAGTCTGCTCCTGTGGAGGTGCTTGCTTCTCTGTCTGAGATCCTTTCTAGTCTCTTCTTTCCAGTTTCTAACCTTCTGGCTGTGACTTAGGTGAAGGCTTACAGAGCGACCACAGTGCTAGTTTTACAGTCGGCAGCTCACACACATTCTGATTCAATGGACCCCGCTTATCCCGATGCCCCATGCGCCCTGCCTCTGCTCCCTCCTCACCTCTGTCCCCGGGCCGGCGGTGATTCTAACACACGGATGGAGTTCTCCCAAAGAACTGTAGATGTTCATTGTCAACTCAAAATATCTATTTTTAAGTTTGATCGAAATTGCATGGAGTTTTCAGACATAGCTGGGTGTCTTGGATTGAATTGTGTCCCCCACCAAAGATCTGTGAAGTCCTGCCCTGGGGGATGTGATCTTGTTTGTGGAGAGAGGGTTTTCCGGCTGACGTTCTTGCACATGCTAATGAAATGATACGCTAGGGCACGCCCCCATCTACCTTTGAACGGCATCTCAGAAAGGGAAGACTGCCTTGGAAGGAATTATTACATGGGGGGCAGGTCGCAAGGAGGGGCCCCTCTCCAAGCCAAGGACCCCGGAAATGCTCAGAATCAGCAGCAACCAAAGATCACAGCAATGGGCTTCCTCTGGAGGAGAGAGAGAGAGAGAGAGAGAGAGAGAGAGAACTGTAGCAGAACTCTGCTGATGCCTGAATCTGGACTCGTAGCTTCTCGGCTGTGAGAAAAATGGATTCCCCTTCCTCAGGGCCGCCCATGGCAAGACACCGGGGAAGGACGGATGTCTTGCACACCTTGCGGTGCCTCCTCCAGAGCGGTGTGCTTTCTCTTGTTCCCACCCTTCCCGGTGACGCTCACTCTGCGTCTCTTCACAGAGGCCTGCAGCCCTTCCAGCGTTGCCATTCCCGGACATGTCTTTTGGTGGAGCCGTGGCACGCTGACATCACACATATGTTGTGGATCCTCTAAGGCAGGGGTCCTCAAACTTTTTAAACAGGGGGCCAGTTCACTGTCCCTCAGACCCGTTGGAGGGCCGGACTATAGTTTTAAAAAAATATTATGAACAAATTCTTATGCACACTGCACATATCTTATTTTGAAGTAAAAAACAAAATGAGGCAAAAACACCCGGCGGGCCCGATAAATGTCCTCGGTGGGCCACATGTGTTTGAGGATGTCTGCTCTAAGGTAAAAGGCCACACCATTTATGAGCAATTATGATGAGCACTCCTTTACAGTATACAGATAGTTGTATCTGGACTGGCTTCAGAAATAGTGGTGGCATGACAGGTAGGGTTTGTGCTAACTTGCCTGGGCCAGGACTCTCCACAATTTGATCTGACATCGTGTGGTCAACTCGATGATAGGATTTTCAAGCAGCTGTGGGGAGAACGGGCCTCCTTCATGGGGCCACAGCCTTGATGTCATTGAGGGAGCTTTCATTTGGGGGAGTGTAAAATGACAGCATGTGGACACTAGCTCAGTCCTGCTCCTGGATTTGGATCCTGCATCTGGTTCATTGATCTCCTGTGACATCACCTACCAATGGCAGGATTCGGTCTGCTGATCTTGGATCCATTCAGCTCTGTGTCCACCAGCCTGAGATTTTCCTGCTCCATCAGCCCCTGCAGCTACAGGAGTCAGGAGAAGCCACCAGCTGACATCTGACCCATGGACTTGAACCAGACTGGACTTGCCTATTTCCACCATGGTGGGAGCCACTTATTTCTCTACACACACACACACATGAACATCACTGGTTTTTCATCCCTAGAGAGATCAGCCTCACGCAGGTGGAGATGAGCAGCTCTGCTTTTTAGGAAGGGAGGCCTAGCAGTAATGAGCTATTTTATATGCTTCTTTTACAAGTGATTTATAGAATTAGGAATGACCAAATGGTTCTTTGGCCGGCATTATGGTTATCCAAGCTTTGGCTCTGCCTGATCATGTTCACCTTGCAGGACAGGGTGTAACTGCCTCTGGGAGTCCCCAAGACTATAACTGTTTATGGGATTAGAAAGCCTCATTTTTTTCATGGCTGGTGCTAAGAACTGGTGTTTTTTAACTACTTACCTTTCAGTTAGCAGCCCAACCCACAGTCACTGGGCCCCCAGGGCCCCTGAAGTCAGAACTGTCTCGATGGCACGGAGGGATTTTCGTTGTTGTTGGTTTGGTGCCTCCTGGCTCTCTGATAATAAACTGTATCGACTGAGTTCCTCAGCGCTTCTCAAGTAAAACACTGCCGATTTGTCATACTAGTATAAGTACACAGATAGATGATATTTGCTAATCCTCATTTGGAATTTAAAAATGTTTGTTCACAGTTGAGATTATTATGTAGTTTTATTTTGGGGCTCCTAAGAATGTGTTGGTGTCAGGGTTAGGTGCAACAAACTGAGAAGTTTTCCAAATTCTCTATGTATTGAAATAAGTTAAACAGCCTGAGAAGGATATCTTTTTTTAGTTTGAAACAAACAAACAAACAAACAAACAAACAAAGCTCTTCATAAAAATGTCTGGACTTAGCATGTTTTATCAGGTTAGCTCTTGGGGAACTTTAAACATTTCACTTTTTAAATGAATTTTTAACCACAAGGCATACATGAATATACTTTTGTTAGGTAAATTTAAAGTAGAGACAAAGCAAGAGTCCCCTCTAAGCAGAGACAAGCATGGATATCTCTTGGGTTGCAATCTTTCTAGATCTCTTCTGTACATTTCAAAGCAGTAAAATCTTATAAAAGTATGAAACATTTCTCTATGACCTGTTTTTAAATCAAACTTGGAAATGCCCGATGTATACTGCGAAACATCACTCTTTAAAAAAAAGCCAAACCAGAGTGCACAGCCGTGCTCCCAGGCGAGCACACGGGCTTATTGTTGACTAGTGTGTCGGGCACACGGCTTATTGTTGACTAGTGTGTCGGGCACACGGCTTATTGTTGACTAGTGTGTCGAGCACACGGCTTATTGTTGACTAGTGTGTCAAGCACACGGCTTATTGTTGACTAGTGTGTCGAGCACACGGGCTTATTGTTGACTAGTGTGTCGAGCACACGGGCTTATTGTTGACTAGTGCATCGGGCGCGTGCGGTGGCGCCATCTGAGTTCAGCGCGTCCGCTGGCGCACATTTTTGCACTGCTCTCATCATGCTTATTCTGTTGATGCGCCCTACTGTTTTCCCAAACACCTTGGAAATCCCGTTTTTAATTTCTCCAGGATCTCTTCTTCTGCCACCTCCCGTCCTTCTGCACATGGTCACTGAGCCCTGGCTATGTGCCTCTTTCTTCTCTAGAAGAAAAACATGTCGTTCTGGACAGAATATGCCCCAGTCTCTGACCTCAGGTGGCCAGCGAGTGGAAGTGTGTTTTAAAGCTACCAGGAGGGTCCCTGGAAAAGAGGGCGGCCCTCTTTGGTGAGATGGATTGCCCTGTGGCCGCAGTGATGGCCTCAGACCTAGGAGCAGGTGTGAGGACGCCGCAGGGCCAGCAGTGGCTTGTTCAGTTGTTCCCCAGAGCCCACTCGTCGGCCAAGAACTACAGCACACAACAGTGTGGGGAGTCAGGAGCCCGAGGGTGCAATGAGTTAACTGTTGTGCCATCCTCTGGCCTCTGGTTCTTGGTACACGAGCCAGCAGCCCACTGTGCGATCTGCCGACTTGAGGTTGGTCAGCCCCTGTCACTAGGTGAGTCAGGGGAAGCCTTCAGCCTTCAGCCTTTAGCCTGACTGGCGGATCTGGGACTTGCCAAACTCCACAGCTGCATGATCCATTTCCTTGAACTCCTCTCTCTCTCTCTATCGTATTATGCAAACTCACATATGCTTCATTGGCTTTGCACCTCTAGGGAACCCAGCCCAATAGCGTCCACTGGTGAGGGCCCACAAAGAGCTGGGTGGCCACACAGAACTCTGCCTGACCCACTGCTCCCTCCAGCTCATGGAGGGGCTTGAGACTTTGAGAGACCACCTGGTGGAATCCCCTTCCCCCCATTATACAAGGATACACAGTAAACTCCATGTTGGCCAGGACTAGCTTGGCTTCTCCACCTCACCGCTGCTGATACGAGCACGTGCTTGCAAACCAAGGTCAGCGGTCGCACTTCCCGCTAAGCTTCTCCGCAGAATAGTTCAGATTGCGTTGTCCCTAAATGCTGCCTCTTGCCCTTGAAATTTCTGCATTCAGGAGTTGTGAAGAACCGGCCCAAACATACTTCCTTTCCACAAGCTTTTAAGTAGTTCCTTGTTCCAGGTAAACACCTCGTCCACCATTGCTGATCCTTCTGTTTCTTGGCTCCTTGTTCTCCCAATCACTCTTCTCCACAGGTGTCCTGGGTGAAGGGAGGGTGGTGCCCATGCTTGAATCAGCCCCATATCTGTACCACTCACCCCATTTTCTGGTTCAGCACTGCCTGTTAGTGCTGCTCAGCCACCATTTGGGTGTGAGGACAGTCAGTCCTATTAGGCATGGAAGTAAGACACAATAGTCAATCCCACACTTCCTTCACGAGGTGGAGGGTGAGGAGACTGTCCTCAGACTTTTTATCACCTCGTAGAACTCACGAGTCAAAACCCTGATCAAACATCGAAAGAAATACCCTTGTTGTTCTTAACAACAAACAGCCAATCAAGCTGAACACCATACACACATGACCATCATATATGCACAGGTCAGCATGCAGCGTACATACCTTCCAGGAATCAAATGGTTAGCTTTTGTAAATGAGCGCTATTCGTCATATTTGAAGAAAAGGGGAGAAAATCCCACAGTCAATTCAATGAACGCAGGAAAAGCATCTAACATAGTTCACCCCTCTCATGATAAACACTCCCAGAAGATACGAGGAGAGCAAAACTTCCCAATCTCAGCAAAGACATGGACAGAAAGACTGTAGGCAGCATCCTACTTTAGGGGGAGAATGACATGTATCTCCCTGCAGACCAGCATCGAGGGAGGGTGTCTGCCCCCAGCACTTCTGCTCCATGGTGGCCTGGTAGTCCCACCTGGGCATCAAGGCAAGAGAACTTGATCAAAAGCAATAAAGACCGGAAAGGTGGAAACACGATTTTCTTTGCTTGCAAATGACCCGGTATGACTGTCTACATAGAAAGTCGTAAGGAATCCTCTAAAATAACTGGCTTTATTACAAACCAGCTTCAAAATTACCCTGCTCACTTGTTCAAGAAGACAAAAATGAAAAAAAAAGATGTATCAGAGAGATGCAAACTTTAATGGGGTGACATACTAGGTTTTAAAAAAATATCACTAGGAGATTCTGGAAACGAAGACTGTAATAGTTGAAATAAAAAATGTAGTGCACTGGCTAAGCAGCTGATTATCCACAGCTTAAGACCTAAATTGTCAGCTAGAAGCTGTGTCAGGGGGAAAAACAAACACAAAACCCTCTCCAGAACGAGTCGAGAAGAGTGAAACAGAAAGAGGCCAGAGAAGTGGGGGACGGAGCAAGTTGATCGAATATGCACTCATTGCTCGCCCAGGAGAGAGGAGGCACCACAGGGCAAAAGGATTC
>NW_022103968.1:1782850-1825812 GCF_000313985.2 Echinops telfairi | reverse complement strand
CCATGAGTTCTCTCTGTACGCTTATGAGGAAGCCTTTTGATGCACACATGCGGCTTATTCTCAGTGGACCCCAGTCATCTGTTCCATCGTCTGCTCGGGCGTTTCCTTTGCTGTGTCGCACGGTGTCTGCGGCCTGCTTTCCCACCGAGGAGCTCTATCGCTCCAGGGATTGACATTTTGGTCCTTGATCATCTTGCGTTCATTTTTGCACGTGAGGCGAGGTTTCATTCTCCCACAGATGGAAAACCAGTTTTGTCAGAAGAGACTTTATTGACGAGACCATGTCTATCCCATTTCATGTTCTCTGGTCCTTTGTTGAAGATCGGCTGTCTGTAGGTGGATGGCTTTGTTTCTGGGCTCCCCGTTCTACTCCATTGGCTTATGCATCTGCCAGGCTATTTTAACTACTGGGGCTGCGTGATAAGGTTTAGGGTTGGGAAGTGAGAGGTCTCCTCCTTTATCCCTTTAAAGAAATTATTTGCTGATCCGGAGTCTCTTCCTTCTCCGTATGAAACTAGTGATTTGCTTTTCCATTTCTTTGAAGAATGCATTGCTGTCTGGATCAGAACGGCATCACGTCTCCAGATTGCCTCGGACAATACTGACATTGTCACAATATTGAGCCTTCCCAGCCGTGGACACGCAACATTTCCCATTTACGTAGATTCCTTTCGGTTCCTCTGCAGTAGCATTCCGTAGTTCACGCTGTACAAGTCTTCTGTTTCTCTGGTCAGGTCTGCTTCCCAGTTTTCCACTTTTCGTAGGGTGTTGTGAGTGGCATCGTTTTCTCGGCTTCTTTTCTCAGAGCGCTTTTCGTTAGCACACAGGACTGTAGTTGATGCTTATGTTGACCTTTTATCCTGCCACGCTGCGGAATCTCTCAAGTGTTTGCAGTATATTGTCGAGGCTGTGGGAATTCCTACATGTGAGAGTTTTACTTCTACGTGGCCGTCTGGGCTCCTTTCTGTTGACTAACAGCTCTGGCTAAGATTTCCAGCACAAGGGTGGGAAGGTCAGCTCCCCATTCTCAAGGGGAATGCTTTCAGCGTCTCACAACTGAACGAGATGTTGGCCATCAGCGTTGTGCATACTAAGCCATGGTCTTTTAAATCGGCCTTTGTGCATGCGAACATCGGGCTGTGAAGAAGGGAGGCTGGAGAAGAATGACGTCTCTGAGTGGCGGTGCTCCAGAAATTGAAAGCACCACAGGTGGACAGAAGGACATACACGCCTGTCTCAAAAGAGGTACAGCCAGAAGGCTCCTTGGGAGCAAGGAGAGGGAGCCGTTGTCTTACGTGCTTTGTCCCTGGAAAAGCATCCCATGCTCAGTAGAGTAGGGTCGGTGGGAAAGAGGACGGTCCTCAATGAGATAGATGGACACCGTGGGTCAAGGGTCAAGCAGAGCAGGTGTGAGGATGGCGTGGGAGCAGGTGTTGTTTCCTTGGATAGAGTGACGTCACTGCGTGTCAGCACAGACGTAGTAGCACCCAACAATAAGAACAATGGGAGTCAGATTCAGGAGTGTGTGTGTGGGGTGTGCTTATTACCTGCCCAATCTCAGGTAAGGTCGTCAGGCTAGACAAGGCCTTTCTGAAGGCTCAGAGCAGGCTAGGAACCCTTTTTCTACGGCTGTCAAGACTCCAGGGCCACTCTGAGGTGGCACGGGTGCCGTGGCTGTGAGTGATGAAGACTAATAATTGAGACGAGGTTGTCCTGGCACAAGACTGGACAGGAGCAAGTGCTATAGAATCGAGAGTCGAGAAATGAATCTCACACAGATGGCGCCCCTGGTTTTATGGTGAAGTTGGCACTTGCTACAAAGTGAGGCAGAAATGGTGTTTCCTGAGGTGGGTTGGGGGATGCTGTTATTGGGCATCTGCATGGGAAATAAAGGAAACAGAGAATCAAGTGGTTATAAACATAGAAACGTCTTCCATTTCATTGGGAGCCTGGGAGGTCCAAACTAAAGCCACAGCGGATACTATACCCCATGGCAAAGCTGAACGTTTAGTGTTGGGAGGGAGATGAAACAACAGGGTTTCATCTTGTACAACCTATTCCTGTACATGGATGCAAATTGAAGCAGCCTTTTGGGAAACTGTTCCACGATATTGAGTTGAAGCTGCTCCAAGTCGCAGCCATTCCCCCCTCAGGGAGAAACCACCGCTGACGTCTGTTTGGCTCACAAGGACCCTGCAGGACAGAGTGGGAATGCCCCGCTGGACTTTGACGACTGTAAATCTTCACAGAAGCAGACTGCCAAGTCTTCTCCTGTGGAGTGGCTGGTGGGTTTGAGCCATCAACTTTTCAGTTGGCAGCTGAGTGTTTAGACCACTGCATCACGCAGCATCCTCCCCCCACCCTTAGGCGATTACGTAAAGTTGCTCTGGTACAAATGGACTTGCGATTGTATTGTTGTAAGAACACCCAGTGCTTGCTCACACACAATGGCCAACCACCCAATACAACTCACTCACTGGCACGTTGGAGAAGGGGAACCCACGAGCTCCAATCTCAGAACGTGAGGTCGTGGACGAGCAGCTGCCGGTGGGCGGGGTTGAGTCTGTCCCAACTCATCGCGACCCTGTGGGCAACAGAAGGCGACCCTGGCAAGTCCTGTGCCAGCCTCGCGCCTGCTGTTCAGCTGGAGACCAGTGTTGCGGCCACTGTGGTCCCTTTGTCAGCGACTCTCTGTTTTAGCAAGCACGCTGTCCTTCTCCAGGGATTGGTCTCTCCAGACACTGTCAGAAGTAAGTGAGCCAGTTTCCCCACCCTTGCCTCTAGGGAACAAGCTCGCTGTACTTCTCCCACCCACCCACCCCCCACCAAATATTTCTTTGTTCTCTTGGCAGTCCATGGTACCTTCAATACTCTCTGCCAGTACCATAATTCAAATGCACCAATTAGTCTTTGGTCTTCCTTAGCTGTGCCCAACTCCCATACGCAGATAGGTGATCGAAAATACCAGGAAAATACCAAGCAGACGCACTTTGGTCCTCAAAGTAAAGTCTTTGCTTTGTAATGCTTGGAAGAGGCCTGGGCAGCTGCTTCACCTAATGCAACGTGCCATTTGATTTCATCGCGGCTGCTTCCACGAGAATGGATTGTGGATCTAAGCAAGATGAACTCCTTGATGGCGTCAATCTTTTCTGCATGTATCACGATGCTGGCGATGGGTCCAGCGGTGAGGGTTGGGTCGTCATTAACTGAGCTGTCATTGTCCTGAAGGCTGGAGTCCTTGATCTTCATCAGCATGTGCTTCAAGTCCTCCTCACTTTCAGCAAGCCAGCAAGGCTGTGTCACCTGCCTGCCGCAGGTTGTCAGTACGCCTTTGTCCAACCCTAATGCCCCATTCTTCTTCATATAACCCATCTGTTCCAGTGATCGCCTCAGGAAGAAGCAGCGAGGCACTTGGAAGGCAGTATGGTTGTCTCTTTATATACAGTTTTACAAAGGGAAGCCCGTGGCAGCGCCTAGAGATGAACACTGACATGATGCCCATGTTCCAGAAGCAAGGCCTCCCACGCACTTGCCAAGAGGAGAAAGCGGGAGGATGAAGGGCAGGGGCGGGGATGGAGGAAGGCGCTGCCTGTTCATCCGGGTGGACTAGAGAAACAAATCCACAGAAACGCATATGTATACAAGAGAGAGTTTTATATAAAGGGTAAGTGCACATTAAGAGAGCATCCCAACCCAGCGCTGTCCAACCCACGAGTCCAACATTAGCCCATATGTCCGACCCCAATCTAAAAAGTCCTCCTCCATCTCACAAAACACACACAATGACGCCGACTGCAGGAGGAAAGTCAAATTAGTGAGCGTGTAAGCATCTCAGTGCTGGCAGGGGTCTCCACACGGCTGCTCCAGCACCCAGGGCTGCATCAGGGTAGGTCCATGTGGCTTCTCCTCAGGATGTCTCTCAGGAAATGAGTCTTGCCAGCTGAAGCAGGGAACTGGCTAAGGCAACTGCGTCCTGGACCGACCATCAGGAAGCAAGAGACCCGAGAACCAGAAAGGCAAGGCTCACCGAGCCATTTATCCCTCCGCCTTTCACTTAATCCCACATGTGTTTATTAGCCAGGTTGGCGCAGTAAACCCTATCTCACACTGGGATACGGACCACTTCCCACTGCTGGGCTTGGTGCTTATGTGCTGCTCGCCCTGGACTGATTCATCCAGCTAGTGTTTCATATCACCAAGTACCGTATATACCCGCGGATAAGCCGAGCTGAAAAACTGGGGTTCGGCTTACACATGGGTCAGTGGTACCTGACAGACCCAGACCCAGCCGCTCACCACCTGGCTGCCGCACCTTATTGCCGCCTCACAGACCCAGCCACAAGCCGCCTGGCTGCCTCGCGGACCCAGCCGCTTCCGGTATCTTTGCCTCGCTGCTGCTTGTGGTGGGCGTGGCAGCACGCAGAAATGGTTTTCGGTCGGCTGCATCCTCATCCTCCTGTGGCTGCTGCCTGCAAGTAAGAGTCATTGCCATCCTGCAGACTGGGGTGGGGGTGGGGTGGTCGAGTGGGTGCATCTTCTTGTCAAAGGGATCTACTTGATGTACTTGAGACCACAGCCATCAGGAATATTCCTTGTATTGGTGCTTTTCCTTCCCAAACCTCATACCCTAAGCAGAGCTGCCTCTGGATGGCTCTTTGAATAAGCCTTTTAAAGACCGTGTGCGAAGCATGTGGCATGAATGGATGTCATCTGGTCAAGCCCGACTAACAAAAGGAGGAAATCTCATGAAGCCTGACATAGAGTTCATAGCCAAGTGGGTTCGAGATGCATGGGAAGACATTCCAGAAGCTAGGGTGCGACGTGCCTTCCAGAAATGCAGTATTAGTCATGCTACGGATGGCAGTGAAGACTGCACTCTGTATGAAAATGACAGCGTGATGGTGATGACGGCGGTCTCAGTGAGGACAGCGTCTATGTTGACCGCACACCAGCTGACGCCCTGCATTGGGATACGGATGAGGACGAGGAATCCAGTCTTGAAGGATTTTAACACTTTATTTTAGCTTGGTTGCTGATTCAGCTCAGGGAATAGTACTCTTAAGGCATCATTGTTGACACCTTACTGTTTTTGTTGAACCTATTTTCCACTTACTGTGCTGGTTTACTTATGTCAAATGACTTGTCATTTTATTTATGTTTTTTATTTAAAATAAATATTTAAATACATTACCCCACTGATGTCTCAATGTTTAGTAATTTTCTTTTCATCTGTTTTGATTATTGAAACTCACCAGTAGTGTCTGCATTTCCCCCCCTAGGCTTATACTCGAGTCAATCAATTTTCTGGTTTCCCAGGTAATAATTAGGTTCCTCAGCTTATACGCGGGTGGGCTTATATTCGAGTATATACGGTGACTTTGACAATTGATTTTAAAAAGTAAAAACAAGAACAGGCCAGTGAAAAGCCCGTCAGAGGACTTCTCCAAGAATTTCCTCAGAAACCCACTTTCAGGACCTCACGCAGAGACGGGTGGAGTCGGCTCAGCCGCTGCCGCCGTCCCTGTGGGGTCCGAGCAAAGCGGGTTCCCAGGGTCTCTTCGGCGGATGTTGCTAGAAGCAGCTCTTCATGTTGTTCTTCCGGGGCCTCTTTGCATGAGCTTGAACCTCCGACCTTTAAGCAGCAAGTTCCCTAAGCCTTTGAACATCTAGGGGTGGGCCGGTGGGGTTGTGAAACAGAACGGGTGAAGCTCAAGTGTGGGAAGGAAGGGACAGAGAACAGATCATTCTAACCCCTCGCTGCAGCCCCATCGCCCATTGACCTGACGTCCTCGGCCGAATGAGACCCGGCCTCCAGCTGCCTGAAAGCCCACGGAGACCGCCACGGGCCCCTGGACGCCCCCAAATCCCACAGCTCTTCTCCATCCTCCTGCCTGCCAGCGTGTCCAGCATGCGCCTTCTCCCTCCGTCCCTGTTTCTCACTCACTAGCCCGTAGAAATAAACACAGGCCTCCTAGCCTGGGTAGGAAGTTCTGCCCTAAGCCCTGGATTGTCCTAACGAGGAAACAGACAGAAAGCATGCACACAGAGTGGCAGTGCAAAGGCAGCCCTCTCCTCTGCGGGAGGCTCTCCCGTGAGGTCAGGTGCGCCTCCCTGGACGTTCGCATCCCTGGAGAGGATGCAGAGGTGCCCCCAGAACAAGTGTAATTTTCCTGGGTGATTTGGTTTCAAAGAGGAACATTCTTATTTATTTATTTTTTAGCACAGAACTGCACGCAGCCAGGGGCAGTCAACTGCCGAGTGATGCGCCACGGGAGAGAAGCGCATCAATGTTTAATTTGGGCTCAGAGCAGCCGATGCAAATTTCCCGTGTCCTCCCTCGGGCAGCAGCGAAAACACTGATCACTTACGTGGCAGCTTCAAATAAGGGTCAACTTTTGGTTTAAGAAAACACAGCTAAACTGTTACATATTTATGAAACCCAGGTGGAGGTCCTCATGGCTGGATCCCGGCCACCAGCACCGTCCCACCACCGATGCTTCAGCTAATTTAGCATTCTTCTTCTGGCTGCCTGAGGGGCCGGGGCCAGGGCAGCACATTTATTATCTCGGGATAAAAACAACAGTGGGAGCGGATTCCCCCTGCACCCCGGAGGCGGAGACGGGAGGTTCGGAAGGCCAGTGTTTGCACGGTGGTGGTGAGAATTGCTTCTGTGTGTTTGCGTGAAATGGTGCGGGGGCAGCCTGGATGGCCGTCCTCTCTGCCAGGGTCTGCTGATGAAGACACCATAAATTGGTCGAGGAAAGAAGCGGTCGCTGGTCTTTATGGGATCACTAGGCAGGTGGCCCAGCTGTCACCCTGCCTACAGATGGGGACCAGTGGCAAGTCCATTGGATCATCAGAGAGGTTTCGCCCTGTCCCAAGGTGAATTTGGGAGGAGGAGGCAACGTCTGAAGGGGTCAGAGTGCACATCACCATTCCCCACTGTGAAAATATGTGTGTGTGTGTGTGACATACAAGGGTAAGTCAGAGTGCTGCTACTGGGCTCCAGTTTACACCCATGTGTGCGTGTGTGTGTGCGTGCGTGCGTGTGTGTGTGTGTGTGTGTGTGTGTGTATGTGACATACAAGGGTATGTCAGAATGCTGCTACCGGGCTCAAGTTCACACCTGCACAGGTCTGTTCCAGATGGTGTGTTTACATGTGTGTTCACACCTGCGCAGGTCTGTTCCAGATGGTGTGTTTACATGTGTGTTCACACCTGCACAGGTTTGTTCTAGATGGTGTGTTTACATGTGTGTTCACACCTGCACAGGTTTGTTCTAGATGGTGTGTTTACATGTGTGTTCACACCTGCGCAGGTCTGTTCCAGATGGTGTGTTTACATGTGTGTTCACACCTGCACAGGTCTATTCCAGATGGTGTGTTTATATGCGTCTCTGATCAGCAGTGGCTGCAGACAAGTTCTCTCACTGATGCCCTCGCCCGAGTCTCTTTAGGGTGCATGAACCACCAGTCCACAAAGTGGCCTCTAGGGTGATACGTTGGGTCAGATACAGTCAAGATGGATAGGCTGGCTTAGAGGGTCATGGTGACAGTTTTTTGGGGGATCTCAAAGGGGGCAATCTTCTTAGATTTTCTCAAAGAGCATGGGACCATCACAGAGGCTGCTTGATGAGAAGGCAGGTCAAAGAAGTGGGAACTGCGTTTGGCAAGGCAAAGGCCAGGAAGTTGGGTGCAAGGCACGCTCTACCCCATGTGACAGAACACCTGCTGGTTCTTTGCAGGTGGCAAGAGCATCCTGCTGAGAAGCTTGACGCCCCGACCCCACCCCTGCAGTTCTGATGGTGTCTCTCAGCATCCTTGCCTTCTCCACCGTCAAAGAACACAGAGAAGGAACAGACCGGAGTCCCGAGATGCTGAGACTGCTGCTGCAGCACACAGGATTCTTTGCAGAAGGATTGGACAGGGGGAGACACTGTCTTCAGAAGAATAGAGACCTGGGTGGAAGGATCGTGGAGAAACAGTCTTCCCATTTGGGGAGTTTTGCTCAATAAAGGTTGTTCGGGACGTGCTCTGCAGGCAGCTCCCCCCCCACCCCCACGAAGGGGCTGTTTTCCTGGAGCTCTGGTGACACAGTGGGTAAGGTGCTCAGCTCTCACCCAAAGGTTCGAAACCACGAGTGACTCTTCCAGAGAAGGAGGAGGCTGGCTGCTTCTGTGAAGATTGCGGGCGCGGGAGCCCTACGGGGCAGGGCTGCGCTGAGAGGTGGGGTCACTGGGAGTCGGACCTGACCACCCTGGCGTCCTGGGTTGTCACAGCGACGGGGAGCTGCGTGGGCACTGGGTACCAGAGACTGGTTATGCCGAGGGCGGCTGTAGGGGCAGCCATCTCCAGGTCGCTGGTTGGCTTGAGTCTGGTGGCGGTGGGGGCGGGGGACACTGTGCTCAATTGCAAATCCCTCCCAAGCTTGGGGTCTTCTTCCGGCACCACGCTGTCCTTGCTGGGCACCCTGCACCCTGGTCAGACTCAGAGTGGCCCAAGTGGCAGAATGGAGCGGGTTTTCTAGGCTGTCACCCTGGCAGATTCTCGTGCCATGAGGCTGCCGAGTGGGTTTGAACCATCAACCACCTGGTGAGCAGCAAGGGCTCGCCTGTTGTTGCCCAGGGTCCCTTCCAGCACAGCTGGGACACGATGCTGGGGCCCAGGGGTTTTCATTGGCTGAGTGTTTGAAGAGGCTGGCCAGACCTTTCTTGCTCGTCCACACAGCTGGGATGTGAAATGACCGGCCGTGAAACCAGAAGGCTACACAGGAGGAGGAGCGCAGAACCCCAGAGAGCCCTGGGGGGCCCTACACGTTCCCCTGACTCCCTTCGTAGCCTGGACGACTGTCCCAGGGCTCGGTACTCCTGAAGACTTGTCCTCTGAGCCCCCACCAGGCCCTGACCTTGGAGCCCCCAGACTTGTGGGGGAACACAGGCTTTCTGCAGAGAGCAGCGAATCAATCTGTCTCCCTGAGTGCAGCCCGGCAGTCAGCGGCCATTGGCGTGGGCTTGCTGGCTACTCAGCCCTCTCGGCTGCCGCAAACCCAGGTGGGTTGCAGGCTCCGGTCACCTGTGGGTGGTGCCCAGCGTGTGTGTCCTCAACCCTGGAGGGCGAGCACGTTCACGCCCTCATCCCACTCTGTTAACAGGGGCTTGCGCCCACGTCCCCACCGAGGACACGCCGGGTCCCAGTGCTCCCGGCACGCACGCCCACTTTGGCGGGAGTTCGGAACGATCAACGAGCTGCATTTACAAGATGTAAATACTGTATTTCCGAGAACTCCTCTGGCAATTGAGAAAGACACTCCTGTATTTAAGCAAGACTCGGCACGAGGGAAACGTGCAGCGGAAGCGTGGTGAATAAAACATGGGTTTATTTCTGGAACCTCGTCAGCACTCTCCCATGCCTGGGAGGAGAGGAGTGCTTTCCAGAGACAGGGCCGCAAGTTCAATAGCAGGAGGCCTCACGAAGCCCTAATGACAGCATCAAAAGTCATTCATGAGACTTTCCCAAGGGGCGCTGAATGACAAAGCAGCCATCACCTCACAGGATCCGCACATCTCAGCTGCGCGGTCGATCCTTATTACACCCCGAGCGCCCCGCTCATGGGAGCCTGGCTCTGTGAGGAGGGTGCTGCCATTTGGAGGGGGGCTGGCGCCCGTGGCTGCCACGCTGAAGGACGATGTGGCAGGTGTTACCCGCAGCTGCCACGCTGTCTGAGTGCCTTGAAATCAGGGTGCAATTTTCACCCAGTAATTCGTGTAGCTCCAGGACCGCATTTTACCCATCTGACAGTTTTTACCTTTTTTCCCCATGGAAATAATTTCAAATTAAAAAAAGGGGGGAGTGTCAGACGATTACAAAGAACATCCTCCCCCCCACACACCTGCCTTCTCTTTGCTCGGGTTCATCTGTGTTTAATACTCTCTCGGGTTAGCTTGGTCAGCCTGTCTCTCTCTCTCTCTCTCTCTGTTTGTAGGGCTGATACCAACAGACGACTGATTGTAACAGTGCCGATGGTCCTGTGTGTTTTTATTAGATGGGCTAAAGCCCTTTGATAGTATTATGGATATCGAAGCTGGATTGTTTCAAATGTAGGCAGTGGAGGCCCCTCTGTGTGGCTGGGTCTCAGCACTGTCTCGCCCAGCGGTACACCAGGGGCTTATCTTGGCCCCTCTCTCGCCCACCCAGGAATGGGTGTCTTATCTACATAGGTACCACCCAGGGGGAAACAAGCTCTGTGTTTGGGCCACGAGCTCTGTGCAGAGGATGGCATCATTGCCAGTGGGCCCATATCCATTCTAGTCTCCCACAAGCAAAGCGAGAAATAAACACACCTGTCTGCCTGTCTGTCCAGCTATCTACTGTCCATCAACCATATCTTCCACCATCAGCCACCTCCCTATCATCTCCCATGTCTCCAACTCATTATCATCTACGTATTCATCTCCCCATTATCACCCATGTCTCCATCTCCTACCGTCTATGTCTCCCTCTCCCTACCATCTATCTACTTACCTACTTGGCCTCTCTAGCTACCACTGACCCATCATCTACCTGCTACCACTTATCTACCCACTGACCTGTCACTCCCTTCCCCTCCTTTGTCTCCTAGAAAAACCGAACTGGAAGTCTGTTGTGCACACACACAGTCACATACAGAACATAGTCTCCAACAATCCACATAATTATCTTTTCAATTTTCTAGCGGTGATCTATATTAAATGTCTCTGATGAAAATCCCCAGTAATATTAGAGCCAGGGTGAAACGCAGTCTGTGGCTGAGTATCAATTGCAGCTCTTCAAGTTGAGTAGGACAGGTCATGTCCGTGCCAAACAATCCATTGAAAAGGGAAAGTCTCAGCCTACCTACCTTTCATCTGTCCATCTACCTGCCCACCTACTTCCTTTCCTGTCTACCTGTCATCTTCCTACCTAGCTACCTACCTTTCATCACTCTCCTTATCCACTTACCAACTTCCATTCTCTCTCTCTCTCATCTAGCTATCTAAATTTTTCCATCTGTACATGTTCATGCCATGCTTCCAGTCCTTCACACCCCATGGGATCCCCCAGCCCCCGTACGCTTTGTGTTCACATCTCCCGTCCCCTGTGGTGAGGACCATGCATCCAGTGTCATCAGAATATTTACTTAGTTGCTTCTCTGTGGGAAATAAACCTAGTGAGAGCTTTGGCTTCTGGCCAGTGATATGGCTGAACCCCAGGAAATGCAGGAAGAGAAACAGAGCCATCGTTTCCCCACTTTAAGCACCAGCAGCGCAGGACAGAGCCTTGGCCAGAGGCAGGGGCGCCAGCCAGGTGAGCCACTTGCTGCCTCCAAGCCGGAGGCCACTTCCAGGCTGCCTGCAGACTCACAGAGGCTGTGCCGGTACGAGGACTGGGGGAAGCAGGCGCAGAGAGCGTGTGGGGGGGCCTGCAGTGTCCTTATGAATTGGGGGGCTGATTGCCACAGCACTGGGGGAAGACCCACAGCAGTCAGCAGGACAAAGAGCCCCAGGGACATAACGCAGGGAGCATAATGCTGCCCCCACCAGCCCAAGACCTGGAAATCCCAGGGTGCTTCAACAAGTCCCTGGAAAATTGGAACTGAAGGACCATACTGTTTCCCCACCAACTTCTCGGACTCTCTGCGCTCGCTCCTCAGAGAGGCATTGGCTGACAGGTCAGGGTAAGACGATCCGTTGTCCTAGGTTTGATTTTGGCTGATGGCAACTGTGCGTTTCCGAGACTGCTCTGCAGGGTGTTGGCAAGGCGCCCTGGTGAAGTAGTGGGTTGTGCCTGGGCCACACCCACCAGCTGCTCTGCACGAGGCTGGCTGCTCCTGTCATGATGCAGGGAGCTTGGAACCCCTGAGGGCAGCTCCACTTGGTCCCACAGGGTCTCCTGAGCTGGGCAGACTCGGCTGGCGTGTGCTGCTGTGGCTCCTCTTTGCAGAAGTTGTTACCCGGCCTTCTTTCTGCTGGGGGCCTGCGTGGCTCTGAGGCGCTGGCATCCAGGCTAGCCGCTGATGGGGCATGGCCGGTGCTGCCTGGGCTCCTTTCTCCCATTGCTGCTGAGTGGACTGGACTCAGGCTGGCCCTGTGGCCATGCAGGGGACAACTGGGCGGTGCAGGGCTTCAGGCCCTCTGTGAGAAAAGGGCGGCCGCGTGTTTCTGTGGCGGCTCAGGGTAGCTCCCAGCCCCTCGCTTGGGTTAGCGGTGGGGGAGTCACCTGCTCCCAAACTCTCCGTTTTTCTGCGGGTTCTTTGACCCAATCCCGCACGCCATGTGCAGCCCCAGACTGTCCCCTGTAGTACAGGGGTCCAGATTGCCCGGTGGGGGTGTTGGAATCCACTGGGGAAGAATGCAGCCTTTCCCCTGCCCTGATCTCTGCTGCACTGAGCCTGCGATCCAGGTCAAGGCCACCTTGAAGCTGTGCTTTTCAGCCCCGCTCAGCAAGCGAGCAGGCTGGGCCAGGCACATGGTCCTCCCTCTTTGCCTGGGTGCTCCCTCTGTTGCTGCCATCAAAGGTGTTGCTACCGATCTTGGGGCCTCCCTTGTTACTCTTAGCAGCTCATGAGGCTTTCACGACTCTGTGTGTGTTCATGTGTATGTTCATGTGTGTGCATGTAATGCCCTCGTATCGGCAGTACCCACCACATGCATGTCACCAGCTCCACCACATGTTTGTGTCCAAGCGGCCCTGGAAGTGACTCTCGCAGGCCCTTCACCTTCAGGCCTCACATGGGAAATGGATGTATGGGGGACATGCACGCGGCCGAGCAATTGCAATGTGGGTGCCACCTGCAGAAAGGACGGTCCGGTCTTACTGTTCAGGGGGTGTCCACAGGCCTTTGCACGGGCTCTGGGCCTAGGCGACAGCTCGGCGATGTTCCCAGGGCCTCAGTGACTGTGTGGAGGGTCTGAGGGCTGTCTCCTGAAGGTCAGTTCCGTCCAAGCCGACCAGGTACTGTTGCCAGGTGCAAATGCACATGGGAGTGTCTGGCACCCCGGTCATCCATCTTAAGGAGGAAGAGGGGCTTCAGACGCTCAGGCCCCCCTCAGTCACACCTGTGGATGCATGTCGGAGACGGAATGTAACTGGAGAGAGAAGAGTTCAGAGGGAATGGGCAAGACTCAGCTCTCTCCCTGGAAGTGGACCTTGAGAGTGGACGGCATTGTCGGAGGGAAGATGCTTCCGCTGCACCCCTCTGACAGACACTGGGAGGACCACCCATGGCTGGAAGTTCACCCCCTGCCCAGAGGCCAAACCCTGCCTCCCTGCACATGGACCTGGGCCCTGAGGGTGCCACCTGCAGCTGCTGAGAGGCACGACATATCCTGCATGTCACCCACTTCCCAGCGGCCGGCAGGGTTCTGAGCAGTGACAGGGCCTGGCTTCTGAAGGAAGCAACAGAGGGTCTCCGCCTGCCAGGGACAGGCGACAGTGCAGTGCGAGGCCAGGCCCGTGTCCTAATCTAGACCAGACTGCTGGACACCAGGACGGCTGGACCCACGGCAGCCTGGAAACAATTATAAACCACCCTCTTCATTTTCATTGCCAATCACATTTGCCCTCTCGGGCCCCAAAGACTTCTTCCGTGGAAGCCCATGGAATGTTCTGCTCCTACATGAACAAAGGAATCCCAGGAGAGCCAGGTGTTCAGTCAGTCAGGGAGAGGAAGTAAGTGAGAGGGTTAGAGCAGGTCCACCCAGCACCAGGGCCTGCCATCTTCTCTGTGGAAGGACTCCCTCCCAGTCAGTGCCCGCTGCCCCTCCTGGGTATGAGATCAGTGTCCAGCTGCAACTGGTACCCACCACACGTTCTAGACCTTTGTATACATCAGGGTTGTTCTAGACTTTTCTATTTGTCAGTTTTATTGTTCTAGACTTTTCTATTTGTCAGGATCTGTGCTCAAAATTTTCCAGAGCTGGGACTCTCCTCCATAGTGCCTGGGGAAGGAGAACCCAGCATGGGGAGGGAGCCTCCTGCATTCCAGCCAGGGGCAGCCCCCCTGAGCGGGAAGCTGGCCGAGGCAGCGGAGGCAGGTGTGATGGGATGGGGCCGAGGAGGAAAGAGGAACAATCATAGCATTAATTTAGTACTCAACCTCGAGACGCAGAGCGAGAGGGAATTTCCAATTAGGAGCATGCTAATGAAGAGCACTTTGCATCAGGACCCTGTGCTTGGGGACATGCTATGTTGACCCTGGGCCTCATTCTTGGACGGCCGAGGAGCCCTGTGGCTGGAGGTCAGCGGGCGGGTGGGCCTGCCTGTGGAGTGACGTGTGAGCCTGCGGCCTTCCCACCAGCGCCTGCTCAGATATTTTAGATTCTCCTGGGAGCAGAGGCAGACTGGCCCCCACTGGTCCGAGGGGGTTCCTGGGCCTTGGTCTCCTTCTCAAGGATGCAGCCACACCTGCAGACCCCAGGGAAAACCAGTGTCCACATGCTGAGTAGACCTGAGCAGCCTGTAGGGCCGGCGGCTGGTGGCCTGGGTGTGGATCAGCCAAGGTGGTGCTGGGGGCGGCTTGACCCACCAATCTCTCAGTCGGCAGCAGTCCAGCCCCCGGTCCATCCTGCAAGGCCTTTGAGTACACCCTCCCAGGTGACCCGTAAGTCCTGGCTTCTCCCAGCAGATCAACAGCCACTGGAGCCCCAGGGACCCCTCCTCCTATGCGGGCTCACCGAGGTCCCTCAGGACCCCCAAGGCCCCAGTGGATGCCATTGACCATCCCAATGCCCAGCCCAGGTCTCTACTGGCTTTTTCACAGCTCCTGGACAGAAACCCTGCCCCCTGGGGCCCTGGGACAGAGGATGGCCCCTGCAGTTAAAAGCTGCCCTCATTATGGGGGTGAACCACCCCATCTTCCTTCCTCAGGGCTGCTGGTGGGCTTGAACCACTGATCTGTCAGTTAGCAGCCAAGTTCACTGCCTGTGCCTGCCGGGCTCAAGATGGTGTATCTAGGGCCACCCAATCATCCGGCTTAGAGGTTCTCTAGAGCCCGCCCCGCCATGGCTGTGCACCAGCCTCCCTGGACCCAGCCCCAGTGGCCTCCTCCACGCTCCGTGCTCACACCCCTCCCCTGCCCCCCTTGCCCTCTGCACTCACATCTGGTCATGTGAGTCCAGATGGTCCTCCCTCTAGGGGTCCTGAGCCCTGCTCCCACATGGCCCTGTCTCTTCACCACAGCTGGGGGACTGGATGTGGCCCTGGTTGCACAGGTCCTTGGGTATGAGATCACCACCATCCCTTTGACCCCTCACCACAGGTAGGGGGACATGGCCCTGGTCACTTGGGACCCTCAGGTGGGAGACCTCTACCCTCACTTTGGCCACCTGAGTTGTCCTCGGGTCTTTGGCTGTTCCCCTTTGGTGTCCATCCCCTGCCTGGGGTCCCACTGCAGCCCTTGAGCTGGAGACCCTGGACTTTGTCCAGGTGGGAGCTCTGTCCCTCACCCCCTACTCCAGGGACTCTCTCCCACCTGCTCCTTCCCCTCCTGCACTCTGCCAGTCTGCAGCATCTGATGCCTCGTCACGGACCTTCTCAGCCGTCCTGTGTGGCTTGTGTTTGCCCCAGCCCGTGTGTTCTGTGGGTCCTCAGAACATTCCAGCATCAACTCCACATGTCAGTGTACCCCCCACCCCCACCCCCCGGCATCCCATCACTCTGACAGGACAGGGTGGGCTGTCCCGGGGGTTTCTGAGACCCTATAGGACCAAGTCGAACCACCTGTGGGGTTTCTGAAGTCAGCAGTCTCTACAGGAGCAGACGGCCTCATCTTTCTCCTGCAGGGTGGCTGGTGGACTTGAACCACTGACTCTGTGGCCAGCAGCCGCACACTCAACCTGCCATTCCACCAGGGCTCCTGCACAGATGCAGTGCTGAGTGAATGGTTTTTTTGTAAAATGAGAGGCAGTTCTGAGGCCAAGGGAGGACTGGCTCATCCTCCCCACCTCGCTGGTAAAGGAGAAGCAGACACACCTTATCTGGAGGTGCAGGTGCTGCAGGAGCGCAGGGGTGGGGGGTGGAGGCAGGCCTGCTCTTTCCTGTGGAGGGATGCAGTGGAGCGTGGCAGAAGATCAGTGACATGGACTCCCCTGAGGCCCTGCCATGCCGCCTCCACATGCAGGTCCCTATTGCACACCGAGAAAATTAAAATGAAAGTCTCGCATGCCTGGTTCCCTCTCAGACCCATGCCTCCTCTCCCATCCTCATCCTCAGGCCACAGCAAAGGAGCAGGTGAAGATCACAGATGCTCGGATAATAGAGTACCTGCGTGCTCAGAGCTGCCTACCCTGGGCCCGGACCGACGGACAGGGCAGCCACTGGCCTCCCTTTGGGAAGTTCCTTACGGAGGCCCCGGGGAGCACCTACCTGATAACTGACAGGCTGCAGGTTTGAGCCCAGCTGGAGACACTGGGAAGCCAGTCATCAGCACTCTGTGGAGCTCAGTGCTTCTCAGATGTGCCTGCTCACCAGGAACCTGAGCAACACGGGACACCTGGGTTCTTTGGTGATGTCCAGTAGGTCGGCCCTGTCCCGGCCTCTGTTTCCCTCAGTGGCAGTGGCTCTGAACGGTGCTATTGACCTTGTATTCACCCTTTGATGGTGAGCAGGCTGGTATTTTGCTTTGTTGCTCGCTGGCTGCTGTGTGGTGTCCATGCTTTACAATGGTCAACGAGGACCTGGATTGGACTTTACCATTGTGTCACCGTGGTGAATTCCGCAGACAGGAGGTCACGTGTTCCAGTTTTACAGCTGGCATCCTGTCTAGCCTGCTTGGCATGACTCGGAGGCAGGTTTACATGTGTGCAAACATATGCATCCATTGATGGCCCTGCATTTTAGTGCCTTCTGGAAAGTCTGGGCTTCTAGCACAGGACAGACGCCTGCTTCTCTTGAGAGCTCACTGCAAGTGCATTTGGGAGGTCTCTTTCCTGGGGTGCCTGGGCAGGGGCACCAGTGAGCACGGGGCCCTGGGAGAATCTGTCTGGCCTGTCAGGTGGAAGGTGGTGCTCCTTCAGGCCCCTGGAGTTGGGGGGCTCTGGGCTACAGGTGGGGTTCCTCCCACTGCAGTTTCTAATGAGCAGTTGGTGACAGCTTGGTCCACACAGGTGAAAGCGGGTCTTTGCTCGTGGCTGCAATGTAGCTCAACGAGGCAGATTTTGCCTTTAGACCAAGGAAGGAAGATGGAGATGCCAGTGTGGTGGTGACATCACCTTGTGTCAACCTGAGGATAGTAAGAGTGAAGGGGTGGAGTCTGGCCTGTCAATCAGGGCACAGTCTGATGATGCTTCCCTGTGGGCGTGGCCTTCTCATCAGGATTCTGGGAACTTCCTCTCTTTCTCCTGGGAGGTGGGCCACACACTCAGTCTGTGCTACACCTTCCTGTTGACAGGCCACATGGAGCCACGCTGACGGCAGCCAGAGCCCTGGAGATGTGTCCACTGCCACTGGACCCACAGGACTTTCCCCCCACCAGCCTGTGATCTTTCTGCATTCAGCATCACTGCATTTGCTGCGTGAGTCTGAAGAGGAATTTGTGTGCTAATATCAGACTTAAGGACTAATACCGAGCTTATGGACTTGATCTGGACTGGAATGTTTTATTGATGCATCATTACTTCTTGATATAAAGTTCTCTCTTACACATCTATGAGTGTCCATGAATTTGTTTCTCTAGCCAACCCGGACCAACACAGCCAAACTTTAGGATATTTTAATATTAAGACTTTGGTATGGATCTAATTGTGTCCCCCGCCCCGCTCCAAATACATGTTGGAACCCTGAGCCCTGGACCTTAACACGATCCTGTTTGGAAGCAGGAGTCTGAAAAACTCCTGTGGCTGTCAGTTGCCCTGGAGCTGGCTCCATCTGAACCAGAATTGGAGCATTCTTATGTGTCTTCCCTCTGACCATGCCTGCGGTTATAAGGGGGCGGCCTTGGCAGAGGCTCCCACTGGGAAAGGCAGCCGCCGTGCAAGGGTAGTTCAAGAGTCCAGGAATGCCAAGTGGGTCCCTGGCTCACCAGGATCCAGGAGAGAGCCCAGAGAAGCCACCTGAACCGCTGGGAGCCTGGCTGGAACCCTCAGCCCGAGGCCTGCTCCCTGGAGCATCCATTCTCTCTCCTTTGCGGGGTTTCTGCTGCAGGCCCCGGGCGATGGAGACAGATGGCTCTAGCTGCAGATGGCCCAGCTCAGCCCCACCCATGGAGGGGCACACCACCCACCCCGGACCCTGAGTCCGGCTGTCCTAACCTCCTGTTTGGAGTCTGAGTTGTTCAGGGGCCCGTGGCACTGTGCTCGCCGTGTGGATGTGCTGTGGCTTCCTCTGGTCCAGAGGCCTCTCCGTTCTGCACCCAGGCCTCAGCCTTCTCATCCTGCAGGCCACTGGCCCACCCACAGCACCCACAGAGGGGGCCACCACAGAGCCCCAGAAGGTGCCCTCTCCCCAGCTGTCAGCTCAGGTTGGCACAGCGGGTGAAGGACGCAGATGCTCAGCCTGGCGATGAGGAACCTTCGTCACACAAAGTAGAACACGCGCCAAGTGCTTGGGCTGGTGCGCCACGAGGATCGAGCCGCTGGAGACCAGGGGCCCATCTGAGGACGGCCCCCCGCAAGCTTTCCATTTGAAACAACGTGACCAGGCCTCTGGGTAAACCTTCTACAAACACAGCAACAGGAGAAAACACCGCACATGGTGTATCAGTGCAGGTAGACTAGAGAAACAAATTCATCGACACTCATGGGTGTATAAGAAAGAGCTTTGTATAATATTAAAGAGCAATTGTATATTGAGAAACTAACCCAGCCCAGTCCAGTTCAAGTCCATAACTCTGATATTAGCCCATATGTCCAATACCAGCCCATACATTCCTCTCCAGACTCACACAGTGCATGCAATGACGCTGAATGCAGGAAGATCACAGGCTAGGGGGTGGAAAGTCTGGTGGACCCAGTGGTGGTGGAAGCTTCTCAGCGCTGGCATGGGTCTCCACGTGGCTCCTCCAGTTCCAACTCCAGGGCTCTGGCTGCATCAGTGCGTCTCTCTGTGGCTTGTCAACAGGAATGTGAAACAGAGAGTGTATAGGCCTCCAGGGAGGAAGACAGGCGTTCCCAGAATCCTCAGGAGAAGGCTATGCCCACACAGAGGCCTCATTGGCTATAACATGATTGGCAGGCTAGACTCCACCCCTTCACTCAAGTTGACAGGAGATGATGTCACTGCCACCATTGGGGACCCAAGGGAGCCTATTCTAAAAGGAAAAGCCCTGTCAGACCCCAAGTAAACATCCAGCCTGAAGCAGGACCCCACCTCTGTGCTCCCCTCTTAAAGGAGGTGTGCTCACAGAAGTGCTAGGTGCTGGGTGGTAGGTTTCTGGGGTCTCTCTGGGAGACATAGCTTTGTGGGTCCAAGAGCCACTGCGCCCCAAGAGAGGAGGCTGGGTCCTCCCCGCCCAGAGGGCCCACGGACACTCTGGTGGCTCTTTTCTGGGCTCCTCCTCCTGATGGAACAGCCTTCCCCAGAGCTCTGCCTGGGGCTCAGGTCTGGGGAGGGTACCCACCCTGGGGGCTGGGGGGCTCTGGGTGAGACGGTGTCTGAAGCTTCCTCCGGGGCCCCCATCCTGACAGAGAAGGTCGTTATTCAGGCACAGCTCCCAGGAGCCACACTCGAGAGTCCTGTGTCCACTTAATCATTTCCCGATCTCCTGTCCTTGTGAAATTCATTACTTTTCATGAAAACAAATATCTGTCAGAAATGTCCGATTAGTGTGGCATTTGAGACTCCAGCTGTCCTCAGCAGTAATGAGCCCACAGCCATTCCTCCTCGCAGGCAGGGTGGGCGGGGGTGGGTGGGTGAGCCTCTCTGAACTCGTTCTTGATCTGGGCTGTTTGCTTATGATTGGGAGTGAGCACCTGTAATTGGTGCGGCCGTGCCCGCTGGGCCCCAGTGCCCTCACACTAGCCCGCAGAGCTGCTTAGGAGGAGCCCCATGCCTGCTAAGGATCGGCGCGGTGCTGGCCCCACTCAGGCAGGCCAGGACCAGTAACGACGGCGGTGCTGCCATGGTCCTTAGGAGCCGAGGCCTAGTGCAGGCATCTGCTTCCACCTCTGTGTCTGCCTCACAAAGAAACAGCACAGAACTCCAGCTGAAATGACCCTTCTCTGCCCCAGCCACTGGCCTTGACCCTGGCCAGGGCTGGGGTGGGGGGGAGGGAGGGGCAGGGGATAGAGGCGGGGAGGATAGAGATGGGGTCTTCGGTCCAAGGCCAAGGTGCTGTGTCTGGTGCCTCTGCCGCCCTTTGTCCTGTCCCGCTATCTGCGGCAGAGTGGGTGTCTGGAAGGACTCGGGGTCACAATGCTGCCTTGTTCTCTGGGCCGGCCCCACCCCCGGGGAGCCCTGCCTTTTGGGCGGCACTCTCCAGCCACCCAGGAGTCAGATGGAGCCAGCCTCAGTTTCCCACCTGGAGCCCTCCATCCTCGTGTCCACAGCCTCCAGCCAGGCCTTCCTCCCTCAGCTGCAACCCCTGAGTCTCCAGACCCCACCTGGCCCGAATCTTTCCAGCCACCCAGCCCCTAGTCTCCTGTGGCCCAACACCCAACCACAGCCTCCCTCCAAACCCCCCTCCCGGCTCTGGAGGTGGCATGGTTGTTGGAGCCAGCTGCTCCTGCGAAGACAATTTTGGGCTTGATTTAACCAACCAATACTCATGCTAACTCACAAATTTATAGTCAGACAGTCCTCGGCCCCTCTCACAAACACATTTCAATTGAAAAGCACCATTTTAGACGCGCGGCGAGCCATCCGCCAGATGCAGATGGAAATGAAGGGAAGCAGCACGTGATGGCTCGGGGTGGGGTGGTGATGGGACATGTCTCCATCAGCCAGGACAGGAGGCTGGGCATCATTTACAAGCCCTGCAAAGGTGGGTGCCAGTGGGGCAGGGCCCACCGAAGGTTCTCTGGGCTCTTGGTGGCCCAGTGGCTGGGTCTGGGCCACCATCTGGCTCCAGAGGAGCCTCCGCAGGCTGCTCCACAGAGCCACGGCCACGGCGGCCTTCTTCTGGCTCTGGGGTCGGCTGGGACTTGCCATGGCCGGCGTTCTCCTGGTTGGGGGTGTTCACACGTGGCCACACAGCTCACATCATGGTGGGCTTGCTTGTTCCTTCTGGAATAAGTGTTGGATGGACACTTACTTGGGGCCAGACACCATGCTGCTGCTGGCAGTGGCCCGAGTCAGTTCTGACTCACAACTGCCCCGACGTACAAGAGAGTGGAACCCCACCCGCTCCCGCACTGTCCCCCACACACTCGTCTTGACGGCCGGGCCATTGCGGTGACCACTGTCCATCCCTCTTAGCCTGGCGTCCTCCAGGAAGTGCCGTCGTGAGTAGAAGAGTCAGGGCCCCTTGAGGGACCCCAGACTGAGTGCATGCCGACTCCAGGGGTATTGCAGGTCTGTTCTTATCCCCTCCCGCCAGATGCAGTAACAGACCAGCTCGGCGCTCCCGGTTCGGACTTGTGGCGACGCTGCAGGACCCAGGAGAACTGCCCCTGGGCGTTCCTGAGGCTGTTGAGAGGTGCCACTGAGTTCATTCTGACCTCTAGTGACCCCGAGCACAGCAGAAGGAAACCCTGCGGCGTCCTGCGGCCTCCTGGCTGTTGTCCCTTTGCCTGAGCCTTTTGCTGCGGTCGCCACGGTGTCCGTCCATCTTGTCCAAGAGCTTTCTCCTCTTGCTGCCTCACCCCGCTACTGCCTGACCCTGTATTTGGACGGCTACTCCCTTTCCAGGAGGAAAAGATGGAGCTCTCCTCTGGCAGTTGTGGCCGTTAGCCCCACAGCCCCACGTCCAGGACGGAGGGTTTCCGACTCACGGACCTCAAGTCCATCCCTGCTGGCAGGGCAGACCTGCCTCTCGCCTCTCTCAGTGTCCAAGACCGGAACTCCTGACGCAATAGAAAGCCTTTCTGCTGTGGAGCGGCTGGTGGGTTTCCAACCGCTGAACCTGAAGTTCACAGCCCAACACATAACCACTCTGCCACCAGGGCTCCAAGGATGGCGTGTAGGTGGTTGCTTTTGTGCCCCGGACCTCCTCCTGTGCCCCAGAGGGGGCTCTCTCCCACTGTGGGGAACACTGCTGTCAATATTTCTAGAAGCACAACGCCTCACCTTTGTCCCGTGGAGCGGATGCTGGGTTTGAACCCCACCCTGTGGTCAGCAGCCCGATGCATAGCCTGAGGCTCTATTCCAGAGTGCTGCATAAAGTGGACATCCCGAAAGCTTGTCACAGGGCAGGCCTGGTTTGGTTTTCCAATACCGATCAAAGCCATCCTGACCCCACACTGTCCCCTCCGAAGCATGCAACATTGGAAATCCGGCGAGAATGACTAGAATGGGGCACAGAGGCGTGGCGTGAGCATGTGCTATTGGAAAAATGATGCCCACAGACCTGTTGGGTGCCCGGCTGCCACACACCGGCCACTGTGGAGCATCTTGAGGGGACACCATGAAAGGCCCATGCCTGAGACCACAGAGGCAGCGTGCCAAGGGCTCTGTCTTCTGGCTCTGAGTGTGCATTGAGGGAGGTCCTTGGGGACCTGTGGGCAGGTGTGGGCATGGCTGGGCTCTGAGACCGCAGGGACACCTGGACATGGCAGTGGGGACTGTCCATGTAGGCTCCGTGGCCAAGCATATGGCAGTGGTCTTCATTCACAGGATGATGGGAAGTGGTTGGAGGGTCGCAAGTCTTGTGGGGCACAGCCACTGTGACTGGCTGAGAGATCTCTGGATGGACCGGAGGGCCAGGACTGGCCTATGGAGACAGTCCTGAAGCCACAGCTGCCGCAGAGCCATGGGGGAAGCTCGTCAGCTTCTCCCTTCTCCACCAGGCACGCCCCCAGCCCCTCAATGTCCACCCTACTGAAGAGTAGAGTGAGGACCCCCATCCTGGAGTGGCGGGGAAGGACGCACATACATTTAGAAAAATTGAGGAATATCTCGCATGGGCCCACTGGGGGAAGGAACACAATGTGGGTCAGAACCAGGGCGTACAGCCGTCGGACCCGAAGAGCACCCATCACTGTGGGGCCGAGCCCACAGGACCCCAGCCCAGAGGGGACTGTGGGTGACAGGGAGAGCATGCAGATCAGCGGAGGCAGGCCCAGGGCCTCCCTAACTTGGTGTCAGCACCTCTCGTGGACTTGAGGCCGGCTGCTGCCTGGGACCCTGGACACAGGCCAGTGGTCGGCCGGCTCTGGGCTCTTGTACCCATGCGCGTCTCTGCGGTGGTCTGCATGCTGCTGTGGCACTGGGAGTGAGACCACCGGGTATTTCAGATTCCAGCAGGGTCAAGGGCTTCTGGGCGAAGACAGACTGAGGTCTGTCCCGAAAGTCAGCTGGCACGAGCCCTCTGGGTCAGCACAGGGCCTTGTGTGAGTCACTCAGTCTGGGCACAGCCGGGGGCTCTGGGGCTGGAGGAGGGTGCTGAGGCAGAGGGCAGGGGGCCCCTCCATGGGATGGATTGGCACAGTGGACTTGCCCATGCTCCGGGTCATGTAGCCACGTGGGCCCCTTTGTACACAAAGCCACCGTGAGCCACAGTCACTTATTCTGTGTCCCTTGAAGACCCCTGGGCACTGAACCCCTTGAATTCGGGGACGGGACGTCTGGCACTGTCTCCGACAAGCAGCAGAGGGGTGGCAGCTGCAGAACCAAGAGCCAGAGCACCAGGACCCGGAGGTGGCTTCCTGGCCACAGAGCACGTATGGTTGAGTCCCCCCAGGCAGGAGGCTTGCTTGCAGGTGGGGCACCTCCAGGCACTCAGTGGGTGGAGCTAGGTGGGCTGACCCAGGGAGCCAAGCTGCGTGCTGTCTGCCTGAAGCGTATGACTAAAGTGTGGGGTGGGAGTGCATTAGGGGCATTCATCAGCAGTGCCCAAAGAGACTTTGCAACATTTCCCAAGGAGGGCAGAGGCCAGTCCAAGGTGCCGAGGAGAGGAAGCTTCCTGTGAGCATGGTGGAGACATTGCTGCCTGTCAAAGAACTCTATTGCACACATTTCTGATCCTGAATGGGGCCCAGGAACTCCCTGTGGGGTGAGTGTCGTCTGTGTGGTCTGTGTGATGTTGTAATGGGTGGAAGCCAGCTGAGAAGTCCAGACGGCTGCAGAGGGGTCACTGGAGTCCGATTGGTGAGGAGGGTGGAGAGCGGAGACCTGCCTGTCCTCTGCCTCCTGAGGCCGGCCGGGAGCAGCCAGTGCAGAGGGTGGCACCTCTCTTCCTCCTGGGAAGTCAGGGACAGTCAGGAGCTCCTATAACCCTGCTTCCTCAGGTGGGAGGAGAACGTGGAGAATACCTGTACTGAGCCTATCGGCATGATGCTGAGCAAGGCCCAGCGATACCTAAGGACCCTCCCCAGAGATCTGGGACGCTGGGCTGTGGAGGCCTCGCGGCGCTCTCTGCTCTTGGCTGAGCCTTGGCTGTGGTGGAGGAGCTGACGGGGCCTGCTGTCGCCTGCCTGAAGTGGTCCCTGACTGCCTTTTCATATCCGGATGACCTCAAGGGCACTTTCTCGTGGACCGCGGGACCCGCAGCTTCTCTCAGCGTGTGTGATGGCGTGCGGCGCCCCAGGGAAGCCCTGCACCAGCTGGCAGGGGCTGAGAGGGAGCCACGCCGCCGGCAGTAAGCCAGGGGAAAGGTGGCAATTATTTCATCCCTGTCGGTCCCCAGACCTGATGCTTAATGACATGCCGCAGCACACGTGCCACTCTGCATAGCAGGCTCTAGCAGCCCTCGAGCGCACGGGAGCTTTACAGGGTGTGACGGGAAGGCATATGAAATTATGTGCAACAGATACCCCAATAAAAATGAGGCTTACTTCGGTCAGAGAAGCTCGCCTCCCACGCTGTCACTAGTCCTTGGCGTCCGTACGGACAGGACCTCTCAGCGCCTGCCATCAGGTTTTGTGGTCTTCGCTTTGCCTCATGAGGAGGCCAGGGTGCATGGTGGTGCCCGCTCTCACTGAGCACCACCCTACCTCTCTAATCTTCTTCAGAAGCCGGAGACCAGAGGGATCCTCGGTTACAGTCGAGGAAGGGTTTGGTTTTATGAACCTTGCTCTACAGAGAGCCTGCCTGCGGTGGGCAGATGGGGTGGTGGTGGACACGGCTTAGTCCACAGCTGTGACGGGAAGGCACGCTGATTTATCCACTAGCTTTTTGTTTATCGTCCAGTGTGATGTTAGATCAAATCTCCTGGTTTAAATGTCAAGCAATTAGGCACTTAATGGCCTGCTTGACTGTGGAAACAGGGAGCCTCCCTCCCCCTAGTTGAAGCTCTAACCCTAGTGCTCTCTCGTATGACCCTCAGTCATTCACCAATCTATGCCCATTGGGTCTACTCTATCAGTCAATCTAGAAATGTGATCATCAACCTACCTACTGATCTATCTCCCTATAGCCCACCTACCTACCTGATCTATCTACCTACTAACCTACAAATCTACCTACCTATCTGATTGAATACCTTTAGCTGCCTAGCTATTTGATCTAATCTACCTTTGACCAACCAGCCTACCTGCCTCCCTATGCACTCTTCCCTCCTCCCCACCTGCCTGGCAGTCTCCAGCTGCCTCTCCCTCGGATCTCTTCCGTTTCCCCCTTAGCCTGGATGGTGTGGCTTCCGGAGCTCCCACGCCTCCCTGTCTTTTGCCTTCTGCTTAAATGCATTTCCATTTTACAGCATGCCTGCTTCCCCCTTGTTTGGAAGCAGCCAAGGTGTAAATAATATGAGGATAACTCAAATGTGAACACGGCTCAGTAGAGAGCAAAGCCCACAGAAGGGCTGACCATTCCTCTGAGCTGCAGTGGAGGGCCACACTGTCCCTGAGGATGCCGTGGGACAGAACTCAGGGCGCATTCATTTCCAAAGGGCTCCTGAGGCCACCACGACCAGGTGTCGCCACCTCTGTTGTTGTCTTCTTCCTCTGACTGCCGGGAGGCACAAGCAATGCATTCGGGACCATGGTCACTGACTACGTGTGCAGGCAAGAATGGGACCCCTTTCCTGCTGGGCCCACTGGGGAAAGACCCTGTGAACCTGCCCAGAATCCATCACCTGCTGACTGTTTAATGGGCGCAGAGCATGACAGGGCTGCCACAGAGGAAGAGGCGCCAGGTGGAACAGAGCATTGGGACAACTGCATCCAATTCAAGTTTGTGATTGAGCGGGGGTCATAATCCAGCGGGTTTTCCCACGTACGTCCCCTTATCTACATCAGGCTCCTCCTGCTTCTGGGTGCTGGGTCACAACCCCGTCTTCAACACGAGCGAGGCAACCCTGTGGAGAAGCAACTTTTAGACAAGTCGCCGTCACAGGAGGTGGGGAGGTCACAGCAGTGGGAGGAGCCTCCGTGGGCCACACGTCGCCTCCAAGGACAGAGGCTCAGCGTTCAGCCCCATTCCACGGAAGGTCGTCTGGCTGTCCCTGGAGCTGAAGGCGGGAGGCCCAGTCCAGCCAGGAAAATCAGCAGAAGAGGGACGGTGGCCTGAGGAGCCCAATGGCCCAGGAGACCCTCCTGCGTAACCCAGCCCCCCAGCCATCTCCCTCACTCATTGCTAACAAGTCTTTCCTCTGGATTGGAAGGACATGGCCACGCCCCCTCTCTCCTGTGATTCTAGGGAGGGTTGAGTTACTCAGGGAACTTTAGAAGAGCCCCTAGCTCCCTCTGGTTTGCCCAGGGCCCGCTCAGTTCCTTGCCCTGTGGGATGCCCCAGAGAGCAGCTCAGCACTGTTGTCGGTATCAGAACCCTCTGGTGGCCCGGCTCCCCCATGAAGCCTGCTCTCAGGGTTGGTTGGCTGAAGGTGGCTTGCTGTGTGCGCACTCTCTCCAGTTTGCCTCATCGCCCCCTTGTAAGGACCCCGCACACATGCAACCAACCCCTTATATGAAATTCTCTCTGTTTACGCACCTGGATTTTTCCCGGCCGGGGTCCCAGTCCATTCGGAACTCCACCGACAGCCCGCCTGGATGGTGTGAGGTGGAGCCTATCTGGGTCAGGCCTGGGGTGCGCAGGCACCAGGAGCAGAGGAGAGCACTGAGTGTGTCCCCCACTTAACCACGGCCACACAGCTTTGCTCAGTTCTGTCCTTCCCTCTGGCCGCGCGATGATATTTTTGATGACCCGTGAGGTCAGGGTGAGGTGGCGACCCTGCTAAGGGCTCCCTCACTGCAGGGGGTGGCCGACACCTCACCTTGAAGAGTTGCCACCGCCCCTGACTGCACACGATGGGAAGTCCCTGAGCCATGCTGAGGGACCCCTCTCTTCCTGGGTAACCTGGATCTAAGCGCAGCAATGTTGGCAGGGGACGCCCGCTCCCGGGCCCAGCTCTCTGAAACCAGCCTCCCTCCACACTTTGGCTGTGACTCACACGCACCGAGTGGTGGCTCCGTGGCGCAGCCGGTGCGTGCCAGTCCCCAGCATTCACCCTTAACTCCAAACCAGCCACCGCCCACCTTCTTGTGACGGGACCTACTTGAGGGTCCACAGCTTTTGTAGGCAGGTCCCTGTGGCTGGCGGCTCAGGCCAGGCACGCCTGCAAAGGGGCCTCCACTCTGGCCTCTGCACTGAAACCAGGCGGCCTGCCCTGGTCACTGCGGGCGATGGCCACCTGCCTGGATGCCCCTCCAATGCTGATTACTGGAGCCCGGGAGAGGCGCTGGCTCATCTGCTTAACAGATAGGAGATTTGGTTGGATAGGCCTCTGCTGTGATGGACAGAGGCAATATCCCTAGCTGCAGGGGGCACGGCTATTGATGTCTTCATAAAGGGAGGACAGAGAAGCAAAAGGCTTTCTGCCTCAAAGGACACACAGTGAATATTTACCCATCACCCGTGGCCTGCCCGGCCACTTTCATTAAGAATCAAGTGGTTTTCAAAAGCCTTTCAAGAAACAGTCCCGTGCTCTCGTCTCTTATCTAGCGGGCCCATCCACCGCGCTCCCCGGCAGAAGAATTCACCCGTCGCTCACCCGCCCCAGTGGTGCCAGCCGGCTGCCCAGCGCTGGGACACCAGCGGACCAGGGAGCCAGGCCAAGGGGCTGCTGCCTCTCCCGCTGTTGTGATCAGCAGAACTCGAAGAAGCGTCCCTTCGGGTCTCCCTGAGAAAGGGGTGAAAACCCCAGCTTGTCCCTGAGGACTGACCTCCCGTCTCAGACCCCCGCTAGTCGCCTGGCCCTCGGAATCCCACTGGTCCCAAGCACACATGACCAGTGGACCCATCTCAGGAAAGTCTGCTCTTGGGCGGGAAGGGTGGGGGCACAGCGTCTGGCCCTGCAGAGAGCTGCTCTGGGCAGCGGCTCAAAGACCTGCCTGAGTCCTGCCTGCTCACCAGCCTGTGCTGGGTCAGAAGGGGCAGCGATGGCAAGGCGTGTCTGGAAGGCAGCTCCAGGGGCTGGACTGGACCCCTCCGACTAGGGGTTCCCGAGGAGACTCCTGCACGCGAGGGGCACCGAGGAGAGCCCTCTGCGTCAGCGTGTGCTGGTTTCCCACATGGGCACTGCATGCAGCTTTGCTCACCACACACGTGGGATTGAGTGAGCACGTCCACATCGAGACGTTAGCTGCTGCCCCCCCCAGGGTCTTCATGAGAGCCCAGCTCCACTGCAGCCGGCCAGTCTGACTCCAGGTGTAGTCAGGTCCCATTAGGGTCCCTGGTGGCCTAGTGGGTTTCGTACGTGTAGGGCCGCTATCCACAGAGTCAGCAGTTTGAAACTACCAGGCACTTCTTGGGAACAAAGACGAGGCTTTCTACTCCCGCAAAGAGTTACGGTCTGGGAAACTCCCAGGGCTAGTTTCACTCTGTCCTCTAGGGTCACTGCGACTTGGAATGGACTTGGTGGCAGTGACTTTGGCTTAGGTTTTTGGTACGAGAAAAAGGAGGGCAATTCTTGGGCTATAGCAAGGCCACTGCTCCTCTCTTCATGCGAGTCCACTGAGTCTTGCCTTCCTTTTTCGGGGAACTACGGGTATAGTCCGGGTGAGGTTTCAGGGTCGCGGGGAGGATGAGGAGCCTCCAGGAGCCCTGCCCCTCACCTGGGCTGCAGGTAGATTTCAGGTCAAAGTGCTACAAGTGAAACCATGCTTTGTTTGTGCCTCACACTTCAGAGAGGAGATGTATTTCCTGGTGATCATCAGAAAAGAATGACTCTTAGCACTTGGGTTTTTCAAGCCCAGGATTTGCTTCTTTGATTTTTTAACTTTCAATTTTGGTGGTGGTTATTTTTGCATCATGAAAAGGCTTTTTAAAAAAACGTGGTCCAGCGAGGGATGCCAGCCAGCCATCTGGGTAAGACGCTGAAAGAGATGATAGGAGATGAGATTCACAGCATCACCTGCATTACTGAGACCCTAATACTCTAAAAGGACATCAAATTCCCACAGCGGAAGACAGATGCAGGAAACCAAACGCAACAAAGCAGCAAGACTTCCAGGGTCCACCTGGAGAGCGCACGTGAGGGGGTGCGTTTCCTGAATCAGGAGCCCAGACTGAGTCCCGCAGGCCTGTGGGGAAACCCCATGGCGTTCCGTGCATTTGTTCAAGCTCTCGTGGTGCCCTGTCCAGTCTGGACGATGAGGGATGTGTGTGTTGATGGACTGAGCAGCTGCTTGGCTGCCTCCTTGAATTCTTTCCAAAGATGCCTCCTGGCTGCTGCCACAAGGTCCCTACTCTGGTGCATTGAGCATCAACAGTGGGGTCCAGGCCAAGATTCCAGCGCAAAGAGCTCACTCGTTGAAACTGCCAACCAATCCACCCCAGCATGGGGCAGCACCGGCCTGGGCACTGCCAAGCCCGGCCTGGCTGGGAAAGGCTCTGTGAGTGGCAGCCTGGAAGTTCCCTGGTCACCTTGCTGCTGCGTGGTGTCCCTGTGGCACGGTGAACTGCCTGTCCATCTAGAGAGCTTACTCTGCAGGCAGGTGGGCTGGGGACACAGCACCCAGGTGTCCTGGGTCTCTCAATGATGTCACCTAGCTTACACTGAGAGGATTCACGTTGATAACTGTCCAAGCTCCCAAAGCCATGGTGACCCCATTGGCCAGCTTCGCGGTCCCCAGCTGTGGCAGCCACGTGAGGCCTGGGTGCCTCTCTGAGGAGGAGGCCGTGGGAAGGAGCAGAGGCTGCCGGGTATGTGTGGGTGCATTTCTTTAGTGAGTAAACATGTGGCGAGTGCTGACTGTACGTGGTCCCAAGCCAGCTCTTTAACAGTACCAGAGCCTTTATCCCCAAAGCACCGCCTCCTTAGAACAGAGGTGCTGTTAGGGCGCGTGGTTCAGACAGAGGCCCTGGGCTCTGTGTCCCTGGCCCATGCGCCCTGTGGGGTTTCTCCATCAGACGCCTCCCTTTGGGCGTCGCAGGGGCTGGGCATGCGGAAGAAACACGCAAGGTGCTTTGTGTGTATTTGCCTGGGTCTGAGTTCTCCAGGCCCGAAGCCGAGACAAGGGTCTGGTGAACGTGGGCCCCTGCTTGGTGGGTGTCCTGGAACAGAGGTGGGGGTGAAGAGCTGAGACAGAACGGACCGGAGGGCGCAGGATCCTGCAAACCAACGTAGAGGACAGCGCTACCCCTGTTCTGCAGGGGTCACAGGAGCAGGGTAGGAGTCAGGGTCAGGGTCAGGGAACGGGAGCAGCTAACCTCTGCCATCCCAGGCACTTCCTGCTCCCTGTTAGGGCAGGCAGGGGAGCTCTGGCCCTTTGCAGAGAACCCAGGAGGGCGTGGACAGTTCTGGACTGGAGAAGGGAGAGAGGCAGAGTGGACAGCATGCACCCGTAAGCCTGGGATTTTGCTCTTTGGAGGTTACACCGCACAGACTTGGCTTGTTCAAAAGCACAGGTGTTTCTGCTTCTGCTTTAAAGAAAGGTCTCTTGGCAGGACCCGTAGTGACCCTCTAGGGTGAAGTCGAGCTGCCCCGGGCATCCCGAGGCTGTGACTCTTTATGGAAGCAACCAGCCTCTCCCTTTCCTGAAAGAGCAGCTGGTGGGTTTGAACTGCTGATGTAGGGTTGGCAGCCCAACTCAGCAAGTCCATACTGAGTTGGAATCAACTCACACGGTGGCACTGGGTTTGGGTCTGGTTTTATACATTAGCTAAGTTCTGGGCTGCTCCCTGCAAGGCTGCCCCCTGGGAGAAGGATGCGGTGGCCTGTCCTCATAAAGATGTACAGGATTGGAAACTCTCTGTGGGGTCGGAATGGACAGTGGGCTCCGGGTTCTTGGATGTGCGTTGCTGGGGATGTGCCCCAGGCGTGAAACACTTGGTTTGAACCAAGAGGGAGTGGGGGCAGTCTTTTTCTGGGCAGAGGAAGCCAGGAGGGGCTATGGAACTGTTCCACCGCCTCCTGCCAAGTCACTATGAGCTGGAACGGCCTCCGGCGTGGGCCTGGTTGGGGTACACTGCTGGGTTTGGGATGGAGGATGAGAAGTAGCTGTGAGCATCACATGGAGGCAGAACCGTGGGCTGGATGGAAAGGGGCCTGACCTGCCTATCCCTCAACCCTCAGTCAGACTGGACCCCGAGGAAGGGGTTCCGCCCTGGGCCAGCATACTTCCTTGGCTCCACAGAGAAGACCAGCTCCCCCAAGTGCAGCTGCTATCGG
Source organism: Echinops telfairi (assembly GCF_000313985.2). Classification (NCBI taxonomy): domain Eukaryota; kingdom Metazoa; phylum Chordata; class Mammalia; order Afrosoricida; family Tenrecidae; genus Echinops; species Echinops telfairi. Next base: position 1,794,159 of record NW_022103968.1, on the reverse strand, counting down.
GGGCAGAGGGTTTTGGGGATAAGGAAGGGCAGGAGCAGACACGTGGGCCTTCGGAGGGGAACCAGGAGGGGCGTCTGAGGCAGGAGGCATGGACACTGCAGGGATGGGGCTGAGCTCCAGCAGAAGGTGGGAGCTGCCTGTGTGTGGCCACACACCCTCCTTGACCCAAGGAGGACAGGGTCATGAGTGTAGAACAAAGGGGCTCAGGTGGAGGCAGCACCCCAAGAGGTGCTGGGCAAAGGCCCACCACAGAGCGCTCTCTCTGCAGGGCTCCGGTGTGCGTCCTGGAGGCTGGGGCAGGATCCGTGAGGAGGATTCAGTGCGGCGCAGGCCTGGCCGCAGGAAGGAGAGCAGCCACACAAGCCCTGCAGCCGCTGTTCCCCCAAGAACCCTGCTTTGGTCTGAAGGTAGCTGTTCCCAGAGAGTTCCCTCACTGGCATCCCCAGTGTGGTAGTTACATCGTCTGGTGACAATTTGAGAGGACACAGAGTGAAGGGGTAAAGTCTAGCCTGTTAATCAGGTCGTATCTTGATGACCTCATTTAGAGGCTCTAGGGCCGTGGTTCTCAGCCTTCCTGATGCCGCGACCCTTTCATACAGTTCCTTATGTCCTGGTGACCCCCCAACCACAAAATTATTTTCGTTGCTACTGCATCACTGTAATTTTGCTACTGTTATGAATTGGGTGACGCCTGTGAAAGGGTTGTTTGACCTCCAAAGGGGTCACGACCCACAGGTTGAGAGCCGCTGTGCCAAGGAGATAATAGCTCACTGGAGGCGGGATACTTGCTCACTTCCTGGGGGACATTTCAGATGAGAAACCACTTGAAACTACGCTGATGCAGCCAGAGCCCTGTTGCTGGAAGAGCCACGTGGAGACCCCTGCCAGTGCTTCCAACGCCACTGGAGCCACAAGACTTCCCACCCGCTGGCCTGGATCTTCCTGCATTCGCTGTCATTGCATGTGTTGCATGAGTCTGAAGAGGAGTTTACAGACTGGTATTGGACATATGGGTTTATATCGGACTGAGGGACTTGATCTGGACTGGGCTGGGATGTTTCCTCAATAGTCAAGCGGCCTTGTCCATAAAGTCTTTCCTATACACACATGAGTGTCCATGAATTTGTCTTTCTGGTCTTCCGGGACTAACACACTCAGGGACGCAGAGCAGAATACCGCTCTGCTGACTCCTGCCAAAGGCCATTGGACCCCACTTTGTGGCAGGTCCGCACCCCCAAGGACATCCTGAACAGACGGGAGGAGCCGCCTCCCCTGGGCCCCTTTCACATGGGCGCCGAGGGTCCCTGTTGCTTTCCACTGCAGTTCAACCTGCATTTGGCTTCTCAAGGCAACAAGAGCAACAAGGCAACAATAAAACAGAGGGAGCAGAGGGAGCCCCTCAATGAGGCGGTGGGGAGGGGGCAGCAGGACCCGGGCGGTGGGTGGGGTGGAGGGTATGGGGGGAGTGCGGGACCCAAGTGGTGGGTGGGGTGGTGGGTGTGGGGGTGCAGGACTCGGGAGGCAGGCGGGGTGGGAGAGGTGTGCCTTTCTTTTGAAAGCACACACACTAGAGCTCCGGTTTTCTCAGGGGTCCAGATCCAGCGGTGGCCCCCTTGTGAAGGATGAGTGGCAACTCTGAGGCCCAGGCTGGCCTGCACAGCACCTCCGCGGCTCCTCCTGCTGCCCTCCGCCAGGACGGCTCCTCTTGCTGTGGCTTCAAATGCACCCAACAGATCAAGGACTGTTCTCCTAAGCACGTCCCGCAGCAGGGGTGGATCGCGCAGGAGGATCCATCGTGTACCCAGACGCACAGCACAACCTCTCTCTCAATTCTCCACCAGCACTTGGCAGTTGTCAGACCGACGATGGCCCCGTTGCTGGGGGGACGTCTGGACAAGGCGGGACTGTTCCCTCTGAGGGCTGTGGGCCAACTGCTCCCAGAATTCCTCAGAGAGGCGGCTTTCTGTGACCTGCTGCCCGTGAGCGACCCCACCGGATGGAGCGGCACTGCTCCAGAGGGTTCCCGAGGCGCAGAGCTAGCAGGAGTTGACTGCCAACCCTTTCCCCGCAGCGCAGGTGGGGTCTCCAGCCACGACACCCCCAGGGCTGCTGTTCCTTCCTGTGGAAGGATGTCCGTCGCAGTCGGTCACTCGAACCTCCCCTTCCTGCTGGAAACCAGCCTGTGCTGCGCTTCCTATTGGAAGGCAATCATATCAGATGAGGCTTCCTGGAAGACGTCCTGCATTGCCGTCCTGGCCATGTATCAACGATACATGGACTTCCCTGCTCACCCGGCTTTGATTCACCATTCGGACCTTGTCACAGACGCTGATCGGATTATCTGGCTCAGGGGAGGGGAGCTATGTCTGCAGTGGCCCCGTGTGTGGCGTGACGGCGTCGTGCTGCCTGCTGGGGACGAGGGTCAGTAGCGTTGCTCACGCATGCCCCGTCATTCCCGGCACTTCCTGAGAGCACAAGGAGGGGGCCCACTGGGTGGGGCACAGGCGCCCCAGGTGTGTGCACCTGGAGACCTATGGGAGATGCCGGCTCAGTCCAACTAGGAGTTTGGTGTTTCCGACTATACACAGGCAGCCTTCCCAAGCAGGGATTGCTGGGCCTTTGTCTGGATGAGCAGGTGGGCCGGAGCCAGGCCGAGTGGGAAGCTGGAGTGGTAGCCCTCATCTAAGAGCATCCCGACTCTGGGGTGCTGGCGTCTGAACTGCTGTCAGTGCAGACGAGTTCCTGGTGTTCCGTGCTTGCCTGCGTGGCTCGTGGTTTGGGCAGAGCAGCCAAAGGCCCGCACGTGGATCACAGACAGCTTTGCTGTGAAGCCCGAGCATGGCTAGAGGCCGGTGCAACTGGTGAGGGCACAGACTCATGTGTTACAGTGTGGCCTGCGCTGCTCACAGGGCACGCATGGAACAGCATATGATGGGGGGCCCACCATGGACTAACATGTAATGGGAGAACACAGCATGTACTAATAAGTGATGGGATGACCCACCATGGACTGTGGAGAACACATCATGGACTAACATATGATGGATAACACACCAGGGACTAAGATGTGATGGAGAACACACCATGGAGGAACATGTGATGTGGGGCCCATCAGGGAGCGGTCCTGCACTCAGGGACACTGGGAGCCTCTAGCTTGGATGTGACCAGTGGAGCCCGGGAGGTCTTCACGGCAGAGAGGCTGTGTGGGGGACGTGAGGTGGCCAAGGACCAGGCCAAGGGGAGGAGAAGGCAGGATGCATACCCTGGAGGTTGGCAGGAGCCAAGTCCCTTCCTGCAAAAGGGTCACCCACCAGAACCCATTGTGAGCATGGAGACGCTGGTGCTTGGGAAGGGACCAAGAGAGCCTACGGCCGAAGCAGAGATCAAACACTTAGAGGCGGCAGAGACACAGGCAGGGGTGGTGGGGCTGAGCTGGGATTGCCCACCTGGGCTCTGGGGAGCTGTCTGGCAGAGATCCTGTGCAGGATACTTCTTGGCGGGGGAGGGGGAGGCTGGGAGGAGTGGCTTTTGAAGTCTCCTTCCTGTGGCCAACAGTGAGCAGGCAGGGGCCAACGGCAAAGCTGTGGTGCCCCAGCCAGGCCCACAGTTAAATTATCACCTTTTCCTCCGCTGGTCATTGTTGTGGCCACTCCCAAAGCCATGGCCTGGACATCCTGAGCGTTGCTGGCCTTTGTCTGACCACGTCCAGCAGTCATGCAGAAGGTGTTGAGGCGTGTCTGAGGTCAGCGGGAGCTTGCTGGCGCTGCAGGGGCCCAGCGTGTCCAGGCACAGGTGCCCTGGCCCCGGCCCTTGCTCCTCATGGCTGGAGGTGGTGTCCCTGTGAGTCTTCTCAGAGGCTGTCAGGGCCCTGAGGGCAGGCAGCAGCTTGCGCTGCGACTTCCGGGCTGCCCACATGTTCCTGGACACATGTGCCCACGGTGACCGACGAGTACCATCTGGGGAGGCACAGGGGAGAGCAGCAGCCTAGCGTGCTCACACAGTCCCCACATGCCCCCGGGAATCACAACCTCTGTCGAGGCGCATGGAGCAGACGAGTCCCTGCAATCTCTGATCAGCCCCGAGACGCGGCCCTTTCCCACGTTCTCTGTCTCCCAGGGTGGGTGCTGGCAGAGGGTGGGTGGGAAGGTGGTCCCCAGAGCTTTGTGCTAAATTGGGCAGGAAGGCAGAGAATGTTGGAGGCCAATTCCAGCTCTTGCTCAGCAGAACCATTTCGGGGCCAGGGCCTTGGCCGAGGGAGCCGCTGGCCACAGTCCCAGAGTTGCGCCAACTGCCCGCAGCCCCTCCCTGCTCCTTTCACCTGTGGGGGCGAAGCTGGGACGGAGCCAACTTGTTTTCAAGGGCAGTTCACATTTCATTCTGTTTTCTAATGTGATCTCTGTGTTCTTTTTAGAGACTGTCAAATTTTGAGAACACGCACCTTTGCGTATTTTAGTTTTGGGGGCCTTGGACTACTCCCCGCCTGCCGGCTTGAACACAGCCTTCCTTTAACTGGTGCTGGATAAGTGTGAAGGGTAGTCACTTGCTTCGGGAAAAGCGCTGTGTGTGGGGAAGTGGCCTGATGCGTGTCCAGGATCAGGGTCCCAGTGCCTCCTGCAGAATGGAGCTCAAGGCACAGCGTGTGTGCTGTGAATAGCCTTGACCCTGGGGGTGCTCCTCGGACACCCCACCTACTGTGTGCTCTCCTCTGTATCCTGGGAGAGCCACTTGGACTGGCCTCTCAGAAGGTTCTGGACCATAGCCTCCTGGGAGAAGCCAGGATTTTAGCATGGCTGCACGGAACAGTGAGGGCAGCCTGCAGAGAGCGCTGCTCCCTCAGGGGTCCCCCGCGCACTCACAGGGTCTGGGCGTCACCGAGGTGAAATGGCAGACGTGAGCCTGGGTGTCCCAGCGTGTGACATTGAAGACCCCTGTGGCTCTCAGGGGTCAGTTCATCAAGCACCCTCCTCTGGCCTGCTCTTTCGATCCCTGGGATGTGGTGTCTCACCCAGCACAGAGCACCCGGCTCATCTGTGCTGCCCTCCCACAGAGAGAGGAGCTCACTGAGAAGGGACGGAGCTCACTGAGGATCGTCTGAGGCCGATGGAGCGGATACACTGCTCCTCTGAGCCAGAGCACCAGACAGAGCCAGGCCCAGCCCCAGGGGCTCCTCACCCAGGGGCAGCACAGGCCCTCCTTGGCTTCCTAGAGCTGACCTCATCATGGGGCATGGCCTCACGTGGGTGCAGAGGGAGATCAGTGAGGGTCCCGGAAGGCAGGGCACCTTGCTCTGAATGCCTGTGATAGTCTCCCAAGATCACACGGCATCCCCCCATTCCCGAGATCGACAGCGGTGCGGAGTCCCACTGCCCCAAGAGACAGCACACACAGACACTGGGCAAGCGTGCTTGAGGCCCACGGCCTGCCGGCCCCCATCTCCCGGCCGCACCCCGCATCCTCTTCATCTCTTAGTATGCAGCACAGTGCCAGCTCGCTATGAGAGCCGTTTCGGGGCCCTCCTCACAGAGACAAAGGGACACGAGACACATGCAGTAGGCACGCGAGAGTGATGTCTCCCACCCCCCCACCCGCCCAGCAGCACCAGAGGGACCGGGTGGTTTTACGTTATGGAGTTTGGAGGGGTGGGGGCATTTCTGATCTGCAGTTGGTCGAAGCAGAGGATGTAGATCTGGAGGGTACGGCGGGCCCATGATGGCAGGGAGGGCTCTCGAAAGTTCTTGCCCTCTGGTCCTCGTCCCCTGGCCCTCACCTTGCAGGCTCCAGTCCTTTCCACTTCCCTTGCCCTCTGTGTTTCCTGAAGGTCCCCTGAAGTTACAGTTGGGCCTGGGGGAGCATGGAGGCTCTGGACAGTCAATCTGTGTTCCAGGACGACTTACAAAGCACCCCTGATGCCCAGACTTTGTGATGGCAGCTACTGGCTCTTGAGAAAAGAGCTAACTCCCTATTAAGCACCAGAAAGAATTGATTTTTCAAATTCAAAGCTGTTAGAGCCAGACAACAGTTTATATTCTAAGCCACATAATACTTCTTCCTGGAGTGACCCAAGTTAGAGCAGTCCCCAACACCTGCGCCTTTACCTGCTGGGCGCAGGCTCCTTTTCATGGGAAGGACCCTCCTGGGCACTGGACTGCGAGTCCCTCAGTGGGGCCCTGCTGTCCTCATCTGCAGACCAGGGACAGGGACAGTTCTTCGGGACACAAACTCAGTGTCCTCCCTCCTCACCAGTCACGTTGTCTCAAACACACTGGGCTGCAGACAGAGGGAAACAGAAGGCGGAATTGCTCTGGGAGAAGGCTGAGTCTGGCACAGCAGTGAGGACTGAGACCTTATGGAGGTCTTCCAGGTCACCCTGCCTCTACCCGACCACCAGCTGCGCGTCCAGGTGGAGTCCCAGGCTCAGAGTGGGAAGAGATGGGTCTCCCATGGAGGGGATGCCTTGGGGGCACCCATGCGGGTGGTCAACATGTGACCCTTGCTGCAGGAGGTGACAGCTGGGCAGGCTGCTGGTCCATGTTCAGTGTTTGGTGGCACCTTCAGAAGGCCAACAAGGAAGCACCCATGCACCAAGCACCAAAGCTGTCCCACGACCAAGGAGGGTCAGTGCCCAGAACGTTCAGGGTCCAAAGGACGTGCTCCCTCTGGCTCCTCGCTCTTGCTGTGTGGTGGGCCCCCACCCTTCCTGCCCATGAGAGGTCTCATTTTGTACTCAGCAGGGTGGCTGTCACAGCTCATCCTGTCAGGAGTCACTCATGACTGCCCCCACCTGCTCCTTCCCAGACCCCTGGGGGAAAGGTCAACTGGTGGTGGGGGTGGGGCGGGGCACAAAGACGGTGGCTAGAAGAGCCACGTTCAGTGATCCAGTGCACGGCACTCCCTGCGCTCACCCATTGTCCTGGGAGACGCCTGACGAGCGCGTCACTGCTGACTGGGTGCCCAGCTTCGAGGCCATCTTGATGGGGTCACAGGTGCACCTGTCTGTCTCTAACGCCCGTTCCTGGGGGAGCCGGCCAGCACCATGCTGGGAGAGGAGCCCCCTCTGGTCACTGTGCTTCTTCCCCCGGCTGAGCGGTATTTCCCTGTGGAAAGGGGCATGCTGCTCTGCCGTCCCGTGTGCTGCACAGTCCTGCTCCTCTCGTCTCGCCTGTATGTGACGAGAGGCACGCACGTTCTACATGGGGGGGGGGTGTCTGAGGGGCGAGCACAGAGTCAGGGTAGGCGTCCTCGGGGCCAGGCCCTTTGGCGGTCACATAGCGATGCAGGTGGACAGTTGGATGACGCTGTCCCTCTCCGTTTTGTTATCTGATTTGGTCACTTTCCATTTTTGCTTCCTGCCCATCTTTGCTTGGCGGCCTTGGGGCCCTAACAGCGTGAATAGGTGAGGAGTGGGCGTCCTTGGCGTGTTTCTAGCTTGGGCGTCTATGCATGAAGCTGCTGCTCGTGTCCCTGGACCTGCCTTTGTACACAGGAGTCTTCGCGTCATGAGGGGAGCACCTGCGTCAGAATTGCTGGGTCGTATGGAGGCTGAGGTTGAGCTACCTCTACAGGTGACCTGACTGTTCTCCAAAGTGGTGGCCCACTCGGGAGAGTTCCTGGGTGCTACCACACGAGCTCCTCTGCTGGGTGGGGCGTGGTAGCTGCCACCTGGCGGGGTTGGATTTGCACCCCCTGGGGCACTGTGGGTTCTGCGTTTCGCTGTCGTCACCACGCCAGCGGTCACGCCATGGGAGAAGGCTGAGCCTCTGTGCCTCCTGGAAAGGTGGGCCACCTCAGAAACCCACCTGGCCATTGCCTCTGTCGCATAAGGCCCTGTGGGTCGGACTCGACGGCTGACCGGGCTGGCCGTCGTTTTGTGTGCACAGGGCCATTCGCCACCTTCTTTGGTGGCATCTCTTCAAGGAGGTTTCCCATATATTGATTGATTGTGCTTTGTTCTCAACCTCTCATCGAGGCTCTCTATGTCCTTCAGAACCCACCCCCCACATTAGAGGAAAGAGAAAGTGTGAGTGAGAAAAAGCAGGGGGGCCTTGGCCTCCATCCTTAATGCCCAACCCGCGGCTGACTGCCCAGGAACGCTGTAGGTGCCTGCCACGTCTGGTAGCCGCGGAGCAAGGAGGTGTTTCACTGTACAATGCTTTTCTTGGAGGAAAGTTGATTTCCTCGTGCAAACAGAAAGCCAGGGACCACGAGGAGCCGCGTGCAGGGATCCGGAGCGGACCTATGTCCAGAACTTCTCAGGAGGATGGGCCATGCTTTGTGGGGGGGTCAAACACTCTGTGACCCAGAAGACAACAGCCTCACCCGTGCCACACCTGGCATGTCACGGCCTCCAGTAGACACGGTGGTGTCGGGTCGGTGGAGGGGGGGGAGGAGTCAAGTCTGAGTGACTGGTTTCCACTCATCTGCTTGAGGCACTGATCTCATCCACGAACAAGGTGCTTTGTCTCCTTTCCTCTGTCCCTCTCGTGGTTTTACACCGGAGCCTCACGAGGCTGTTGGCAAGTTCTGCTCCTTTATGACCCCGTCACCCCCTCAGCCTGTTCCGTCCAACCAGACGACACATCCTGCACACATTGCTTCGCATCAACGAGCCCCTCCGTGAATTACCTGATCCAGGAATTCAGACCCACCAGGTAACAAAGCCCTCAGCGACCGTATCCACCAATGAACTAGTCTTATCAATGGTGCTTCTCCCGTCCCTCCTTCTCTCCTCCTCTCTTCTCCCCCCTCCCTCCATCACCCCTCCTCCTGTCCTCAGCGTAGTTTACTGATGGCGGACTGACTAGACATCAGACTGGCCGCTGCCCTCAGCGCATGGCTGGACGAGGGCGTCAGTCACACGGATAAAGTGGGGAGAGTCCACCCTTTCTCAGCTTGTCTGCACGGAAGGGAGGAAGGACAGGAGGGGGAGGAGGAGGAGAAGAGGGAAGAGGGGGAGGAAGAGAAGGAGGAGGAGGAAGCAAGGTGGGAGCGTGGGAGGAAGAGAACTGAGGCATCCGTTAAGATACACAGGAAGACTCACTTCCACCAACGTGCTGGGGCAGGGAGGAACCCTGAGGGTTGGATCTAGATGGGGGGCAGCCTCAGGCCAGTGAATGAACTGATGAAACCTTCTTCCCTGAATTGGAGAGGCCCTTGTAGCTGCCCGAGTGAGTCTGGGTTGACTAGAGAAACAAATTCATAGACACTCATATGTGTATAAGAAAGAGCTTTATGTAAAGAGTAATTGTACATTGAGAAAATATCCCAGCCCAGTCCAGATCTAGTCCATAAGTCCGATATTAACCTATATGTCCGATACCAGTCTGTGTAAATTCCTCTTCAGACTCAAGCAGTACATATAATGATGCTGAATGCAGGAAGATCACAGGCCAGTGGGTGGAAAGTCCTGTGGACCCAGTGGTAGTACAAGCATCTCAGCGCTGGCAGGGGTCTCCATGTGGCTCCTTCAGCTCCAGGGCTCTAGTGTAGCTCCATGTGTCTTGTCCACAGAAATGTCTCGCAGGGAGTGAGCATGTGTCCCCTCTCCAGTGAGCTATTAATCTCCTTAGTGCCTTCGAATGAGGTCATCAAGCTGCGACCTGACTGGCAGGCTAGACTCCCATCCTTCAGTCTCAAATTGACAGCAGATTATGTAACAATGACACTGCCCAAAGGAGCTGTTGTGAGGATGGGGATCCCTCCCTCTGGGCACTTGACCACAGGCACACTCACCCTTGACCACCATGGTCAGTGCCCCACCATCAAGGCCAGCAGGGGGCACTGAGTGTCCCCCAGAGTGGCTGGGAGGAGGGAGGCCCTCCCTCCGGATGCTCTTCATGGGCTGCCACAGCTCTCGGGCTTGAGGGTGGGTGTGAGGGACATTGCATCCTTCCTCCTCTGGACGCATTTTACACTCAAACTCCCCATCAATTGTCAAAACAGAAAGGGGGGTAGTTGATTGTCTGCTCAGCCCCTCCCTGAGCCATGTCCCCACATCTGTGGCCAGGTCTTTCCTGAAAGGCCACGTCCTGCTTCCAGGCCTGTTCTGTGCCCGAGCCGAGAGGAGCAGCCCTGATGTCCTGTCACTGAGGGCAGAGCCACGCAGCCTACAGGCAGAAGTTAGGGGACGTGTCTGCCTTGGTGACCACAGGAAACGCGTCACAGTCGTAGCATGGTTCAGCCTTGCTGCAGAGAGCGGCCTGGACTCGGCTCTGCCCGTAAACATGCCCCAGCGATTTTACTTTGGAAACCGCACTTCAAGAGAGGTTCCCTCTGCCGGGACTCGGCCAGAATGCTGCATTAAACAGGCCTGCTGGCCAGAGGAGAGCCCGTTCCCGCCGTCCTGACCTTCTCTCAAGAGGAGGGTGTGGGGTGGTGACTCTGCTCGACCCCCAGGCATTGTGCGTGTGTGTATATGCACAGTGCATGCATGCGTATGTGTGTGTGCACAAGTGCATGTCGGTGTGCAAATGTGTATATTTGCATGTATGTGTGTGCATGTGCATATGTGTATATATGCATAGTGCATGTGTGTGTATGTGTGCAAGTGTGTACATATGTGCATGTCTATGCATATGTGTGCACATGCGTTTGTGTGTGCATGCATGTATATGTGTGCGTGGTGTATATATGTATGTGTGCATGCATGTATTTGCATGTGTGTGCATGTGCGTGTGCATATGTGCACGTGTGTATTGCTTTACTTCTGTGTGTCTGAGAATCCTATAGAGTCAGTCACCTTGAGGAGCAGTGCTCAGTCCAGCACCGACCCCAAGACTATTCCCAGCCTGGGAACAGAAACAGCCCCTAACTTTAGAATAAGCGCAGGGGTGGTTCACCCAACAAGCCAGGCAAGCACAGGTCTATCTGTGCTTACTCACTAATCTGTGGGGAACAGCTTCAGGTGTGGTGAAACCTCAGGTGCAGCGAGGGTGCGAGAGTGACAGGTGTCAGCCAGACCTCACTGCAGCATCCCTGACTTGGCGACAGACTGGCATTGTGCCTTGCGGATGACAAGGTGAGCACAAGCCGGCCAGGGCTGACCTTGCTGTATGTGCCACCTGTCCTGAGTCAGAGCCGGAGCCTGGCTGGAGCTGATCGCAGGACTCCTCTGCTCTGAAGCCGTGGCCCTTCAGCTAGGTGACCCACTGGACTGGACTTTGGGTCTGGGTCTGTGGAAATAAGGAAACAAGGTCCTGGGGGAGATGGTCTGGAGCCATTTCACTCACAGACAGGGGAAGGGGCAGCACCCCACTGCTCACAAGGTGGAAGCCAGCCCGTGGGAAACTTGGTGCAGAGGACTCTGCTGACAT
>NW_022103968.1:1779087-1782559 GCF_000313985.2 Echinops telfairi | reverse complement strand
AACAGAACAACAGCAATGCCATGGAGAGCAGCCGGAGAAGGCCACGGGAGCCCTGTAATGAAAGGTGCACTGACCAGGGGCTGGAAATCCCAAAGGGAGGGCCATGCTCTGCACCCCTCCAGTTGGAAGAATTAAGAAAAGGATCAGGCTCGATGGACTCCACCGGCGAGGATTCAAGGTCAAAGTGACCTTCCCCAGAGAAGCATCCTGGGAAGGTGGATGGACTACACAGAGTCGGCAAAAAGAATTGGTCTACCCTCAACCACCCGGGTGTGTGATCAAGAACTCTGTGAAGGGGAGTCCACGCTGCACCGAAGCATCGGTGAGCAGTCAGCCCCCCAGGCGCCAACTGAGATGCTTCAACTGCCCAGTGCAAGTCTGCAAGACTTTGGAAGGAGCAGCCTGGCCGACTGGCTGAACGAGACTCATGGCCATGCCCGTCCCAAAGCGCAATGTAGAAATTATTGACCAAAATCACCAATACCACAAGCAAATAAAATTTTGTTGAAGATAGTTCAACAACGGTTACAGCAATACATCAATAGGGAACTGCCGAAATCCAAGCCAGATTCAGAAGAGGATGTGACATGAGGTATCTCATTACTGAGGGCAGACGGATCTTGGCTGGCTGAAAGCAGCGACGACCAGAAAGAGGCTTCCCTGTGTTGTGTTGACGATGGCAAGCGCTCGGCCTCCTGGACCAGTGCAAACTGTGAGTGACATCGGGAAGAGTGGGAACTGCAGAACCCGTGATTGAGCTCCGGTGGGACCTCGCCAGGGACAGACAGGAGGCAGTTGTTCAGAGCGAACAAGGGGGGCTGCTGGCATCCAGTCACTGCTGACTCTTAGTGACCCTATAGGATGGGGTGGAATTGCCCTGTGAGTGTCTGAGACTAGAAGTCCACAGAAGTAGAAAGCTCAGTTTTCCTCTATCGGATCAGCGAGCGGTTTTGAACTGCTGATCTTGCAGCTCGCAGCCCGACTGGGAACCACTACACCACTGGGCACCAGGGCTCCTACGGAGTGCTGAGCGGTTCAAAGGGGGAAAGGTGTGCATCCGGATGGTGCCCTCTCGGCAAGCATCCGTATGCTGAGCAAACAATGTGAGATGCTGACTATGCAGTACAACGAGCATCCCGATTGGAGGAAGGCTCATTAGCAACCTGCAATATGCAGATGACGGGATCCCATTCTCTGGAAGCAAAGTGGGTTTGGAGCACTTCCTGATGGAGATCAAAGACTTCAGCCTCCAGGCAGGAGTGCACCTTAACAGAAGGAAAATGAACCCCCTCTCTGCAGGGCCCGTGAGCAACACCAAGGCACACAGAGGACGGAAACCGTTACGATTTCACTTGCCATGGGCTCACAATCAGTGCCCATGGAAACTGCTGTCAAGAGATGAAATGATACACAACCTTGGGCGCAGCTGCAGCACATGACCTCTTTCGGGTGTTGGAGGCCCAGGGGTCGCTTTGCAGACCCAGGTGTGCACGACCCAAGCCGTGGTCCTTCCAGTCCATTGCTCTTGTATTATAAAGCTCTTTCTTATACACGTCTGAGCCTCCCTGGATTTGTTTCTCTAGTCAGCGTGCTCAGTAAAAGAAGGAGGAGGAGAAAAAGGGGACACCCAGTGAAATGGGCTGGCGTGTGGCTTCCCAATGGGCTGAGGCCGAGCAGCCGTGGTGTGGATGGAGGACTAGGCGTCCTCAAACTACAGCCCACGGGCCACATGCGGCCCATCGAGGACATTTATCTGGCCCGCAGGGCGTTTTTACCCCGTTTGCTTTTTTACTTCAAAATAAGATAAGTGCAGTGTGCATAGGAATTTGTTCATAGTGGTTTTTTTTTTTTTTTAAACTATAGTCCGCCCCTCCAACGGGTGTGAGGGACAGTGAACTTGCCCCCTGTTTAAAAAGTTTGAGGAGCCCTGGCGTAGATGGTGGGGCTCCAGGGGAGCTTTTTTCTGTTGATGTGGGGCCACCGTGCATCAGAATGAAGTCATGCTGTGAGCACGCTGACCGCAGAGAGGTTCCCTCCTGTGTCCTCTGCTCCGGGGCTGTGCTTGAGGGCTCAAAGCTAGGCACGGGGGCCAGTCCCTGGTCCTCAGTGTGCGCACATGGCCCCTCAGAGCACAGTGGAGACCAAGCCCCTCAGTGGCTCGCTCAGTCTGTTCACAGTGCAGCCGCGAGAACTCAGAGCCCCCAGGATGCTGCTCACCTGTCCCACCACGAGAGAAGGGGACTCACCTGCTTCAGAGTAAGGGGAATCACCCATGTCTTTATGGGTCGGTCAGTGTGGGCAGGGCTGCCACTCACCTTGGGAGGGGCTGGTGAGAAGGCAAAGGCCTGACTCCTCAGCCTGGTTCTGGTTCTGGCCTCGCCTCCCTCCGTGACGGCCCCCCAGCACCTGGAGATGGCTGCTGTCAGCATCTCTGCTACTTAGGGAGCTACACAAATGATGCCCGTCTTCTCCAACTTCGGGGTGGGGTGGGAGGAGAATCATGGTCAGCATCAGCCAACGGAGGCCGGTTCCTGTGAGGACAGGCGAGGCCCACTTCCTTTTGTCAATCCTCTTGTCCCTCCCTCGACACTTTACTCCTGCTGATTTGGGCAATTCCCGTCAATGGCCAAGCAGAACTCACAGGCGATACCTGGGATCGTGGGGTTGGCAAGGGCTGTTCAGCATCAGGAATGACTTGGAATACAATTCTTCAGTCCGGACAGCTTTGCGGCCTTGCCTGCAGGCTGCTCTCTCTCTGGGCCTTGGCGTCTGCCCTGGTTCGGAGTGTTACAAAGCTCTTTAACCCAGAGGCTCCTCATTCTGCAGGGAAGTCTTGTCCCGAAGATGCCCAGCCTTCTGCTGCTTTGTCCAGGCTCTGCTACCCATGGTCTCTCTCAGCCTCTTCCTCCTGAAGCCAGACATTTCCCAGTGCAGGGATCCCACGTCCAAAGGCCCCCTCTACTCTCGATCCTCCTTTCTTGGTGGGGGTGGGGTGGGGAGGTCAAGCTATACCCCTTTCTGCCTCTGAGATGGCTTCTTTTAACACTAGTGGGATGGCAAACTGACCAATCCCCTTGTTTGGTTTCTATATCCCTCATTTGCATGGTCCCACCCCCACAAGGACACCATGCACCTTATTTCCATTAATAGCCAGCTATCCAATCCCTTGGGTGATCCATAAGATCCTCATTTGCATGTTGTTGTCCTCAGGTGCCAGCAAGTCGGCTGCAGCCCATAGCGACCCCGTGCACACCAGTGAGTCACTGCCCTGTCCACCGCGTCCTCCACCTTGTCGAGGGCCTTTCTCTATTTCTTTTTAATCATTTTACTGGGGGCTCGTACAGCTCTTATCACAATCCATCCATCCATCCATTGTGTCCAGAACATTTGTTGCCATCATCAATTTCAAAACAGTTTCTTTCTACTTGGGCCCTGGTATCAGCTCTTCATTCCCCCCCTCCATTCCCCACTC
>NW_022103968.1:1772850-1778277 GCF_000313985.2 Echinops telfairi | reverse complement strand
GAGAAAGTCATCCCTAAGTCACACTTCGACCTGAAAGCCATTTAATTTGTAAACCAAATTGTATGAGAATCCACCGCTACAGCCACGGGGGGCGGGGCTGTCCCACGGGGAGCAGTTGAGTGCCTAGCCCATCCGCAGGTCCACCTTGCAAACACCGCTGCAAAGACACCCTGGTGGACCTGCCTCGCAGGGCTGGGGCTCCTGTGTTGGCGTCGGTAATATGTTTCTCTTTAAAGTAAAGTGAATTATAGCCAGCACACCAGCTTATCAAAGCAAATAGACTGCAAAATTGAACGGTAGTCGATTGTTTTTAAATGAATACTATATCGGAACAAACCCATCCATCTCCCGCTTCCCTGAAACTCGCTGATAAACCATAAATCCATTAAGAAATTCTCTCCTCTGCAATTTGGAACTGAGGAGTGGAAATATTTATATGGGAAGCATGATGTTTGGGGGACAATAGCTCTTGAGGACATGATTCATGCGCAGTGTGTCATGGAAGGACAGCCGTCTTGCCGCTCCATTTTAATTTCCTGATGATCTTTGTAATATTTATTGCACAAGCAGACAGGAACCTGCGCATGTAGATGGGAAGTCGTGGGCTTTCCATTGGGGCAGATGCATAAATCCCACATTCTGGAGGGACGGAGACAGGCAGCGCTCAGATAGGCAGGGAGCTTCCACATAACTTTCAATTAAAACGGGGCCCTGTGAGCTGTGTGGCAGCCATCCCTCACTTTTATAGCTGCTCCCCAGGCAGGTGCGGGCGAGGAGCACCAACACGCTATCTCACAGGTTATTTTCGAAGACACTGGGAAGGAGCCCATCTGGGGACATCAGCAGAGGCCAGCTTCTCCGGCTGGGGCTTTCCCATGGCTGTGAAACCTGAGGCCTCTGGAGGCCCTTGTGGGTGGGATCCTGGCCACATGGTGGACAGAGAGGGGCCTGGTCCCCAGAGAACTGGCCAGAGCCAGAGTGCCCAGCTCCTGCAGAGAGGAAGCATCAGAGAGTCCTTGTGAGTTCCCAGGAGCTCATTGTCTGGTCAAAGTGACGCCATCCTTTCTCACTTCCACTTGGACTGGTGCCCTTGGGTGTGGTGGTTTGCGTGGGGTGGGGGGCGCGCGGGAGGGAGGGTAAGGACACTCGCTCTTTGGGGGAGAACCGGATGCCTGGTGGCTGAGGGTCTGGGCTGGGATCACCACCCGAGGGCCAGTTGGGGACACAGGATGTTGCAGCTGCTACCGGTAAAAGGCACTACCCTCACGGTGCAGACCGCAGGTGGGTCAGAGCGGCAGGAGCATTCTCAGCATGGTTGAAGGTCACCCAAGGTCAGACACTGAATCAAAAGAAGCAATCAGCTCAGAGGTAGGTGGTGCAGAACCATCTGAGGGCCAGCAGGGTGGTCTCCTTCTCCCGGTGATGAGCCACATCCGGTGAGGACTGTGTCGGGCTAAGGGGAGGACCAGAGCCTTGTCTGAGTCTGGAGGGGACACGGGGGGCACAGAGGGGACCATGCTGGGCGGCTCAAGCTGGCTCCCATTTTTCATGTGGGAACCTCTCTGATGGTTTCCTCTGTCTTAGCTGTTCCTCCGTAAGGAGCCCTGTGGGGCCTCAGACAGAGGAGGGTGCACTTTGGACGTGAGGACAGCGAGGCTTTGTCCAGCACTCTCAGGGGAAGCCACCATGCTTGGTGAAGAAAGGGGTCATGGAGGAAGAGAAAGGCCCCCAGGGTTGTTAATGAACCCCGTGACTGAGACAGTGGTGACACTAGCATGACGGGGGGCCTGGGCCAGGCCAGGCAATGCTTCCCTCTAGTCTGCCCAGGCCCCCGGGAGCCAGGACTCACTTGGTGGCACCGGGCATGCTAAGCACAACACCCCTTTTTCAGCTGTCCCCTTGAAAGGAGAAGGGTCTGGGTGCCACAATGGTTGAGAGACAGCTCCTCCCACCCAGCAGCCCACCACAGTGTCCTCAGAGGAGCAGAGGTGGCCCACCCGCAGGCTGTCCAATTCTCAGACATACTGAATTCAACGCAGACCTCCTAGCGTGTCTCCACACGGTGCGGCCACTTGGCCTCACCCGGGCCACATGCCAGTGGGCAGCGGCTGGGAGAGGTCCATCTTCCCGCACAGCCGGGCAGAGCTTGGAGCCTTGGTCTCGAGGCCCTGAGCAGGAGGAGGAAGGCTGAGGAGACCCGTCCCTGCAGAGGCAGGACCCGTCCATTCAGGGTCTTCATGGTCTGCAGGACAAGCTGAGCTTCACAGGCTGGTCAACTGTGTCCTTTGTCCTTGAGGGTGAGGGAGCCGTGAAGGCTGACTCCTTCCCCTGGGAGCTGGTCCTGGACCGCAGCAAGGAGACTCTGCCCCCAGGGTCCCCTGCACCGTCCTGCGCCCGGACAGATCAAGAGATTGTGGGTAGCCTGCTTGATCTCCACAGGGTGGGCACGGAACTCACCCTGCCTCTTTGCCCAGCAGTCTTGCTGAGACCCCAGGGTGTTCTCTGCAGAGGCCATGTGCCCAGGAAGAAAGGTATACACAGGCTTCCCTGTGCTTACTGACTAACCTGTAGAGTGTGAGCTCACCAATTTGGGGGTGAAACCCATCCCGTGTGCAAGTATGCATGACCGGTTAGTCAGTAAGCACAAGGGAGCCTGTGTTTACCATGTCTTCCTGGTAAGCAGCCCTGCCCTCTGCAGACCCACCCACGGTGGAGGTCACTCTGCCCACTGAGAGGTAAGGAGTGGTAATCTTCTCAGGTAATCTCAGAGGTAATCTTCTGAGACACCTCCCCCCACCCCCACTAGGTTGTGCTGACCCTTCGATGTGGACTCCAAGGAGAAGCAGCACTATGTGGCTCCCAGTCCTGTGTCCCCAAACACACCTGCTCCTGGCTTCTTGGGGCCCAGCTGTTAGGCTGCACTCAGGACTTGAGTGGCGTTTACTGCCAAGGCCTCACGTGTGGGGAGACAGGCAGGTGAGACCTCTAAGGGTGGTCAGAGGCAGCAGCTGCGCAGAGACAGAGTTTCTGAGATGGGAAGACAGGGGTAAGGGGCGGAGGGTGCAGGAGGGAAACGCAGGGGGAGTGGAGCATGGGGTGTGGCCAGTTAGTGGCATGAAACAAAATGTGCACTTTTTGGGGGTGGAAAACCAATTTTCCCTGTAAACTTTGACGCAGATCACAATGATAGTTTTAGGGGGTGGGGTGGGAGCAACACATTGTTGATGTCTGACTCACAGCGGCCAGCAGCGGACACACCGCCCGGTCCTGGGCCATCCTCACAAGTGCCCTTGAGCCCGAGCCCAGGGCTGCGTCACGGTGTCAGGCTGTCTCCTGAGGGCCTCTCTCTCCTCACTGTGCTCTACCACCAAGCCCCGCACTCCGAAACACTGAGACCAAGACATCCAGGCCTCGCTAGGTGAGATGAACAACAGCAGGTCAGATGCGGATTACTGGAAGAAAACTTTTTACAAAGCAAGGAAAGGTGCTACTGAGTACAGGGCATAAAGTGAGACTCTTGATAAATCATATTCTTCATTGAAATCTAGTTCTATGAAAACCACGAAGATCAGCGCCCGCACTCGCGGCCACGTCCTCACGCTGTCACCTTGTTTTCCACAACAGCCTCTCTCCACTTAGGAAACAAATTGCTATCATCAGAGGCAATTAATTTAGCAATTAGAGACCCACTGCCACCCCCGGCAGTCAGGGAGGGCTGTGCCGCAGGGACAATCTGGCGTGCTCACAGAACTTGTTTAGGGAAAATGGGGAAGGAGGAGGGCGGTTTCCTTCCTCGCTCTCACAGGGAATTATCTTTCACTCTGCCAGGGTGGTACGACGGGCCCCTGGCCTCCTGGCCTCCACTCCCTCTAAGAGGAGACCCTCGGTTACCGGACCCCTGGGCTGATCTGCCCGTCTGAAACCACTCCCTGGCACCTTTGCCCAGCTCCCTGAGCATGTCCCTGCGGCAGAGAGGAGACTGATTAACAAGAGTAGGGGCGTGGGTGACCAGGGCCAGTGCAGGCCATCTATTCAGCCTGGGGAGCTGGGAGCCTCCCCATTAGAGGGCCGCCTGTTCCCAGAGTCCCTGGTCCTGGTCCCCGGCCTGCTGAGCATCTTCCGGCAAAGGGGAAAAGCATATCCAGCTGGCCTGGCGTCTGGGAGGTCGTGGGGACTCCGCTCGCTGACAGTACCCCCAAGTCATCGAAAAAATGCAACTGAGATGCAGGAAGAAGTCAAACTAGAGAGACCGTGCGAGGGTCCCCTGCTCAGCTGCTCGCCCAACACAAGAGGTCCAGGCCACCCAGAGGTGCTTTGGGAAGAAAAAGCTAGTACATTCACCTCCCCCAAATCAATGATTGAAAACCCAGCAGAGCAGAGGGGTGGGTGGGTGGGTGGCCCCCACCCTGTGTACTTGGTTCCCAGGGGCCTCTCGTGAGGCTGGGAGACAAGGTAGCATCTGAGTCCTCATACTCAGGAGTACAGGGAGCCCCGGGATAGGAGGGGTGCGTGTGGAGGGGACCGTGTCCCCTCGCTTTAAAGCCAGCATCACGGAGCTGTGGGTCTGACTGACAAGCAGGGCCAATGCTGCTTGCAGAGGTGGGAAGACTTGGGTTCAAATCCTGCCTGCCGGGCCTGGCAGGCACAGCAGGGTCATCAGGCTTGGTGAAGTTTCTGAGACATCCTGCCTGGCAGGGAAGGTGTCCCAGTGCCATGGACAGCATTCCCATGCCTGGCCTGGTCATTGCCAAAGCCTCCGTCCCCAGTCCCAGTGGGCTCCTCTCAGGAGAACTTGCTGTTGGGTGCTGTGCAGCCCGCTACAAGCTATCCCCCAGCAGAGGGTACGTGGCCCGTGCAGTGCCATCCTCACAAATGTGGCTCCATTTGAACCACGGTGACAGCCCCTCTGTCAACTAGTTTCCTTGAGGGGCTGCCCCTTTTTTGCTGCCCTTCCACGCTGCCTTGCAGGATTGATGCCCTCTCCCGGCACTGTTTTCTCCTGGCAACACGCGGCAGCACGTGAGATGAAGCCTCACTGTCTTTGCTTCTAACCAGAGGACCCATTTGTCCTTCCGGCACACATATCCATTCTTTCCAAGTCTCCCTTTTCAATGGCCGGCCTTCACATGCGTAGGAGGTGATGAACAATAACATGGCTTTTACCAGGCCCACCTGAATCCCCAAAGGAGCCCTGGTGGGTGGGGTAGTTGTTCGAAACCACCTGCAGCTCCAGGGGAGAAAGACAGGGCTCTCTACTCCCGTCAGCAGTTACGGTGTGTGTATGGTCTGGGTAGACTAGAGAAACAAATCCAAGGACACACATATGTATATAAGGGAAAAGGTTTATTTACAAGAGCAATTGAACATTGAGAAAACATCCCAGCCCAGTCCAGATCAAGTCCATAAGTCTGCTATTAGCCCATATAT
>NW_022103968.1:1770425-1771533 GCF_000313985.2 Echinops telfairi | reverse complement strand
CCTCCTGTCCCACTATCATGCTCAGTCCCCACCAGGATTTCAGCACTTCCTCTTTGTTACGTTCCCCTTGATCCTGCCCTACCAGGTCTCCCATATTTTGATACCAATCTATAAAGTCCTCTTCCGACTCATGAAACACATGCAATGACACCGAATGCAGGCCATTATTCACAGGCCTGTGGGTAGAAATGACACCGAATGCAGCTCACAGGCCAGTGGGTAGCAAGTCTTTGGGTCCAGTGTCATTGGAAACATCTCAGCACTGGCAGGGGTCTCTCTGTGGCTTCTTCGCGTCCATGTGGCTGGTCTTCTACAATGTCTCCCAGGGAGTAGCAGAGAGAAAGAGGTGTCTTCCAGCTCCAGGGAGGAAGTACCAGATTTCCCAGAATGCTCAGGAGAACGCCATGCCCACACAGAAGTCTCATTGGCTATCTCCAGATTGACAGCCTAGACTCCACCCCTATACTCTTAATCCTTAAATCGACACCAGATTAGGTGCCTACCACATGGTCTCAGAAACCCACGGGTCTCTATGAGTCAGCACTGACTCGATGCAGTGAGATTGTTTTTGATTTAGTCCTTAAAGTGACAGCTTTGTTCCTCATTGCAAACAGATCTCGTGCGTCCTTGGAATTGCTGACAGGAGACTTTGCACTCAATCAAAACTTCCAGGAGGCAGGAAGAAGGAGTGAATCAGTTGGGTACATTGTACCCATATTCAACAAATGGTAACTGAGGTCAGAAACACTCACAGGAAAAATAAAACCAAGCCCAGCCATCGAGTGCATTCATAAAGTGATCTTGTGTAGACGATTCAAGACTTTAAATCTTTCTGGAAGCAGACAGCCTCAACTTTCTGCCACAGAGCCGATGGTGGCTTCGAACCACTGACCATATGGTTAGTAGCTGAATGTTGAACATGATCCCCTAGTCCAGATTCTTCAAAACGGGTCACAAAGGCCTTCCAGACGCCACGCCTGCCCCACAGCTGTCTTGGCAGAGGTTGAGCCCCCTCCTGCGACTCCACAGAGCCCGGGACCCCTAGGTCTGGGGACCCGTCCTGGAACTCCACAGAGCCCTGCAGCCCTGGGTCTGGGGACCCCTCCTG
>NW_022103968.1:1763904-1770042 GCF_000313985.2 Echinops telfairi | reverse complement strand
CCCTGCAGCCCTGGGCCTGGGGACCCCTCCTGCGACTCCACAGAGCCCGGGGCCCCTAGGTCTGGGGACCACTCCTGTGACTCCACAGAGCCCTGCAGCCCTGGGTCTGGGGACCCCTCCTGCGACTCCACAGAGCCCTGCAGCCCTGGGTCTGGGAGCTCTAGCTCAAACAGCAGGGTGTCCACAAGACCCTGTCCCAGGCAGCTGTGTCTCAGGGTCACATTCAGAAAGACGACTCCCCTTCTGAGGGCCAACCTCACAAGACACCTCACCGTCTCTGCTGTCCCTCAGTGGAGACAGCTTGGGTCACATCTGGAGGACCGCTGCCTCCCTGTCTAGACTGAGGTAGAGGTACCTGCCATGCCCCGCATGGCCCTGCTCTGACCGGCTGGGCACCCTGTGGAGCCACCCCTCCCTGGGTGCCGTGTCTATGGACAGCTCTGACCTGTGGGATGCCCTGGTGGGAGCCAGCAGGCCCCAATGGACCGGTTTCCAAAACAGTGAATTGGTCTTCATCGTTCTAGCCTCCCTACCCACCATCTCCCTGCCACCCCATGGTCTCTCACCTGCTGGGAAGATCCCTTCCCTCAGCATCCCTGCAGGAGAGCCCATGGCCAGGGCCCACTGGTGGAGGGTCTGAGAGACGGATGTCCTCATCCGGGGCTCCAGGAAGCTCCCCGCAGTAGTCTGAAAGTGGGAAAACTGGTCTCATGCTTCCCCCGACCCCACCTCTCAGAAACCCCAAGCAGAACCCCTTTCTGCACCACCTTTGGGAGTGGGGGACACACACACATGTTTGATGTCTCTCTGGAAGCTAGTCTTCCAGAAGGAGTTGTCCATCAAAGCCTCACCTGAAGTGGGTCAGGAGGGCCAAGCTTTGACGGGTGAGAGAGCAAGGATGCCGTGAATTCTGCCGGGACGGGAGTGGCCACAGAGATGCTGGGTCTCGGTCCATTTACGTACCATGTGACAGCATCGTCCACCAGCCTTCCCTATTGCTGCTGCCGCCACTTCCGCCGCTGCCACCACTGCCGCCTCTTGGGGCCCTGGAGTCCGCCTTGGTAAGCCGGCGCGCCTGGTGGAAATCTCCTAGTATTAAAAGCCAAGTCTCGGTCCCTTGTGCTGCCAGCTGGTTCCAGAGTTGCCTGCCTCAGCGCCTCTAAGTTACTCTCAGTATCCGCGGGGGACTGATATCCACAACAGACAGGAGGCCCTGAGAGCTCACCTTAGCCCATCGCCAGCCGCTCTGATCCCACTGTCCACCTCCCCCAAAGGGCAGGGGCACCGGGGCGGAGGCCGCCTCCCAGCTCTCTGTCTCTTCCTGCACCTCTCTGCTAAGAGGCTGTGGCAAGCACTCTGTCACGGGTCCAGGTATGTTCTCTGGCTGGGTCAGGGCTCTCAGTGGGTTGGCAGTTAGGCAGTGATGGAATCTGGCCCTGTAATGATGGCACCATGCCCCACGATGCCATCAGATGGGATGAATCAGTTGTCAGGGGGTTAGGCTGGGGTGACAGCCCTGGTCAGACGGATGGGACATTGCCCTGGGTGTGATTGGATTCACCTTTGCTCTTTTCCAGGATGAAAGGAGAGAGCAGTGAGCAGAGTCAGGAGACCCCCGCAGCCAAACAGGCAAACATTTCGATGGCCTGCCCTGCACAGAGACTGCCCCCACCCCGCCCCAGAGCAGAGCGTCTTAGACCCCCCCTGGCCCGTGAAGCACGCAACTCCGTGCAGCACACACTGTGAGTGGCAGCCGGCAGGTCCTTGTGAATTGGAATGGATGGACCACTGTGACTTGAGATCCATGGGTCTTCATGAGTTGGGATAAGTGGTCAGTGGTTCAAACTCACCTGTGACTCCTTGAGGGGAAATGAGGCTCTCTGCTCTGGGAAAGACCGACAGTCTCAGAAGCCCACGGGGGCAGGTCTGCTCTGTCCTACAGGCTCGATGCCCGTGAGTTTGGCTTTGGTAACAGTGAGCAATTTCCTGATTAGCTGCCCCTTTACAGGACCCCCCTCGGTAATCAGTGTGACCCCCCCTCGTCACTCTGTTTCTTTTAGTTGAATGTCTCCTCCCCACGCCAGTCCCCATTTTTGCAACAAATACAGAAGTCAGGGTTGGGGTGCTCTCCCTACTGGGAGGACAGCCCCTTCTAAGTCCAGAGGGGGGATGGCCAGGTGGGCAGGGGCAGTCCAGTGACCCCTGGGGCTTGGTTGTCCCTCTGATCTCAGGGAGTGGGGGAGGGGGGTCGTCTCATCTGCACTGACTACCTTGTGCTTAAAGTCTGAGGAAGCCCAGGCACCTGGAATCTGTAAGACAGTGAGTGCATTGATGGACCCTATTGACAAACTGTCCTACATCCCTGCGGGACAACCTCAGCCGGCTGGAGAGGGGATGAGGGGAGGCCTGTGGATGGTCCCAGACACGTGGGACCAGGGTGAGATCCTCCCCCTACACAGACAGGGCTGTCTGTGTGGCGCTCCATCACAGACACGGCCCTGCCCCCTTGCCACGGCCCCCCGGGAGGACAGTCTGGTTACCTGCCTCTCCTCTGCCTCTGCCCTCGCACCGTGCATCAGAAACCCTCATATCATGTGAACAAAGGCTGAAGATAGAAAGAGTGCCTCAGGGGAGCACATTTCCCCAAATGCAGCCTCTCCATCAAAGAGAGACTAGGATCTGCCCGCCAGGCCCATGGGCAGAGTGCAGGACCGAGATGACCTGGGAGCCCACACCGGGAGGCCCCCTCGACTGTGAAGCCCACCCCTCACAGCCTCCACTCAATCCAGGGCCTACAACCCAAACACACACACCCACTGCCAGCCAGTGATCCCATGCAGGGTGACCCCACACAGGGTTTCCAAGACTGTTGACCTTGTCTTTCTCTGTGGTGCAGCTGGTGGATTTGAACTGCCAACCTTGTGTTTAACTGGGCTACCATCCCAGTACTTAGCCTGCCACATCCCTAGGGGTCCCAGGGCACAGAGGGGACAGGTCCTTTTCCCTGGGAGGCCATCAAAAGCAAGCTTCCCACAGCCTTCCTGGCTCAAGCAGAGCTGTCACCGGACGCTCTGACCAACAGTGACTGCAGGATGCAGGGGCCAGAGAGGGAGGGTCTGCGGCCCTGGCCCATCACTGCTGCCCCGAGCAGAGACTTGTGGGGACTCAGGGGCCAGTGCCCTCTGCCTCCTTGGAAATTGACTGGGTGGCCTTGCAGACAGATCCAATTAACCACCAACGGCCAGACCTTGGTGAGATTGCTGTTCCAGTCTGTTTGCCTGGGGCCAAGGCTGCCTGGTCCTTGAGACAGTAAGTAGCAAATAAATAGCAGCGGGCTGTGGAGGGTTCAGCAGCGAAACCTTGTAACACGCGGGCCTGCCAAGCTCGTGTTCCGGAACCTGTCATCTAAAGGTTCTATGTCTGCGCACGCACGCACACTCACACATGCATACAGGGACATGAACTCACACATACAGACACCCACCGCCCCGCAAAGCTCATACATACATATACACACCCACCACACACACACCAAACACACACTCACACATGCACACCCTACACAACACACACAGACCGCACACGCTCACACTCTCACCACCCACAAACACACACCACACGCGCTCACACTCACACCACACACACACTACATACACACACCACACATACACTCACATACTCATATACCACACACACTACACACATTCACGCACACCACACACACACTACATACACACCACACATACACTCATATACTCATATACCACACACACTACACATACCACACACACACTTACACACACAATCACACTACACACACTCATATACTCACACATGCACCACATACCACATAAACACTCATAGACTCATATACCACACACCCATTCACACACTCACACCACACACACACAAAATGATGCTATACACACTCACACATGCATATACTCACATTCACCACATGACACACACACTCACAGAATCATACACACCGATTCACACACTCACACCACACACTCACCACACACACACACACACACACACACACACACGCACGGTTTTGTCCCTTAGAGTCACCAGGGGAGCCAGAATCTGGATGGGGAGCAGAGCTGAGACAGGCATAGGTTGTGACGATGAACCGTGTGTGGAGCCTGCGACTGTCAGCACCACATGTTACACCTCCCAGTTCTGTGGGAAGTGGCCGCAGGGGGTCCTTCTGAGCCAACATCCCGGGGGGCACAGGGGCTCGGGAGCAGCTTCTCTGGGCCCTGCAGCAAGATGCTCACATTCATGGAGGAGCACGGGGCCTTGCTCCACGGGGCCTTGGGGTCCAGGCTCGCTCCTACCTCGAGCCTAACGTGTGGGGCTCTGCAGGAAACCTGACCTTGGTCAGCAGTGACCTCCTGGGTGGCCTTCTCACCTGGATGGGGCTGCAGAGCCTCGGTATCTCGGGCTCTGTCCCTGGCTGACCTGTGGAGGCCACAGCCCAGGTGTGCTGGCTCAGGTGAGTCCTCATGTGCTCTGCAGGGTGAGGTGTGAAGGAAGATGTGTGTACCCCAAGCCCTAGAGGCTGGTGGGAACCTTCTTCCCCTCCTGGGATTTCCTGGCACCCTGCAGAGGACAGAGCTGGGTTTGTCCCCTGCTCTCTGGTCCCAGCAGGGCCGGGCCGGGCCGGGGTGTGGCTCTGAGCCTGCCGGAGGACCCCCATTCTGAGGTGGCCCTGAGAGATCTCCAAACAGACGAGAGACCTGGTACCTCTTGGAGAGCGGTTAATGTGTCCACACCCAGCCGGCGGTCTGGCTCAGCAGTCACTCTGTGACCCTGCAGGGTGTGTCCGTGGTCCCATGATGCCCCTGGCTTCGGAGCAGACGAGGACGCCAGGCCCCAAGGCTGTTCTCCGTGGCTGATTGGCTGAAAAACCTCCATAGTAATTGTTGATGGGGTGACAGGGACAGAGCCAGGCTGTGACAACCCGGTCAGACACTAGTGGAGAAGCCAGGCAGTGAGGCAGGGGCTGCCTGCATCCCTCCACCATCTCGCTGGTCCTTTCTCCTCCTGAGTCCCTGCCTCATTCATTGTCCAGCCTGGGCAGTGGACTCAGCTCAAGCTGCCTTTCCGGCTGCCACTGGCTGCCTTTGCCCAGGGAGAGGCAGGGACAGGAGGTGGACAGGCCAGGTGTCCATGGGCAAGGTCATGGGAGCGTTTGGAGGTGAGAGGGCCAAGGGTGGGTTGAGGCTGCAGGCAGGAACGCCCACCCTGCTGCAGGGGAATGCAGTACAGGGACAGGGAGCCCGCAACAGCCCAGGAGCGG
Source organism: Echinops telfairi (assembly GCF_000313985.2). Lineage (NCBI taxonomy): Eukaryota > Metazoa > Chordata > Mammalia > Afrosoricida > Tenrecidae > Echinops > Echinops telfairi. The sequence continues at coordinate 1,764,734 of NW_022103968.1, read as the reverse complement.
GCGCAGGGGTTCACACTCGATTCCAGAGCTCACACATCTGTCAGTGCTCAGACCCCCCACCCCCGGGCCCACTGCAGAGCTTATACCCCTACAACTAGAGTCAGTTCCCCATCCCTGGGCTCAGATTGGCTCCTTCCCCCACCACCTAGGGCTCAGATCTCCATCTAGGGGCTCACACCCCAACAATAGGGTTCAGGCCCCCATCTCGAGGCTCAGCACCCCCCTGCCTAGGATGACTCCCCTCTCTGTCTGCATCAGTGCCACCTCATTTGAGTGTAATTGTGCTCCCTCGTGAGTGAAATGACAGGCTCACATTTGTGTAAATATCACACCTTCGAGCCACTAGCTCCTGTAGGGAAGCTACATCACCGCTGTCGGCGCTGCATCTGGGGAAATGGGCTGTGGGTGATCATCCTGAAAAAAACCTCTCTTGCCCCCTTATTCACAGTGCACAGTTCATTGGCTGAGAAACAAAACAAAAACCCACAAAAACAACATGCTGGAACTGGAATGAATTCAGCTCAGCTCTGCTCGCTTCTGGAGACATTTATTTCTCAGCAAAAGGAAAAACCAAAACAGAACGGGGAGGCTGCTGGATTACCAGTGACTTGGGCCCAAATCGCGCTCACAGGGGGATTGAAATCCAGTGTCCCCCCCCCCCCCAGTCCCCATCCCCCGGCCCCAGAGCTGCTTGTTCCTTGTTCACAGGCAGGGCCGAGGGTCCGCCTCTGTTTCACAGCGCCCCTCAGCTCTGAGCTGGCCGAGGTGCCTGTCACAGGGCTGCGGTGCCCCAACGCCCCCACCAGCAGCAGGGGATGGGGGGCTGCTCA